>NC_057937.1:20673622-21001545 GCF_018555375.3 Anguilla rostrata | reverse complement strand
GTGGAGGAATTTTGTTCACTCTTCTAAGCAAAACAGTTTTAATTCAGACAAACTGGTACGTTTTTAAGCATGAACTACTCAAGTCCTGCCACAGCATCTCCATTGGTTTCAGGACTTTGACTCGGCCACTCCAAAACTCTCCAAATTTAGCTTCTTTTCAGCCAATCAGATGTGGACTTTCTTTTGTGTTTTGAATCAGTATCTTGATGCATAACCTAATTACACTTCAGCTGCAGCTCATGGACAGATGACGGACGTTCTCCTTACAAATTTTCTGGTACGAAGCAGAATTCAAGGTTCCTTCAATAATTGCAAGTTGTTCAGAGCCGAGCCAGCAAAGCCTCCCCACACCATCACGCTACCACCACGATGTTTGACTGTTGGTGTGATGTTCTGACTGTGAAATGCTGTATTTGCTTTACGCAGCGGTATAGGAGTAAGTTTGACATTGAGGGGATGCATTTCTCTCCAGCCCCTACGTGTGGCCACACCCACAATAGATATTATGGTTATTGGAAAAGTTCATTGTTTCACCAGAGCCAGCTATGGGTATCAAAGATGCAAACACATGCTAGCCTCATCCATTCTCACCAGCAAGAAAGGGCTTTGT
The DNA here is from genome assembly GCF_018555375.3 of Anguilla rostrata. NCBI lineage: Eukaryota > Metazoa > Chordata > Actinopteri > Anguilliformes > Anguillidae > Anguilla > Anguilla rostrata. Next base: position 21,000,935 of record NC_057937.1, on the reverse strand, counting down.
TATTTCTTTATTGTTCTGTGTGGAGCCGTTTATGATTTTTTTTTGTTATTGTAAATGAAAATTATTAATAATTAATGGACTATGAAAATGTAAGCATTAGATCTGGGGATTCTTTTGATTTATTATATGATATGCATTTATGCCTTATACTTACCCTTCAAAAGACCTTACCTGGTCTGGTTACGTCATGCTTACCTGTATATCTTACGTGTATAATAATGGTTACGGATGGGGGAGGGGGTAAGACCGGGGAAGCAAAAACGTTTTCTACCGCACAACGTATGCATCTGCACGGAACAAAGGGTATTTTTTCATTTTGTTTAAACTTAAAGAAAACAATAAAATTACTTTCGGGACGGAACTCTTCATTCGGAATGATGCGCGTAGACTTAATGGCTATCCCAGGTCCGAAGTGGCTACACTTTTAGAATACGAAGCCACTACAACAAGTATTAGGCTGATCGGCCCAGTAGTATGCAAGATTAGCTGCGGACAGATACACAAACACACACAACCAAACGCATAATCCCCTGGCAGAGATATAAAGCCGCGTTTCCACCAAAAGTACCCGGAACTTTTAATCCCAGGAACTACTTTTCAAGGAACTAAAAGGTTCCTTCAGCCCATTGTTGTCTGCGTTTCCACCACGGTGTAAAGTCCCGCGAAGATTAGGCAAATTAGCCCACTGACTTATGAAAAAGCGACGTTGTCGTCGGTCCATCTGTCCTATGATTTCTTCTGTAACCCCATACTACCACCGAAGTAGCCTACATTATTTTCTAATAACCGGGACAGCCCGGAGGGGTTTATTCCACATATATACAACGGGTTACCAACAATGACTATATATGGTTACTTTTGTATTTATTGATTTTTATCGATTTAATCACCTGAAATTGAAATATTCTTCCTCAGCCGTTTGGGCATATTTTACCGTTGTCGAGCAAAACTGTCGTTGGTAGTTGAACTTGGACCGTTGTTATGCAACAAATAGGATATAACAGGCCAATAGTCAGATTGTAACTGTTTTATATATCCTCACAAACACATTCATTATGTTTTTATGCGGACATTCACTTTCATGTCTTGACATCCGAGGCGACAGAATGCATTCACATTCCACAAATAACTGGCAACAACAGCAGAAAACATGCACACGTTGTAAACAATTTGCTGTTGAATTGATTATTCCATATAGGCTAATCGCAAAATGACAAGAATAGAACGAAAACTCGGACTTGCATGAAAATTTAAATTAGCAGTGGTACAGCCACCGTTTGCTTTCCTTCAAAGTTACTGCTAGCCGAACAGCGAAGTGTGCCCTCCAGATGCGAACCATGCACCATAAAAAATTAGTCCATAGTCTTCCTGGTCTTTTTGTGGAATTGAAGAACGGTAGAGTAAAATTACGGCAGTCTGAAAAAGCAAAAGGGACGATTACTAGAATGAACCTGTTATTTTGCCCTGAAAAAAAATTGGAGAAGGTGATTTACAGTTTGCTTTTACTGTATCACCAATGTAAACTACCACATACCTCACATAACTGTATCAAACGTTTTGAGACAATTACAACGGACTAACAAAGAAAATCCGGAAGAAAATATTCAGCAACCAAATTAAACCGTTTGAATGTTTTGGTACGTAATATGCTGTCCCAGCACGAATGCTTAGCATTTTATAAAACAAATACTAAAGCAAGAAAAGAACAGAAGAGCACACGTTATAATTCCAAGACGTTGGCAGGCTATAACCAAAAGTAGGCTACTGCGTCGCATAACATACAAGTTTGATTTCAAGTTATTATGAAAATAAATCGGTTTGCGGCTGCAGATTTTTTAAAATGGCGGTTGAAATAAAACACTGCAAGTAGTCGACCAATCAGAAATTTTCAGCGCTTGCGCCCCACCCCAAAGGTTCCGGTACTTTTGGAAAGTACTACCCCCCGAGCAGGGACTTTTTTGGGGGTAAAATAAAGTCCCCGGAACTTAATTTAGACCCTAGTTCCTCAAAAGGTTCCTAGTTCCGGGGTAAAGTTCCTGCGGTGGAAACGCACGTGTGTCAAACATAGTAGTAATTCAATGCGTAGCGGTAGATTAAATGTTGGACGAGATGCTGGACTGCATTTGTCATTGAATTTTGGGACAAAGGAATGCTGGAAATAAATTAAAATAAGACCATCAAATTATCCCCTGGGCCATCTCATTTTTAACCTGGTTTCGATACCTTCACCAAACACTCAAACGCAAATGCATTCCAGCGTCCGAAAAGTCCATCGATAGATAGAGCCAAGGAAGGTTCTATTCTTTGATCCACATAAGGCACCCCAAAACATAGTTAATTAATGCATGTTCAATTTAAACTTATTGAACAATACATATAACTTTATAATAGCTATATAATACAATTTGAAAAATGCAAGCAACTTATTTTAATATGTTAATAGCTATAGCATATTATTGATGTTACTTTCCTTTCATACAACTGCAAACTTCCTCGCACAATATTGCGGTGAACCTCCCGCCCCGAATCCCCCATTTCTTATGCCTGTGACCCATGATGTCCAAAAAGTTCTACTTTTGAAACTTTTGGAATATGGTTGACCACTCCTGGAAACATTCGCCATTGCCACAAGTGTTCTCCATTTGGAGATAATTTTTGGAGTTCCAGAGCCTGAAAAATTGCTTTGCAGCCCTTTCCAGACTGATATATATCTACAACCTATTTGTATCATCTCCGCTGAAATTTCATTTGATTAAGGCATAGTTTGCTTGTAGAATCTGCTTAACTCTGATGGTAAAATTCAATAGGAGTGAGGTTTAGATTCAACAGGGCTGGCTGCAACCAAGCCTGCCCGTGGTCCAGTAGCTGAATCTAATTACCAATTAAATTTGTTTAATTAGTTGATTGAGTAACTAAGGGGGCAATTACTTTTTCACGTGGGTGATATGTGCGTTTGATAACTTTTTTCATTAAATAATGCAACCATATAGGAAATCAGGAAGGCATATAATTTCTCATGGCACAAGTATTTATACCAATTATGGTATTCTCAGTGATTAGAAAATAGATCAAAAGACTGCACCATGTTGTGTAAAAGCCCTTTTCACACAAAGACCAGAAGTGCCTTACTGCCGCCGCACGGTTTATTTTTTAAAGTCTCAAATCTTCTTTGTTTGGATTGTTCTTATTGTTTTGAAGGGAATAGATTTCATAGCTCTAAACAGCGACACATGGCTTTGTTTGCCAAATGATCACACATTGATTCAGCTGTTTGTTGATGTTGCTTTTATGTTTGTTCGTTTGTTTGTTTGTCTGTTGTTCTTGATGTCGATTTCTTCTGTCTTGGCGGATTTAGGAAACTATATTTTATGGAATGAACTGGTGGCATTATTGTGCTGTATGTACACCATTAATGTATACAGTTCATAACATATAATGCAGTCACCAAAATAAAGCATTATGGACTACACTTGGAAGCTAGCTACTGTAGCCAGTTATGCTCATTACTCTTGCCATTGTAGGCCTGTCAATGGTATAAAGTAATTAAAATAAAATAGAAGATTCTTATAAAAATGTTATGACTATATTAATTTAGTTTTGTATTAATTTCTATTTTTTGTTTGCTTCAATTGAAGAAAGAGTTTATTCACCAGGTTGATGTTCTGAAAAAGTCCAATAGATACTCATTCATTTCTAGTCCAACTCATACACTTGGTCGCGGAATGTAATACTTTAGAACAATTCTGAGTTTAAACACCTGGTTTCTCCTCAGAATGTAGTGCTCAGAATCAGTTTTTTTTTCCATGTAAGGATTGCCTTAAGACAGTGTGCAAGGCAGAGAGGTAGTAGTTGACTTAGTGCCAACAATATTATTCATGTCAAAACAACTATGACTCCCACACAAATGCTTCTTCCTGGTCATTTAAGCTGCCACTGATCAATGTCAGATCTATAGCTAATACAACTTTTTAAAATTCTCATCTTATCCGTAATTTCAAACTAGACTGTATACTACACACAGAGACTTGGTTAGACCAGACAGGAGACAAATAATTCTGTGAAACCTCACGTCCTTATATAAATCTTATCCACACCACTAGGTAAAACAAGAATGGTAGGGGCATTTCAGCTCCATATTCTGACTGGCTTGTCGTTAAGAAGATTGCCCTTAACAACTTTTCAACTTTTGAATATGTTAGTGTTGTCCCAAAGTACTGCTTCTTAGTGTTTATTACCCCCAATACATAATTATAAGGTATTTTCTAGAATGAATTTGCTGAGCTTTCATCTAGAATTTCTTTTTATAGATTTTGACCATTTTATTATCTCTGGTGATTTTAACATTTATGATTTAACATAATGATTACTCCAGTAATACTAGTACAAATGGTACAGCTTGTTAGAGTTTTTCAGTCTATCAACATATCTCTGGGCCTAGTCACAATACAGGCCACACTTTTGACCTGGTCATCTCAAATGGTATTGATGTCACTACAACCACTATTCTTGATGTTGCCATTTCAGATCATTTTTGTGTGTTTTTCGATGCAATACCAGTAATACCAGGACAGCTGAAAGACACTACCTCAATCCCTGTGCAGCAGACATGTTCAGGTGTCATTTCTCTAAGTTGACATTGCCTTCTGCGACACCTTGTGATAGTCATTCAGGCCTGAATCTGGGCATTGTTCTTATTTTCCTCTGTACTTTTTGAGAAATATGACTGCCTGAGAAGTTTCATCTCCTTATTACAGATATGTGGTCTAGCCTTGTAGATTTTGAAATGAGTATGAAGTGTTGTCTCCCACCACTCCCATTCAACCTTTCAGCAGTTCCTTTTTAGCTGCTTTATCATTTCTCCATGGACTTTTCTTTTCCCAGTCCGTTGTTTAGTCTTTATTTTGGTGATAGTATCAATAATATTTTTCAAATTTTAATTAAAATAGTGTTCCAAGGCATCTATCTAGAGCTAAACTCCCCTTTGCTGCTGTAACGTTAGTGGCTGTCATGGGTAATCAGAAGTGGTGGAGCACTGCATAGCATGGTGTAGCACTAGATGCATATCATACCACAATGCAGTGAGTGTCATTTCATTTAATTTATTTTTATTTGACAGGGACAATGTGCATTAACAGAATTTCTGTAAATGTGCAAGAATTTTCATGGGAGGATAATTTTCATCTGTAGTCCCTGGGCTACATGTCTTTGGACCTTGGACCACAATGTAGCACTGTGTAGCTTTCTGTATCACAGTGATGTAGTGCAGTGTGGAATTGTGTGACAAAATGAACAGTAGTGTAGTATGATGCAACAGTATGTAGTGCAGTTTAGTACGGTGGAGCACAATGTTGTGCTGCGTAGAATAATGTTGCGAGGTGTCTATCGAATACACTGTGACTCTAAGGTCAGCACACATCTGCTGTCAGGCGAAGGCTGCAAATCACAAGTTAGCAGGATCAATCTGGTTCCTGTCTGTCAGTGAGAGTGCGCTTGAAGACAGGGCACTATAATCTGTGGGCAGATAGACAGCCTATCATTATCCGAGAGGGACAGTAATAGACTGACATGGATGTTATGGCCAACAATTGCTTTTGCCATTTTTTTCCCTGTCTCTCCCCTTTTTAAAAACCTACTGGAGTGTCAATCAAGCGAGGCTGAGTCTGTGCGTAATAATCAGGTGAAAAAGCCTATTGCCCCCACCCCCACACACAGCATCATTGTAAGTGACAGCATTAAGTCTTAGAGGTAGCTATGTTTCCTCGCCATCACAGCGTTTGAGTGGGCGGGGGAGCCTGCTAGATGGCTTCATTTCCTGTGAAGCTCTTCAGAGCTTCGGAGAGGTTCCTTGATGGATCTTTGCATCTTTTTTCTGCCACCTTTCCCAGCTGTACCTTGTTATGCAACATTTTAATGTTATTCTGAATGCTTTTCTGTTATTTTTAATGGTTTGTCATTTCCTACCTCTCTGTAAACCCATCCAATCAGTGTCAGTATATAGGGTGTATCTGTATCTACTCATTTTCTTTTCCGTTGAAAAATAGACCAACATGGTTGCCTACACAATATAACTTTCAGTAACGTTCTGTAAAAAATAACAGATTTTTAGATTTATCGTTATTTTTTGTTAGGTGCTAAAAATCTTCAAATATAAAAACACTGCCTTAAAAAGTCATTATTCAAAGTTTATGACAAAGCACTTTGTGGTTAGATTGACCACAGTGAAAATATTATTTACTATTAAATATGTGTTCATTTTCATACAACAGAGCCCAAAGGTCAAATAAATGCACAGGCCCAACACTGGACAAAAAAGGGAAAAAAAGAGGAAAAATTTTAAATAAATATAGGTCAATGACAGTACACAACTAGAAAGGTTACAATTCCTGAAGGAATTGTGTGGGCTTGCTTCCAACTGGCACTGTCCTCAAGCCTCAATGCATTTCAATCAGGGCGCATTGCTCAGAAGAAGCACGAAACCGTCCAGACCCACGGCACACCGTAGCGTTACATATACAGCCGGGGATCAGCAAGTAGCGATTATGTTCCAGGGATTAGCCATATCCTAAAAGTGTCATGAGTAGAACTTGGCTAACTATATAGCTAGCTAGCTATGTCATGTCCTCACCTCTGTAACGTTATTTGTTGTCCTCCGTGTGTCCATACATCTGTATCGGTGGTTGTGGGCTGTGTGTCATTTGCTCCTAATCATGCGTGCAGGACAGCATCCGTACGCGGGTTGTAGCTGTGTGTCTGTAGCTCCTACTTATGCGTGCAGGATACCATCCATATCCGCTAACTAGGTTAACTAAATTAGGCGAAATGCTAACAACGTTAGGCGATAAAGCTGTGCTTAAAAATCTTGTGCTGTTGGAAGTGCGTCCGACTAAAGCGTTTCACTAAACATCCATGAGTTAACCGTCTATGGAGTGATATTTCAAAAAGTTTTGAATATTTAAAAAAAATCTGAATACAAGCAACAGTTTCTGGAACTAGCCAGTCAGTTTGGTGTAAAAAGTTTGAATGTAGTGCAAAAACTGTAGGACTAGTTAGAGCTAGAAAATTGGGCAGAAAGTGCAGATAATAAAAAATATGAAAGATAGCAAGAGTGGGCTTGCCGGGCTTGCCGGAAGCAACTAAACACAAATTAAAGAAAGAAAAGGATACAAGGGAGGCAGAAATTCTTTCAAATGTACCTTCAGTTTCTTCAACTTTTTTAAAGCACAGTCACGGAATAGCACAGGTGTGGAAGAAGCTACGGGAACTGCAGCGCCACTCCTACACCAGACCAACACCACACCACAGCCACCTGCATCACTCCCTGTAATCCGACCAATATCAGCTGGGGAGGAGGAGTATTGTCCTCCAACACCACCAGCAGCGCACAGTGGCATCCTGTCTGCCATGGAACCAGTAAAGTACGATCCGTAGGATGGCTAGTCTGACAGCTAGTCCAGCTGCGTTTTCAGCGCAACATCCAAGCCGGAATTTCAGTGTTTTGGAAACAGCCAAATTTGCATACAGTACTTTTTTAAAAATTGACTATATAGCTATTTATAAATTAATTAACTATTCATATATAGCTAATTAACTTATAATTGGACTGAGAGTAAACTCTAATAAGCTAGTTATTTGCTCTGTCTTATTCTCGATCTCACAGCAAATCCCATGAGCTTGTCAGCTGTAGCTAAAGTTTCTATTGACGTGCTGTTACTGTATAGCTGTCTTTACAGTAGCTTGTAGTATGAGTTTGATGACATTTTTTTTTCTTTTTAAGGCAGAAAATATCCATCGAGGTGAAATTTCTGAATTACAAAAATGTCTGGTTAGATTTTGCTTGTTCCATAGGCTGTATATACACAAACAAGCATCCAATTGTAACACCTGCCCATCCCACCCTTCTTTTTTAAGTTCAGTATATGCAAAAGTAGAAAAGATCATGTGTTCTGCAGTATTATGGATGCCATTGCCCAGGTCCTGGTCCGGTCCTGCAGAGACCTGCTCTCAAACCAACCTGAACTAAATAAATTTGACTCAGGGTCATGCTCATCCCTGACCATAATACAGTATAAAAATAAACCCTACTAATGCTGTTTCCTCATTTGTTGTAAACCCAAAATGCATTAATGTAGTCTTAAGAGGAAGCATTTTTATATCAAAATGTGTGTTACCTATTAAAAAGGTTAAGAAGAATAACATCCCATTAATTTCTTAAACCCTATCTGTCTAAGGAGTTACAGTATAAAAATAAACACTCAACACAAATAGAGATAACCACCTTATGACCGAGGTTATGGGTTTTTAGCTGTCAAAGCATGGTCATTATTTTAATTTGTGGAGTTCTCTTTAATCTTTTTGAACTGGTAAAATTGGTTAAAAAACAGATGGTGCCAATAAAGCTCAGTGTGACATGTAGGTTGGTATTAAGTCCTCTTCTTGCAAGTGCTGGCTGTTGCCGGGATTGCCACAGAGCATTGCATGACTTGCTGAAGCAGCACTGAGAGAAGAATGCCTTTGGCCAGCAGGGATATCCATGTCTCATCACCCAGGGAAGGAGGGTTTCAGATAGCAGGGATATCTGTGTCTAATCACTTAGGAAAGGACATTTTTGGCCAGCAGGGTTATCTGTGTCTCATCACCAGGAAAAGATGTTTTTGGCCAGCAGGGTTACCTGTGTCTCATCATCCAGGGAATAGATGGTTTTAGCCAGTAGGTTTAATTTGTGTCTCATCACCCAGGGAAAAGGTGGTTTTGGCCAGTAGGTTTAACTTGCGTCTCATCACCCAGGCAAGGATGTTTTTTGGCAGTAGTGTTATCCATATTTCATCATGAAAGAATAGCTACTCTGGTCAGTCGAGCACTTGCAGTCTGTCTACACCAGATGCACATGAAATGAACTCTTTTGAGGATGATATGAAGACCATGGATGACGCAAAGACTGAGGTTGACACAAAGACTGAAGATGACACAAAGACTGAGGCTGACACTAAGACTGAAGATGACACTAAGACTGAGGTTGACACAAAGACCATGGATGACGCAAAGACTGAGGTTGACACAAAGACTGAAGATGACACAAAGACAGAGGATGACACAAAGGCCGAGAATGATGCAAAGACCAAAGCTGACCTTAAAAGTGAGAACAACACGATGACTGAGGATGACACATTAACAGAAGATGACAAACAGGCTGTGTCCCAAAAGGAAGGCCGCATTCTCACTATTTTCACTATTTTTTACACTTCACACTTTATCCTTCATAGGTATGTCCCAAACTGAAGTCATCAAAAAAGCGACCTTCTAAGGTACCTAATTGGTCAAATTTGAAGGCAACATCCTTTAGCAGGAAGGACATCCCACTGTTCTTTGCAATTTCCTCAGATTTTTCACTTTCGTTAAATTAATGGCAGCTTAAATCAGTGGGGAAAGCTGTGGAAATGTGAATATACAGAACACGACACAAAGATTGAGGTCGGTGCGTAGACTAAGGATGACACAAAGACCGAGGATGACGTAAAGAATGAGGATGACACAAAAACTGAGGATGACAAAAACTGAGGACAACACAAAGACTAAGGATGACACAAAGACTGAGGAGAACACAAAAACTGAGGATAACAAAAACGGAGGACAACACAAAGACTGAGGATGACCTAAAGATTGAGAATGACACAAAGACCGAAGATGGCTCAAAGAACGAGGATAGCATAAAAACTGAGGATAACAAAAACAGGACAACACAAAGACTGAGGAAGACACAAAGATTGAGGATGACACAAAGACTGAGGATGACTCTGAGACTGAGGCCAAGACAAAGACTGAGGAAGATAGGCCCTTTCAGAGAAGATATCAGCAATGAGATCAACCTAAACCATGATGATTTCATAACAGGAGAATGTCATACAGGGATGAGAATGAAGGGAGGTGTGCAAAGTACTTCTGCATATACCACATTTCAAACAACAGGGCAAATGACCAACTGGCACAGAAACCCCATGTCCTACGAACAGGGGGCTAGTACGAGAAAGGTCAATGACAGATCGGATGACTGCAGCTCAGCCAGTGCCCTCCGTCCGCTTCATTTTTTAATGACAGCACCACCCCTTGATTGAAGTTCATCAAGGCTCCTTCATCAACACAATGCTTAATATCGTGCTGGAGATTAAAGGAGAGAGTCATGCCTTGGCAACAAGCAGAACAAAATGCCCGCCTCTAAGCTCCTGCTGTGACATGAAAGACAGGTTTCTCATCACACTGAAGAGGTGCTCTACTTCCTTTTTAAGTGCACAGTCATTGTCATGGGTTACAATTGTGCCATACCTGCCATTGTTCTTTTGAATAAAAAAGAAGCATGAAGTTGGTTTAGAAAAATTGTCAAACTAAATTAAGACAGTGCAGCTGCACTGAGTACATGGAGATACCATTCCTTGGATTCATTTGAGAAAATACAGTATCTTCGAACTTCCTTTTTGAAAACCACTGGTTTTAAAGGATTTTTAAAATGGTTCCATTACAGTATTTCATCTTGGTTACTTACCTCAGTAATAGCTATGTGTTGGATGCATGCAGTTGTTTGCGTAATGTGAAGCAGACACAGTAGATTGCATGCCCCGGATAGTCAAAAGGCCTCCACATATGGAGTGAATGCGGGAAGCCTGCTGATCGGTCTTCAGGAAGACAGCAATAACGCTGATTAATCAGCCTTCAGGAAGAAACCCACCACCTGGAGTAATTCAAAGAATAAAGTTTGTTTTTCAGGGAAAATAATATTAAGGGCGTGCTGAGGGTCAGACCGATAAGGGGTAGAGAGGGCAAGAAAGAAGATTTTTGATACCTACAGTAAGTGTCTAAGAGAGGGGTTTTGTCCTCTCAGCTTGGTTAATAAAGTGACCTCTTTGACACACACTGGACTGACATTGAACATGGAATCCACAATACCCACATGACTATTATTATTATTATTATTATTATTATTATTATTATTATTATTATTTCTTATTTTTATGATTATTTGATAGTGATCAATTACACCATTGCACTGTAAATTCATCACTAGATTAATTGTCTGAAATTGAAAACATAGTTCATGACATTGCAAGCTCTGAGCCCACACACAGTTAACAGCACATTGTAGAATTGATATCTTTACTAATTATTAGGCCACAAGCATTAAACAAGACGTTTCAGTCATGTTTTCATGGGTGTTTAAGGAAAAAAACATTGAACATTTTGTAATTTGTTGTTTCTTGGCATGTCTCAGTTTGATAAAAAATATGCTTGATTTGGTCATTGTAAACAAATGAATGTACAAAATGAAACAGTTCATTTATAATTTAAAAATAGAGGGCTGCTCATCATTCTGAAATACTGGAAATACATCAATTACCTTATTAACCTCAAACTGTCACAATGTGCTCCAGGCGGAAAAGAAAATCTTCTCTTGTACAGCATGTAATCAATGATGTTTGCCATAGTTCTAGGTCAAGATATAACCACATATCATAAATCTTAAAATCTTAATTTATTATTTATAAGTTATATTTGTTTTATATCCTGTTTATAATGAATGTATGGAAGAAATGTGCACAAGTTGTACAATGGGGGTACAATGACTTAAGATATGCCCATTGTACCCTTTACCCTTTTAGATTTCTAAGATACAAGAGAGGGACCCAGTGAAGGAATATTAACAGGAATTGTACCATATAGAACAAAAAATGGACCCTTAACCTACCCCTTTTTTCTGGCAGTGTAGCTAATATGCAGTCCCAATAATGCTAATATAAAGTCCCAATTAAAAAAAAAAAAAAAACATTGACAAAGTAGCCTTAAAATAAATAAGTAATAAGTAATAAAATAAAAAAGGAAAAACTGGCAGTGAGTGAGCCAAAAGTAAGAAAAAAAGCCTTCTGCCTTTCTGTAGCTTCATTGGTCCACACCAGATGTTTGTGCTATCTGGTGAGCCCTGTGTGCTGCAGTTGTGTTTCCCAAAGCTCATATTGGATGATATGTTTTCTGTCACTTCGCCTGCATTGCAACACCCACACAGAAGATGCAAGACCCCAAGGATGTGGGAACCGCCAATCAAATTGCATGGTGTCGCCTTTTGGCAGGGAAATGGGTGAAGTGGCCCAACCTCAACAACATTTCATTGAAAGCACCTCTCGCGGCTCCTTGCTAACAGTAACGGTCTTCTCTCATGCTGGGACGCTGATGCCAAACTGGCTTAATTGGGATGAAGGGATTTGAACATGGTGGAAATGTAATGGCAGAACAAGATGTGATAGCCTGTTTTTTGAAAGAAGAGAGTGATTTATGTTATTTATCCTTAAAATGACATTTGGAAGCAAAGAACGGTGTTGAGCACAGTGAAAAAGGATTTAACATTTTAGAAATTAAATATGTTATTTAAAAAAAAAACAACAAAAGGCACTTTTGTTTTCAAAGTTAACTGTGGAAAAAAGGTGTCTTTGGAAAAGGGAAGCTTGCCACAATTGTTTGGGGGGCCAGGGGTGGAAAGGAGTGGCCATCTATTGTGGAACACTGTGTACACTACAGGGATAATTTTTAAGCAATTGCGTGTGTTTATATTTTTTGTGTGTGTTTGACAGCAGTCTGTTGTTTTGCACAGCTGTAAGATAAAGATATTTTGCTCAAAGCTTAGTCAGCAGCAGACTGCATATGACTATCTCAATCTAGAATGTGTCAACCTATAGAAAGTATATACGTGACCATAAACACTCATGGGAATGCGTAGTACAGTGTATAATCAGAAAGCTTGTTGCCTTTCTTCAGAGAAGCAGTAAACCGTAATATGCAGAGCCTTACCACGTGACCCTTCCAAATGCAGGGTGGATTATTTCCACAACTCTATACACAGGTAGCACTGATAGATCAAGCAAAACATCAAAATATTTTGAAAACATTGAGCTGCATTCTACAGCCTCCAATTGGTAAACTAACTAAATTAAGAAACAAGAACCAACATAATATGTTATCAGTAGGTGTATATGCCATGTAAGACAAAAATGTTTTTCTTTGACCTTGACAAAACTTTTTGTTATAATGAATATGTCCCAAAAATAGTTTGTGGAATGTTGTCATCATCACATTATCTCAGAGCAAAACTGAAATCAAAATGTAATGTTGCCCAATGTTCTCAAAACCTTCTTTATTGACTGGTCGTTTTGTCCTCCTGTTATGGGCCACATAAACCAGCCCTTTAGACCTGGTGGGGCTTGAAACTGTCAAGAGGCTTCGCTGGCCTCCTAGTCACTGTACCACAATTGGTCATCTAAAACTATTGTGGAAGTGGAAAGGGAAGAGTTGGTTTTCAAATCTACCCAACCCCCTCAAACAAAAAATAACATAGAATTGAAAATCCTCTATGCAATAGCGACCCTACTGGATTGTTTTATATCTAGTTGAAACACATACACAATTGCTCTTTATGTCTTTACGTCAGTGCAGTCTATTCCTCAAGGGGTTTTAAGGATACATTGTCCACAAAAAAAAAATCAATCCATCATTTATTTATTTAATCAATCAATTAATTAATTAATTAAACATAGCTATTGCTACTATTGCAACTTTTTATCCTAAAGACCTAAAATAATGACAATTATAACCACAACAACAACATAATAATAATAATAATAATAATAATAATAATATCCAACAATAAATATCTAGCTGTGTACGTGAAAGGAATTTGAACTTTTTAAGCAGCTCTGCCTCTACTGCATTCCTAAAATATTACATTATAATAAAGACATATGTAATAATCAAATTAAATTTTGAAAAGAATGAGCTGGGAATTATCGTTTAAATTTTCAGATTTGAAGTTAATTCTCATAAAAACTTTGTCTGTCATTGTAAATGTGATGCAGTCTTCACCATGTTTGGATTGTGCACTTGGCATGTGTGGACAAAGCAGTTCTCCTTTCATTGTCACCGGGAATCTAGAAGAATTAATGAGAGCCATTTTGCTTCTCTGTGTGTCAGTAATACTGTTTTCTGGGCTTCACATGTACCCACGTGTGTTGTTTAAATATTGAGGAGCTCATGAATATCTTGGCTAAAAACTTAAGAAAACAGGGATGCCGATCTTTTAGGCTTAGTTGTAATCCTTCTCCTAGACACAGGCGTGACTGAATGGCCAGTCTGTTATGAGCTCACAAATAGCTCCACAGAGTATTCTTATTTTACTTTAAACCCACTGATCAAATCCCAATTCAAGGCATATCTGTTAAGCTATGCAGGTGGAATTCATTTTTTGTGGATATATAACTAAAGCTCTCTTATCTGTATCAAACACTCGAAGCATGTGTTTGCAGTAGCAGCTTTAGCTGTGCTCTCTTTCTCAAACACCTCAGGCAAGCCTAATCTTGCATCCACAGATAACAGGAACTTTTCAACGTGAACTTGAGTAAAATGTTCCAGAACTTTCCTTCTGATTATGTTAGCATGAGTTTACTCTCTTCTCTTCTGTTTCCTGAACACTGTTATAGAAGGTGAACGACAGGTCCTTTCCATTGTCTGTCATTTCAGATCCTAAAGATAGATTCTAAGATCAGGTGGTATCTCAGATAACTATTGATTCATAGTGAATAAAGTAAGCTTTACACTCCAAATTTTATTTACTGTTTTTTTTTTCTCTTTTTACAAAGTCCCACTTGGCATTCCAACTGACTTGTTGAATCTGATAAAATGAGAAGACAAGTGATACGACTGGCTTTTTAAAGCATAGCTCTGATTTGCCAGAGCACCAGACAGCAATTATGCCTTCTTTAAAACAATTTTCACAGAATACATATTCATGGCCAGGACACATTTAATTGCCATTGAATTCTACAATTGCTTTTTGGAAACCCAGTACTTCCAAATGATAATTGCTGAATGGCCCAAATTAATGGTATAGTGTTATAGTGTATAGTGTCTCATTGTCTATTAAGTTAAGATTTAGGTCAATTACTTTTTGGCCCAAATCTTAACTTCAAAGTATAACCCCATAACTTAAATTAAATTTTTGATATTAACTACCAAATAAGCCATGCTGAAGGGATGTATATCATTTACCAAATCCAAGCAGAAGTGACATATACCAAATGGAGTATGGAAAAAGGGAAAATCCATAATCTTCATGTGCCCAGCACATTAATTTATGTATACTTGCAGACTTTTTAAAATTGTGTTTAGAAAACGGTGCCCCTTATATTTCATGATATCAGTATATAGTAGAATTTTCTGATTAAAATCAACTCTGATAGTGTGCATTTGGACTGTTAGAATTGAATTAATGCTAAAATCTTTACTGTGTACGTTGTACTTGGTGGGCATTGATAACTAATACCAATTTCAATGTGTGGTATAATCAAATAACACAATGTACATATTCAGGGTACCCACTGAAATAGCAAAGTGTCCAACTGAATTTTCACACAGCAGCAAAAACCTGAATATAACAAACAGTATTCCTCTGGAGCCGAGACTGGGAGTGAGTTGTGTGCACTGACTATAAGAGGAGACGATGTCGGAGCAGTGTAAAAAGCCATCTAGTGACTCTGGCTATGAACTTTACCTCCTATCATCTTTGTTTCAAAACGTTACTCAGTGTTTGCCTGTTGAACTCAACCCTGCAGAAATATGTGCTTGGAAATTGGCATTCAAATACGATACTTTATTCAAGGATGTGAGCTGCCATTTCATGAATATTTATAGATAACGGTTTTAAACGTACACCAAATGAAAAGCATTGTTTCCCCGTTCGCTTAATTTTGTTTAAATACAACCAAGCTAATGCACTTATTTTTTTTTAAAATAGGCTAAATTAATTAGAATTAAATATATTACATGCATCAATTAACACAGCAAAAAAACAACAGCAGGAAATAATTATCTCTCTGCTCTTTAGTGACAAACATAAAAATGCATTTGCTTTATTTCACTTGTGTGTTTCAGTGTGGCCCAGCTCAAGCAGCTAGTTAAAATATTTTAAGGTGAATATGTAAAATCTGTCATGTTTTGGCACATAACAATTTGATAAACATTATTTCTTTAGATTCATCGTAACCTGAACATTATCAGTAAAGATGTAAAACGTATTTTCCTTTCATGTACTGCTAATGTATATTGTTAAAATTAATAGTCCCATACCATATGTAGATAAAGTATTTTTTATTGATATCTCTGAATAATGTTATTTATAAAAAGTAAGCCATTTTTAAAAATATAATTAATAAGCCTAGACGTTCTTTGTTTCTTGTGTGTATTTCACCTATTAGACAAATATGCTTGTCTTTATTGCATGCTTCCATTCATTGAAACAGGCCTCACAGCATATCTCCAAATGCCACTGTTGTATTGGCATTGGCATCATTAATAGAGCCAGCTAACTGGTCTGTTGTAAATGGCCCCTAAAATCTCTTCAGATGTGAAGCATCAAAAAAGCTACCACTGGGTCCCCACAATGGGATAACAGTCCCAATGAGAGCACACTGGGAGGGAAAGTGTTGTTTCTCCCACTGCTGCATGCACCGGCTCACGTGTACTAATACAGCATCCGTCCTCTACCTGTGGAGACGTCTCCCTCCTCCTGAAAGGTCTCATCAGCCCCTCTGTTAATCGGGTGATGCTCAGTACCACAGTATCAAAGCAAAATTATATGGCTATGAAGCTGCTGCTAGTCTATTTTCACCATCAGATCAGAAGCAAATTGTTATAGTTATGCAGCATTTATTTGGCAGTGTGGTAGCATATATTTATTCCTCCATAAATAAATTTATGACATATACATATATTTATATACACCTCTGAAAGAGGACACGTCATGTGGTCTGATTATACTGAAGGCAATCAATATAATAATATTGAATATTTTCACATACGATTGCTACATACTGTAACCACAGGATTTTTATGTATGTATTTATTCTCACAGGAGCATGCAGCTGCTTACCATTTTCCCACCAGATGCAATAATGGATGTAATGGATTGGGGGAAATTTGAGCTAACTGATCAGAATTAAATTTATCAGCATATTTTCAGGAATAATAAGCTGTCAGTTATAAAATGAAGATTTGTATTCTGATACATAAGAGAGATACATAATGAAAAGCTGAAAGAGATGCCTAACAGCCAAAAGACTCAGAGAAAGTGAAGGGCAGAACCATGATGACAATCTTGATGAAGAATAGCATTCATATGAATAATATTACAATTATCACAATTTTACACACCAAAATATTGTTTTAAGAGAACTATTAAAATAATAGAACACGATAGTAATCTAATAGTAACAATGCAAGTTCTTTATATATATATATATATATATATATATGCATGTGTGTGCATGCGTGTGTAAACAAATATATAAATAAATGCTTTGTAGAAAAGATTTATTTATTTATATATTAATTTACACACAGATACACACACACTCACACACAGAAGAGAGATTCAAATGAAAGGTTATTCAATTGAATAATGTCAACACTGAATGCTTATTGATCTATTTTCAATTTGATATCCTAGAATTTATCTTTACAATAAACATACTTCTTAAATAAAATATTGATATTGAAATAATACAATTTATATCAGTTAAAATTAATTGCACTTTATTTTTAGTTTTTTTTTCCTGAAAGGTAGTGTTGCCACAAAATATTTGATTGAGTTTTACAATTGTAGATAGTTCACCAAAAATAAGGAGATGATTTTTATACGACCCATTTTCTATTCATTTTGAGCTTAAAATTTGCAGGCCGTGCATTTATTTAGAGGAGTGTCGAATAAAGTTGAGAGCTTCCAAACAGACTGGACACCAAAGATGCAACACCATAATGGAAAATGTTACAAAAAAGATAACAGACCATACACATACACAAATATATCCAATAGAAAAAACAATATCCATCCTTTTTGAGAACAAAAATTAAACATTTAGACAAAGAGGAAATAAAATTCACCAAAAATTGATAATGAACGCAGAATACAATCTAACTTGAATGCATTTTTAAATAGCAGTGGTTAATGTTGCAAATTTAATTTTAATTATGGTTGCTGTTCTGGTGTTATTTGGGAGGAAAAAGTGAACTTATTTAAATTACATACATTTGAAAATTGTGGATTTGACAGTAAGATGTGGTCATATCCAAACGAAAACTATAAATTTAAAATGATAATACTGATGTATTGTTGTCACTTTTTGAATGGCAAAAAGCATATACAAATCCATGCATACACTAAAACTGGATATTGAATTATAGTTTCAGTGTGTCTTCGATGAATGCTAATAATAGTAATACTGATGATGATGATGATAATAATAATAATAATAATACATAAATTATTTATCTATATGTGAAAAATCACATTTTCTCCCTTGTAAAATTTCTAAATTCACAAAATAATATTTCTTGCATGCAGTATAAATTACATACATTCATAATTCTTTAATATTTAGGTTTTTAATATTTGAATTGCTCGGATTGTGAATTAATACAAATAAAGTTAATAAGTCTTGAAGGAAATATTACAAACATTTGAGGGTGAACAAATATAAAGTTGCACACATATTTCATTTCATGCTCATGCATGAATGGCTTGCTAACATTCTGAAAAATGTGTGCTCGGAAACACACCGCTTTCCGCCTTGTTTAAAGTACAGCTTGATTTTAAGTGGAAGGGACTGAGGGAGAAAGACACCTGTATCGTTTTCTGTGTCACATTTTGAATATGAGTGCTTTACGAAAATCACCAAGGATGAAGATTGTACAGAGTCAGAAATGAGAGCTCTCTCTCTTTCTCTTTCTCTCTCTGCTTGTGATTTAATGACAGCTTACAGTATTTTGTGAAATAAACGAAGAAACACCAATTTACATACAATTTTAAAAAATCTTATCTATGAGTGTGAATGGCATCACACTGACATCCCAGACTGATCCAGCTGCAATGTGAATCGCACGGAGGGAGAGATGGGTGCAGATAGTCTCTCTTCCTCCTGACCCGCTTGCTGTAAACAGGTTGCGATATGAAGGAAATGTCTATGAAACCCCCCAAAGCCCCCATCGGATCATTAAAAAGAGGACGAGTGGCGGTGTTATCAATCGCAGTTGGGGGGCGTTAGCGACAGCCGCACCACGTCGGCACATCGGCACTGATAGGCAACTCGTCCCCGGGGCCCCAATCTGAGGACTGTTTGTGAATTTTGTGCAATAAAAAAATCAGCTTCAAATTTCCTCACCAAATGGGCTTGATGAAAAGACAAGGAGAGAGAGAAGGACAGAGAGAGAAAAAGAGAGCGAGAGAGGGAGGATCCAGGGCAGAAGGAGAGTTTTATCCCTTTAGGCTGTCGGGTTGGGTAAGCGGTTGAGGGTGGGGTGCAATGACTTGGATTGGTGAGGGTTTAGGGGAGAGGAGGGGAGTAAAGTAGACATTTTAAAAAGCATGCAGTGGGTTTGCTGTTTTCAGTTCTGTCAACATGTCTCTATCATGGCCAACAGCAGGATTCCCACAGAAATCCTGAAAAGTGACGGATGCAATAGGTTTAATAAGAGCAATCAAAAGCCACCATATTCATATCTTGTCCTGCCTATTATTACAGTCATACATGTTATTTTACATCGAAAAACAAGAATCCTGTCCGTCGGTTAGTTTGTTCCTTCGAGAGATTCACATTAAGAGTTAATCAGTGAGATCACCGAGATCACCCAAAAAGCAGAGTAACCAGAAATCACTCCAAAGATCCCACACTTCTAATAGAGAACCAGTGACATATCTGATTAATTGTAATTTAATCTGAATAAAGAGTGCAACAAGTCATATATGTTATTATTTTGCTGTTTTTTTATTTTTGTTTTTCTGCTTGAATTCTGTGCTCCATAGGCCTGTTTGGGAGATACTGGTGCATAAGGGTTACACTTTCATGCTGCAGGGACCATCAGAGAAATCTCAGCGATTAACCCGCACGCTTATTCACTGGCAGGACTTAAAGCTGCTGGAAGATTATTGGCAGGCGTCTGATGTCAGACAATCAAACAAAGAAATAAAAAGAAGAAAATAAAGAGGAAGAAATTGATGTGTGATTTATTGAGGTACCGTTTCTGAGACAGGTCCAGCCCTTAGGCTGAACATATGCAGTTTTACAGCTCCGAGCGACAGCTCCTGATTTACCTACCGTTAATGAGACGTTGACAGGCTCTGATGTCAGAAGAGAACAAACAATGCTCAAATATAGCCTACTTCACTGTCATTTCCTCTAATAATCTGGTTTTGTGATAAAAAAAATAATCTATCGCCTGTTTTAATGTAAAAATATTTATATATTTA
Organism: Anguilla rostrata; assembly: GCF_018555375.3. Lineage (NCBI taxonomy): Eukaryota > Metazoa > Chordata > Actinopteri > Anguilliformes > Anguillidae > Anguilla > Anguilla rostrata. Next base: position 20,980,609 of record NC_057937.1, on the reverse strand, counting down.
TTTACAACATCAAAATACTGGTTGTAAATGAATGCCCACAATCAGACGAGAGGAATCACGTGATTAGAGCGCTCGTCTGTACGGTGGTGTTTTTAGCATGGAAATTGGCTTTGATCCCATCCGCGCAGGTCGGACTGGGTGCGGCTGCGGCAGACATGGAAAAACGAACCTCTGGTTCCTAATAACGTGACCCCGTTTTCATCCTACTTACCCCCCTCAAATACAAACTTACACCATTTCTGTACAGACTCTGCACACCATGATAATCTGTGACTCAATATCTATTTTCTATTTTAACTTAAAAAATTTAAATATGTGGATGATATTCAAACATTAAAATATAAAGCAAAAAACATAATTTAACAGTTGTTTTTTCTTCTTTTTCAACTAAACATTGTCATATACAGCACCATTTACTTGGTTTTGTTTGTCATAAATGCACTCTCACTATCCACTATCAGCATTAATCAACCTGAATGCATTATTAAGCATGTTACTGTCTTTTTTCCAAACCCCTGAAGACATAAATAAAATTATATCAAAAAGATCACAAGAAGACTGATGTGTAAAAGAATAGACAAGAGCAATGATTTCAGTAATGACAGTTTGACAGACCAAGGGAATTGCATTCATCACTGTTGCCATCTCAAAAATCAGTATTTTGCGTGTCGAACAAGGCTAATGACTTTGTTACTGAGGCTATGAAATATTAAATGAAACATGAATATGAAAGTGACAAAAAAGAAAAACCAAGCAAAATTTGAAAACTAAATTTGTCATATTGGTTACAATTAAAAAAATGCAAAAACTGGAATATTAACAAAGTGAAAGACACCAAAAAGATTGTTGACAAAGATAAGTAAAAGTAATGCATGATGTAATCTGAAGTTCCCAGATATCGAATATGTAAATGCATGAGTGCGTATGTGTGTCTGTGTGTGTGTGTGTGTGTGTGTGTGTGTGAGTGTGGTATGTGTGTGAGGTATGTACATTACGTATGCGTGTGTGAGAAAGTGATGTGTGAGTGTGCATGTGTGTGAGGTATATGCTTTAAGTATATGAGGATGTGTGTGTGTGTATGTGTGTGTGTGGTATGTATAAGTATATGAGGGTGTGTGTGTGTTTGTGTGCGTGTGGAAGGTATTATGTCAAGCATATAAGCATTTGTGTGTATGTGTGATGCAAGCGTATATGTCAAGAGCTCTGCGGGGAGATACTCTTGGACGTGTTATGTGTGGGAGGTCTTTATTTGTCAGGATTTGTTTTGTCCAGTTTGCTGGTGTCCCCTTTCTCTGGTCCAGGCTGCTGGGACTGTGACCCCATGGATCGGCCCCTCAGAGAGCCCCCACTTTTCAGACTGACCTGGGATCTCCTTCCCCCTCCCACCAGCAGCATCCCATTCACACCCACAGATAACTTTATTCATCTGCTACTTCATTGTATCCAGTTGAATGGGGGGGGGGGGGGGGGGGGGGGGTTGGGGGGTATTTTTTTTATGCAGACACTAGTGAATTGAACAAGAGGAGTAATGTCTTAATGTCTTCATTTGGGATCAAAAATAAAAAAATGAATCTTTGAAATTCAGCCATCGTCATGCACCAGCCTGGGAGATTGCTTAGAGTTGAGGACTTATTCTGCCTTAGCTTCAATGCTCACTGTCCATTCAAATACTAAATAAATGCGATGCTAAGTAAAATGATATTTAAGAGCTGTATTTAAAAAAGCTAAAACTTTAATTTAAATGTTAACCCTTTGGAGAGTAGGTTTTTTGGAACGTGTTCTTTATTTTTTACAAAATTGTAAGTGTGTTAAAATTTGTTCTAGAACTCCAGTGTTGTAGAACCCCATTACTTTGAATTACCAGTAGTGATTGTTACATCAGCATTCAAATGTTTAGTAAAGAACATTCTCATCACATATTTGTGATATTACTCTTTAAAGGGTTAAATGATGATCACCAGGGCTTTGTGATTATCCTTATCGTCTCTAGCCACACGCATGTTCCCCATCACCACCATAACTGCAGTTTTTCATCATTGTAACCATTACTACCATCAGCTGAATAAAATTGGACACTTTACTAATCATACTCTCTGGTGTTTCTTGTTGTTCGTAAATGTGTTGCAATGGCACACTACAAGACCATCCTATAATGGGATGGGACATTTTCAGGAGTTTTTCCTGGATAGATAATTTCTAAATCAACTGATTCTTTAATTAATTATGCACACTTAAATGCAATAATGTGTTCTCTAAGGGAAAGGTAGCCACTCTCTTATTGAGAAGGTGTCTGTTTGCTAGCCAGATTGGAGGTATTGTTAGAAGCACAGAGCCAGTTTGTGTCTGTCTGGTTGACAGGTGGAGATGGTGGGTTTGTTTTGTCCTGCTAACCACTAGCACACTGTCCCAGGACCATGCTGGCCTTGGCTGCTGCTCTCACCAAATGTCTTGTGACAGGGACCAGAGTGAAAACTGAACAGCCGTTACACCCGCAAGGTGTGTGTGTGTGTGTGTGTGTGTGTGACCGTGTGCATTGTGTATTGGTGTGTGTGTGTGTGTGTGTTTGTGTGTAAAGGTAAAGTCGTGATGGTGGATATTGTGATGTGTGTGTGGGGTAGTGTGTGACGGAGAGGGAGAGAGAGAGAGAGAGAGAGAAGAGAGTCTTAAAAGATCTGTGTTTGAGTATGTGTGGAGATACACACATGTATGTGAGGACACGCATGTGTGTGTGTGTGTGTGTGCATATGTGTGTGTATGTGCAAGAGTGTGTGTGTGAGATAAAGAAAAAGAGAGAGAGGAGAGAGTCTTAAAAAGTTTGTGTGTGAGTATGTGTGTGAAGATGCTCGCATTTGTGTGTTTGTGTGTGTGAGGAGGTGAGTGTACATATGTGTGTGTGCATAAGCCTGTGTATGCTTAAGCATGTAAGAGAGCACATACAGTATGTGTGTGCGCATGTGCTTCTGTATGTTGTGTTTTGCATAGTGTGTATTTATTTTTCTTTGGATCTTAGCAGATTAGATGTGAGGCCACACATCTAATAAAGACCAAAAGACAATTTAATGACAGCGATAACAAATATTTCACCATCTTCAAATTAAGCTCTCCGTCTGTTCTCACCCAGAATAACAAGACCTTAAAATCTGAGACTTTTTTATTTTTATGAAAAAAGACAACTGTTCATTTTAATGTGTGAAACAAGACTTAAAAAGACTGCCTGCAGTAAACAATAAGATTTTTAATGTAGGTCAGGTTACGTTAGTTGTGAAATGTATATACAATAATTCTGTTCCATCCACAGTGAGGTCTTCAGGGGGTAATTCATCCCTCAAGCTTTGCACTGCTGAACACAAAGATGTTACAAATTTTATTTTATTTTTTGTCACTAACACATTTTTTTTTCAACTTAATAGCTCAAGTGCTATTTCAGCAGGAAAAACATCTAACTTAATTAAATGTGTTAATCAAAGTGAAGGACATACTGCAAGTGCAAGGGCATATTGCTCCCTTAGTTAAATTGCCACAAAGTATAAAATACCAGCTGAAGCTATTTTAACATGAAGTGCTCAGAGTTTAACTTGAATGCAGTTTGTTCTCAATCTTAACTGGCAAACTATAATATGTGCTGTATTTTCCTTGTTTTTCAAAGGTTTGCTATTTTTTTTGGCTGGACCGCAACAGCGGGGCCAGCCCTACAAACACGAATGTCTGTGACTGAGTGATGAAGTTACACCATTGGTCGGCCGAGTTATGAAGTTACACCATTGGTCCAGCCATATTCTAGGTTTTGACCTGGTCTTGTTTTTTTTTTTTTTAAATGGACTGATGAAGCATTCAGAAATATTCATAATTTGAATTCACTTCTTAAAGCAGGGGGTTACAGCACTTTACAATTGGATTCAATTTGGCGTCTGTGGCCTGGATTCAACCAACATTTGCTCATGACTCAAATAAATGCAGGTATGTTTTTTAACAAATAGTCTGGCAAATTACTTAATAATTACCAATTGTTTGTTTTATTTTTTTATCGGCACTTTGATTTATAAGTGATTGCAAAACATGACATTTATGTCAAACTTTCTTTTCCTGGATCCGTGAACAGGAATGTATTTTGAGTAAGGATTTCAAACTCCAGTCCTGGAGGGCAAAAGGGTGTGATTCATCTCTTAAGTGCTAAGTCATTGATTGGTTAATGCATCCACACACCTTTTAAATTGGCTGCTGATTGAAAGCAAACCACAAAAACCTGCAGATACTGTGATTCTCTAGGACTAGAGATTGAGATGCCTGATTTAATGCAACAAGACCATATTTCACAGCAGACAGACACTCTAAGGAATCATACTTTAAATCAGGTTCACTCCTGCTGGGAGGGCTCTCATTTCAGGAAATCGACACTGAAATGTATGGGACTGAAGGGCACAATTTCTGAATTATTCACCCACTGGCCCAAATTTGCGTGTTGTGTAGCACAATTTGGGGGGGGGGGGTGTTGGGGCATAAAGTTTATACATTAGCGCTGTAGTTGCAAAACACCGTTGATATTCAAATGATTATTGTGCAAAATCTGGGATAAGCTGAGGAGGGAGAGCCTCTTTTAAGTGCCTACAACTATTGCTAATTCCTCTCACCATTGTGGGAAGCACAAAGGACCTAATCCCATTTCACTTTTCCAGAAAACTCTGGCTATTTTCCCTCACATAAACCAACATTACTCCCTCTGGCCACAGCTGAGCGGGTTGGAGAAAGGGACTTGCGTGTATGTGTGTGTGTGTGTGTGTGTGTGTGTGCGCATGCATGTGTGTGTGCTCTAAAGCTTTTGTGTCACTAGCCAGGGCTGTGCAGGAACTTTAAGTGGTCTCAGTAGGCACCAACCACTTATGGGTAGAAAAACAGAGACATGAACTGTAATGGGCTATAAAAACAGGTAAACCAAAGTTTCCTAAAGTGCAATTTCTTAAACTTATCAAAGATTTTTCCTTTTCTGTTTCCCTAGCAAGGGTTTTGTTGGCAGGTAAAGAGTTAAAATATTTTTTTTTTCCCTTCCCTACACCACCCAGGTTATTAATTCATGAACTCTATGTGAGGTAAGTTTGCTGCCACGCAGTTACCCTTTCCTATAAGTGTCGTGGATCCTTTAATAAATAATTTATAAATGCACATATCATCAAAGTAAGTTAATTAATCATCCTCTTTGAGCACTTTGAGTTTTTTTTTTCATGATTTTGTTTAATTAATTCATAAGAAAAAAGCCCTTTTGGATTGAATTGTGGATGTGGGGCATCAAAGGCCAGACCAAAACCAGTTTTCTGAAATAAGGCCATCTAAAACATTTTGCCGAAATGAGCATCATTTTAAAGAGAACGTAATTTGTCTCCTGTCTTTAAAAAAAAGAAAAGAAAGATGTGCATTGCTTTCAAGCCTTTGAGCACTTCACTGAGCACATTTGGGCACAGCACCCTTAAACTGAATAACAGCCTGTCCCTCAAAGATAAAACAGTTGTTTGGCCATATCTGTCTCTGTATGGACAGGAATGAGGTAAATTCTGTATTGAAACAGACACTGGCGAAAGACAGGCATATAAGACATGTCCGAAATGTTACTGGTTGCAATATATGTTCTGTTGCAGAGTTTTGTTTTCTAATTAGCGTGTATGTGCTTGAGTTGAGGGCTAACTATGAGAGCCCTACTGACTCTAAATGGATCTACTTTCAAAACAGATGGACAGCTGCCATAGTAACTTCATCTGATAAGTAAAAGTATGGCTTCATTCAGCTGGCATGTCATGTGGTGCATGGGAAGGCAAAGTCATGCCTGGCTACCATTTTCATATTTTACAGATGTGTGACTCCTGCCTGTTCTGAAAGGTGGCTTCATTGTTCGGCAAAATGGAAGATTCGTTGGAGATGGACATTAGTTTTCTTACTCCATTCGCAGAATGCGTGTCCCCTGCCAGTCATATCCCGTTAAAGCCTTTGTTAATTGCTGATAAAGGCCTCCTCGTTCTGCTGTATTGCTCTGCCTGCCACTACCGGACCGCCGTTGCACCAATGTGCAAAATGCTGTATGACCAGCAGCTGCCACTAATGGCAGTCTGATAGGTACCTACTTGCTGAGAAAAGCACATCTGTCAATACACTGTGGTAGAAGGACAGGAATTAGTTTCTTCTGTTGCATTAAAGTGAGAGTCCTGTGTATTGAATTGCTGTTTACCCGATGCTTGCCTCATAAGATTAAAAATACAAATGTAATCTATTTTTAAAACACCAAATTTGAATTGACCTTGATAAAAGGGTTGAATTCAATAAACATTTTTTCTTAACTTTGACTCACGAATGAATACAAACTTGTCAGTTCTTGTTTATCAAGTTCAGGGCAATGTTAGTCCTAGTTTAAAAAAATATAACTAAGATTTATTGATAAGCTCAGGTACAGGTTTGGGGGAACTCAATAGCACTTGAAAAGACAATGGCATTCTCAGGGGTGATTCTATTTGTTCTGTTTTTCTTTTCTTACTGCAAGTAAACTCATAAAAAGCGTAGAACAAACGCCTTGTCCTCTTTTAAGAGCTCCACCTGGGGATCTTGCCTTGGACGGTCAGCGTCTTTATTAAAGAGAATTCCATATCACTCGAAAAGACCCACCTCATTTGCAAACCAGGTTATAAAAATGTCCCTTTAACTCTTTCTGCCAGAATCCCCTCACCTACCACCTTTCCTTGTTGTTTCTCTCCTTTTATTGTCTTCTTCTTTTCAGAGCGCAGAGAGGATTCTCCCTTTTTTGTTCCAGTTTGCAGGAAAATGTGCCTGATCTTTTCAAGATGGAGACCCTCTCCATCCCCCCTGTGCCTCCTTCATGGATTGAGGAACCTCCCCAGGGACCACAAATATGTTTTACCTGCTATCCCACTAGAATTAACATACTCAGAGCAACCGCATGTGTAATGTATCCACCTACTGGGAAACGATTACGCCTGGGGGGACGTCTTTCATTGGCCTCATAGAGTGCCTCCTGTGAGTGTACTTTCTATAGAGGAATGCCCTTACTCATATTGGCAAGCAGTGGGGAAAAAAAACCCTGAGCTTACCATGAACTTTCGCTTGCACATTAAAAAAAAGTCTCGGTTCCACTGTTAGAAGTACAGTAGCATGGCCTGCTTATTGAAGACATGCCAGTTGAACTTGAAAGAGTTGGTTTATGCTTGGTTAAATCATTTGCATGTATGTATGTATATAGCACCAAGTGCTACTTCAATAGACATGGTTTCGAGTGCTGCTTAAAACAGAATGCCCTGCACTGCTTCAGAAGCATTGAAGGCAGTGGATTCTACACAAGAAGGTCATGGTTTGAAATCCCATGCGGGATTTGCTGATCCCTAGTGCCAACATTTGTGAGATTCATTAGATCAAGATTCTCAGATTAGGGCTTAAGGCACTCTAGGGGGGATTTCAGGTAAGGTGGTGCAAAATATCAAGACAGACACATTTACCATAGATTAAAGTAAAGACTTGAAACTAAAATTTGTGTGAAAACAACATTGCAAACAAGTGAAGGAATTTCCACACTTCATAGACATACAATAATACTGCTTTAGGCTACAAGTGTGTGGAGTGGGGAAAAAAACATTGAAAGTAAGTTAATGTTCTGTCCATTTGCTTTGGCAGCAATTTATTTATAGTATCAAATGGGGAACAAAGTGAACAAAGTGCTCAATGCTTTTAAAGGAGCAGCAAGCATATAGCTTTCATCAGGGCTCTCACTGTGCTTTCTTTTCTAAAAGAAAGTTAATTAAGAAATAGAGACCATTGATCCACAATTAAGGCATGGGCTCATAAACGAGTTAATTGACACATGCAGCTCCTGACAATTGTAGAAAGCAGCAAGATTGTATACCCTTATACACCTGAAAGAAAAACAAATGAAAGTTTAGCTACCTTCATACACACATACACCGCGTGAGTATGGAAAAAAACAATTCCAGAAAAGTGTTCCAGACAAGCAATTCCAGACATGATGCCATCTGCCTTCAAACACACATACACGCATGCCATTCAGACCATGTCACACACGTGATCACTTCCCCACCACATAGGTAGAGAAGTCAAAGAACTGGGGTTACTCTAAAGAAAACACGAAAGGACCAACTCTTCATTCATTTCTTAGGGAAATAATATGTTAAGTTCAGAAATCCAAAAGGCTTCTCTCTGTAGTAGTTTGCAATCCAGGTCATCACTCCTTCAATGTGGCAAAGCCCTTTCCAAAAGGCAAACTTTAGATCAGACAGAAAATGTTGAGCCTCCTTAAAGTAACAGAAAATTGGAGAATTGATATCCTAGAGCTGTTATGTTTCGTAATTCTCATTCAATCAATGCGCTTAGTTTTCTCATGGACAAATGATTACATAATCTGATTGCATTACATAAACATATAAGCAGCTGATTGATGGGGTACTCAGATGTGTTAGGATTTACAAATATTAGACTTTGGTCTTTTTAAAAACTTGCCTTGCCTTGAATGTAAAAAATACATTTTTGTTGATAGTTATGGACTCAGTAACACAGCCCACACATATGGTATATGTCAAGTCTGACGGCACTCATCGTTTTATTTAATTATAATATTGTCTTTATTTTGTGAAAAACTTTATTCACTGTGTGTAGGAGACACCCTATTCCAGTCTACTGTATATTGTATTTAGGTGTGGCAAATAGTAGTCTTAGAGGACCTCAGGGTATGCTGCCTTTTGTTTTCACCCTACATTCAGCAACCATTCAAAAATTAGAGCAAATAAATAAGGCACAATGAGTTTGTTCGATTGGACAAAAGAGCTGAGCTATTTCAACATACTTTGCTAGCAGGTTAACTCTTTAGCCATGTTTCATGACCAGGGTTCACCACATCATTGTATATATGGATATTTACTGGCAACAATAAAGTAGCTTTCTCAAGACTATGTGCCCTGTTTCGAATAAATCAATCAGCCAGGGTAAAAGTACATTGCACAGCAGTGATACTCAAATTTAGTTTTTCATCATTTTCATCCTTTCTTTCGTTTTATACCAGGGACACTATATGAGTGGAGTCTCTGGCCAATAACTGAAATTAATCAATTATCTATCAGGCAAAGAAGAAACTGAGCAGTCCCCTGACCTCCATGGTATCCAGCATCACAGCTCTGTACTGCTCTGCACTGCTGGGAACTTTTTATCACCGGTTGACTCAATGTAAGAACATGGACGAATGCTTCTGTGATTGGAATCTAGGAACAGGTCTCTTAAATTAAGTACTACTGTCCTAATGACACAAAAACTGTAAGAATATCAGACACACTGCAATAACTGCTCGCACAATGTCTAAAGTCAAGTTGGAAAAAAGTGAAGCAGTTAAGCAGTAATTTAAATAAACTGTGACTGTAGATAATCACATATCGTAATTGACCAAATATAACTTGTATATTTCCCTTAGCTCTTTAATTGATTTACACAGTTCTGTCTTCCATTACACAGACACACATATTTTATTGGCTTGAAAATTTCTTAAGTCTGGAGAAAGGTTATAACACAATTATTTGCACACTTCCTTCAGACTTAGAGTCTTTGATACATATGCAATGATCAAAGAAACCAATTACAACAATGTGTAGAGTCATTCCTGTGCTTTAAATACTTGATTGAATAACTTGTTTCATTGCTCAGCTAGTTCAGTGAATAAAAGTGGGATGGCAGGATAGCAAAAAAAGGCAACATGGAACATCAGAGGTATGAATTGACCAGAACATATCAAATTAAATAATCCTTTGGTGATAAAATTATTTACAAATCATTTTGTCATTGTATTTGATTGCCTTGACATTTATTTACTAACTAGAAAATTAAACAATTAGGTTCACTGCAATTCAGATCAGTTCTTTTATCAGTTCACTGCTGATTTCACTACCATATTCATCAATTTGATGCAGCTTTCAACACAATTACCCACTGATGTAGCTTACTCCTATGCACTCAACAATCGACTGTTCTTGTTTTGATTATTCAGCTCTACAGTCGATGTGCCAAGTCTCCTTATAATAGATGCAACTTTTGGACTGTAGCTGCAGTCCAGCTGCAGGCTTTTGAGCTCACCTGTTTTTGCACATGGTATTGGTAAGTGTCTGTTATGGAAAAGATGTTTAGTGTATGAGTTCTGTGTGTCTAGCATTTAGCTCAAAAAGGCTTTACATTGCCACGCTGTTATTAGCTGGTAAGTAATGTTTTACTGGTCTTGTAACCCAAAGGTCACAGGTTTGATTCTCAGATTGGACTCTGCCGTTGTGTCCTTGAGAAAAATACGTAACTTGCATTGCTTCAGTGTATGTCCAGCTGTATAACTGGATGCAACGTAAAAAAAAAAAAAAAGTTGTATAAGTCACTCTGGATAAAAAAGTCTGCAAAGTGCTTATAAAAACTATACACCGACTTTACACACCTCATAACATCCCTTAAACAATCTCAGGAATGAGCAATTGCCTTCAAGGTCATACAATCATACTTAATTGTTCAGCACCTGTGTGGAATCACAACAATTGATAGCTTGAATAAAAACAGCTGTTTGCTATGGCCCTTCAGTTTGCAAGTGCAGATCCACACAAAGACAGCAGCTTGGGATCAAAAGGCTTCCTAAACAACTCTGTGATGAAGTTGTGGAAAAGTATACATCAGGTGAGGGATATAAAAAGATTTCCAAGGGTTTGAAGATACCAAGTGCAAGTCCATCATTAAGAAGTGGGAAGTGCATGGCACCACCCACAGTCTGCCAATATCTGGGCATCTATCAAAACTAGATGACTGGTAGAGAAGACACTTGGTCAGAGAGGTCACAAGGAACCCAACAGTGACCTTGAAAGACCTAAAGGGTTTCATGGCCAACAGAGGAAAACGTGCATCACACAACAATATCAAATATTACACATATCTGACCTGTATAGGAGGCAACATAGGAGGAGGTAAGAGCGGTTGTCTGGCAGTCGGAAGGTTGCCGGTTCGATCCCCCACCCTGGGCGTGTTGAAGTGTCCCGGAGCAAGACTCCTAACCCCTAAATGCTCCCAATGAGTTGATTGGTACCTTGCATGGCAGCCTTTCACCATTGGTGTGTGAGTGTGTGTGTGAATGGGTGAATGAGAGGCATCAATTGTAAAGCGCTTTCGATAAATGTGCTATATAAATGCAGTCCATTTACTATTTATCTGTAGGATCCTGCAACAAACTGGAAGAAGGTTTTGCGACCAGATGAAAATTTTTGGCGTGAATGTTTGCCAAAACTTAATACAGCCCATTACCAAAACAACACCATCCTGACTGTAAAGCATGGAGGCAAAACAATAATGTTTTGCAGAGGTTTCTCAGCTGCAGGGAATGGGGTAAAGTGAGGGGAGGGGAGGATGGATGGAGCCAAGTACAGGGAGATTCTGAAGAAGAACCTGGTGAAATCATCTGCAAAACATATGAAAATGGGCTGAAAATTCATAATCCAGCAGGTCAAGCATAAGGCCAAAGCTACGACAGAATGGTTTGCTTGGAGCAAGGTGGAAGTTCTGGAGTGGTCAGAACCCTGACCTAAATCCCATTGAAAATCTATGGAATGACATGAAGGTTGCTGTCCATCAGTGAAAACCAACCAACCTCTCCCAGTTTGAATAGTTCTGCAGAACAAATTGGGGGAAGATTTCCAAATTCTGGTGAGCCAACCTTGTGGGGAGCTACCCGAAAAAAGTGGTAGCTGTAGTTGCTACCCAAAGGTGCTGCTAGCAAATGACTCTGGGGGGTGTATACTTGAGAAATTAGGAAATTTCAGTTCTATCCATTAAATTATCTCTCTTTTAAAATGAAAATTATTTCACTGCATTTATGTGGTATGTGGATCAGGGAAAAGAAGTCCCATTTATATCCATGAAGTTTACTGAATCTGACACAACTAAATGTAAAAACTTTAAATGGGGGTGCATTCCGTTTAAAAAAAAAAAATAAATAAAAAAAATACAATGATACAAGTATTTGTAAATTTTAATTTTTTTATCACTGAGGGATTATGTCATTTCATAGCATTTTTATACTTCTGTAGTAAATTGCATTTTATTTACTGCACCATTTATTTTGATTGCATTTTATTTGATTCAATGTTCAATTTAATTGCAGTTTAATTGATTCAGTATTTATTTAATAATAATAAATACAGCAGATCCAGATGCAGTGGAGCTTTCGCTGAAGATTTATTGTCACCAAGCACATTTGTCTGTGTTCGAATGCAGAGACAAACATGTGTGCCTTGTTAGGATGTCCTCTGATTTCCTGTAAACAGGCTCCACTGTGCATTGTGGAGCTGTCAGTAAATGGTTTGTTCCATGTCTGTCCAAAGAGCCCAGACTCTTCCAGAAAAAGCAAAAATTTAACAATAATGATTAAAAGATTGTGTAAGCTTGATATTGTGCATTTATGCAAAGAAAAAAAAGAAGAAATGCTTTATTATTTCTTATATTCCACAGCTGGTGACCTTTATCAATAAACTGTTCCAACATTATTATGTTTATGTAAATGTGCCATATTCACATGAAGAGTGGAAAAACACCACTTTCACCATAACAAAAGAACCGTTAAGCCCAAATAACGTATTATATTTATTATGGTCTTAACCAGAGTGATAAGTTCTTATACCCTGGTGGCCATCAGAATGGCTGCTTCTCTTATCAGGTGTGCACTTAAGTGGAATTAAAGGGGGCCTGGTTAAGAACGCATTCATCCGTGAGTTTAATTAATATTAAAGGAGTGGCAGACACAATATCCCCTGCTGTATTTGAAATCTTAACCCCCCGAAACCCTCATTAGGAATACTTTTCATATCTCTCGCCTGCACCAGTCTAATCTGACGCACGTGGCTGTGACCAGGTGAAAGGCAGTGCTAATTCGGCGTTCAGGCAGGGTATGTGTTAAGGCAGGGGAGACAAGTGGAGCATACCGTTGGGGGCTAGACTGTGACCTGACAGGGATTGCTTGGCAGGGTGTTAATTAGGAAGGTGGGCCAATCCGCTGGTGTTCGGCGTCCCATGACAGGGCAGCATTCAGTTGTTTTGTGCATGCCCAATAAATCACCAAGCAGGTCCAAAGCGTCAACCCCCCCTTCCTTTTTTTCATTGTTATTTATTCCAAGGACAGTATTAGCTGGGTCAAATTAACTAATTATGGATTGGCTCAAAGTACATCATTTTCTAAATAATATGCTCCATTTCAATCTTGTATTCTGAATGAATTATATTTTCATGAAGGATATTGCTTGCATTTGTGGGTTCATATGTGCATTTGAATATACTGACATATGTATTTATTCATATTTCTGAAAATAGCGTGCTTATGAGGTGCCAGGGTCATTATCTGTCATTGTTAAAGCATGTCCATGAATTCAATGCAACATTCTTCCTGCATCACAAGTTACTGAACAACTTTCAAGACTGCAGAGCTCACCGAAACGTGTTAAGAAAATAAATAACAATTGCCAATCATAGTGTGAATCCAGGGGTTGGTTTCAGCACATGGACCATCACCCAGTGTACATTTTTGTGGTGAAAAGTTGGTGAAATACCATTTAGGCATTCAGGTGAAAACCTGACTACATTCAGTTGAAAAGCGTAAATCTTCTAGCCGACTAGGACATAACCCTGTTATATTCGGTTAAAACCTAAGCTATATAGAGGATAACCTAGTCTGTTTATTTCAAAACATTTCTACCCCTGTAGATGTCTCGATTCCAGACTTCTCCCATAAGCTCACTGGGTATCTACTTGCTTTGGCATGATTGAAATTAGGTGGAATTTTACCTCCACATTGACATTATCTGTGACATCACACTTATTACTCAGCAATGCCTTTGACATCACAATGCATTCTCAGCAGTATGTCTGACATTACAATTACTTTTCAGATTTATCTTGGCAGCCATATGAAAGGCAAAGGATCCAGATATGTCATAAATCAAACAGGAACTAGTTTCAATATTTTATTGGGAAAATATGTTGTCTCCAGTTAGGCATAGCTAAGTGAAAAAACAAACAAATATGGCAGTATACAAAATGTCAATGCATTTAATTATTGGGCATCCATGATTTCATATTTTATTTGTGGTGAACTTACATTTGAACCAACAGCTGTCAAATATATTTACAGATTGTATTTAATCATCAGTAGTCGGAATTTGACCGTGCTGCACCTGTATTCATGTAATTCAAGTTCTAAAATAAGAGGGACCATATGACCATATACCTGTACAGCAAGACATCTGTCAGGTAAACAAAAAACACACACTCACCCAGCACCATTTAAAACCAATGCACAGAGTGAAGCATTGGTCCTAAATGTGAATACAAATTCAGGAACGGTATCACATATTACAAGAATAGGAGCAGTACTGTGTGGTTTCACACTCTCACTCACCCCTCTCTCTGGATAACTTGTGTAGCATCTGTTTTATTGTCTGGTGCAAACAACCCCAAGTACACTATAGGCATAGGCATAGCCTGCGCTGTATAGTAACCAGGAGATGTCTGGACCAGGTCTCTTTGTCTAAAGCCAAGGCATCCATCTTATCCAAGAAAAGAGCCCGATTTAGGTACAAATTTTTGTTTTAGCCCAGAACTACGACAGCTGATTCAACTAATTGACTAATCATGGTCTTCAATCAAAACCTTGATAATTACAATCAAGTGTCTTTGGCTATGTTCAGATTACAGGATGAAGTGACCATAATACAATTTTTTTGCCTACATGTGACAAAGATCAGATTTTTTTCTGAGCTGTGTGAAGACACAAAACTGATCTCTTCATATCCAATTTGGCTACTCTCATAAAAGGTCCTAGATACACATGCGATCTATGGGGACCACTGAGAACTGTCAGAGCTGAATTCATGTGGGGTTTACTGAATGTCACACTTCACTGTGCAGGTGCAGATCACTGTCGTCATTACCCAGTGTTGGCAACGGCTCATAAAACATAAAACAACAGTATTATGTTTAATGCACTCATGCACAGGTCTGTTTGCACTTACATAAGATGTGGGCCACTCTCAAACGTGAATGCGAACAGTCAATGCAAAAGTTTGGATCCAAAATCTAAATTGAGCATTAAGGACAGTGATGTGATTTTAGCTGGGCTATAACAAAACCCTGCACCCACACCAACCCTGTTTGGAAAAGACTGGACAGCCCTGGGCTAAAGCATCACGCTTTCAGTCTGCTGGCCCAGTGTTCTGGGCATCATTTGTGCTTTATGTGCAGTCATAACTTTGTTTTGGAGAAACGTAATAATAAATGTCACAATGTGTAAACAGCCATGTAACATAAATTGAAAAAATAAAATAAATTGAAATATAGAGCACATTTCTGTTTTCTTCAATGTAATAAAAGAAAGATCCAACATTAGTTTCCTTCGGACCCCATTCAGTGAAAACTGAAAACATTAGCTCCTTCCTAAATTTATATTGTTAGTGTGAGGAGGAAAAAAAAATCAGCCCCCTTTTGCATCCATTTAAAGATGCAGACGCCATTCTCATGTGCAGCAGGCAAAAAAAAAAAAAAAAAGGAAAATGCTGCTGTCTTCAGAATGTGCCCAACCTTCAGTTTAACCCCCCCCCCACCATTATGCTCAATGGAGTACGGCCTTTCCATTGTTAAAGACGCTGCATTCCATTTTTCCTGGCGAAAGGATTTCATTAAAATCAATGCATTCCGAAGGCAAAAGGTAATTTTGGGACACAATCATGCTAACTGTGTCTTCAGCACATAATTCTGCTTAATGGAGGCATTTGAATATGTTGGTTGAATGCAGCTGCTAGGACCTTGGAAAACATCCTATTTACCTACCGTCTAGTGCACTGTTCTCACCTAATGGACACTAAATTAACAAATAAATGTACTGTAGCTCATAGTATACCATCAGTTGCTACATCAGCCTGTTTTTATTTCAAGGAGATATCTGCTTAAGATATTGGCCCCAGCACTAAAAAATGTATTTTTTCATTTTATGGTGACAAAAAAAAAAAAAAAAACACAATCCATTAAAATTTTGCTGAATATTTTCTGACATGTTAATTGATAAATATATCAACTGTTTTTTAGAAAGACGGTTTATATAATGTTTGTTGAATAGTACATTTGTTGAATAGGGAGTGCAGTAGCCTTCAGAAAGTGTACAAGTCAGCACACCTCATTGTAAAGAGACTCAGTGTGCAAACCAACTGAGCATATAAATTACAAACACATCTTTTTTGTGATATATGTAATTTAGTAAAATCTTTTTCCTAGGCTCCATCAATCTATAATGCTTTGTGCTTTGCCTCAACTTGGTTGTCAACTGTAATGAAAATTAAACAAATAAATACTGTATTTTTGAAATCCTCGTCAGCAAAGGCGGGCGGCCTCTAAAAACTGGCGTTTGTAGCGGTCCCGCAAAAGGAGGGCGGGGCTGACCTGTCAGATGACATCTTCATCAGTGAAAGGAGTGAAAAAAAATTGTGTGCATGGGTCTGCGTGGGCGTGTGCACTTGTGTGTATGTGTGTCTGTGTGTGCTTTGTGGTGGTGGGAGTGAGATTTGGTCATCAGATTCAACAGCGGCAGATGAGTGTTGGTTGGGGGTTATGGGGGGATGTCTATTGTGACATGTGCAACAGAGACATAATGAATTATATTATAATCACAATACATGTTTGACAGGAAGAGAAAAGAGATATTTGACTGAGGGGGATATGGGAGAAGACAGAGCGCCGTTTCCATTGAGAGTGTTTTAACTCACACACATGTCAATACCAAACACACACAACAGACATCCCCCTGAATGGGGATGCATTATATTCCCCAAATAAAAGCAAAAGAGAGAGAGAGACAGAGAGACCCTGACCCTCCATCCCGGTTCAGGCGCAGCCACATCTGGAAGCAAAGAGGCCTGAAATGTAGCCACGACGGCAAAGGAAGAAAAACGCGATTCCCCTCGTGCCCGAGCAGCAGAGACCCTGTGGGCCGGTCTACGCGTTTTCTCACTAAGAGGCCGATCGGCGGTAATTCACAGAAAGCTTCAGACAACGTACCACCTGTCAACCAGTGTGTTTCATGGTCCCTGGTCTTCTTCTACATTTTCACACCTGGCGTGCAGGGAGGTGGGGTACCTAACACAGGGAGCACATCTGGGGGAAAAAGACAAACACACATGAAAAAAAGTAAGAATACAACCGTGAATAAGAGAGAAACAGGATCGACGGGTGAGAAGATGAGGGTGTCAAGGCTTTGTGTATGTTGGGGAATTGGGGGCAGGGTGTTTGTGGGGGGCTGTGTGTGCTTGTGTGTTGTGGAGGTGCTGGATGGGGGTAATTTGCAAATGAGAGATAATAGTGAAATAAATTTGGGGGTGGTTGGTTTTTGTGTTTCGTGTGTTGCCGAGATGAAGGAGGTTTGTGCTGAAACAATGTGTGTGTGTGTGTGTGTGTGTGTGCGTGCATGAGTGTGTTTGAGGAGTGTGGAGTGTGCATGTGTTCTGGAAATGCTGGCCTGAGAGGGTGGAGACATAAAATTGGGGGGCAGGGGTTTTCAGAGGGGAGGTGGCGGTGGAGCTGGCACTGAGTGACTACTAGACGGGGCTTTGACGGAGGTGTCGGAGAGTTCAAACAAAATGAAGCCCGTAGATTAGCGGAGCACCCCTCTGTGACAGGTGTCATCCGGGGGGGGGGGAGTGCAGTCTGTCACTTTGCCTGCTGCCAGTCTTCATGCAGGACAGGAGGGGGCGAGGGGCGAGCAGCCTCCCCTCACAGGGCACACTGCACCCAACATCCCCCTCACCAGTCAAGCAGATTACACCCCCACCCGCACCATCGAGCTGTGGACAGTGCCAGAAGGGACTGCAAGCCAAGCCGCGACCCAACCATGCCTCACTTGCACATAAAGCGTTTTTTGTTTTTCTGACAGGCTTTTAAATATTATAATCCAAGCACACAGTGTGGTGCCAATTTTTAATGCCACTTGTATGTGATATACCATAATGTATGGGCATGAACTGATCTTTAAATCTTTTAAAGGTGATGCCAAAATGTAATAAAAATACATTTTTTGTTAAGGGTTATGCCAAGTATTTATTGGATTCTAATTTTACAAAGTCATTTAAAAATAACTCCTTTTCCCCTTTGGTTAACATCAGCTGTACCCTTCAGTATTCACATTGTCTTCTGAATGAGTTTCTATACTAAAAGCCATCAGTCATCTTAAGATACTGCTAAAACTCTGAGACTAGAAGAATAGTTTCATAGGGTTTGTTTGGAAGAGAGAGGGTCTTAATTTTATTGTAGGACTTGTAGGACATGTTCTAGCCCTTTCCATATCATGCATCAGTCTCACAGTAAATGGTGTCACATCACCCTACTGACTTGCAGTATTCCCTCTGTGTGCTACTGTTTATAGAATTACACCCACATCCAGTCACAGCATGAACAGGTTCAAAGAAATGTGTAAATATATGGAACTCAGAGGATGCAGGTGGGCACTTGTTGTGCAAACCGTTGGTTTTGCTCTGAGGGATTTAAGTAGCCATGTCCCCCTGCGTCAACACCCACTGCTACCTGTTCAACACCTTAGCCATCTGACCCACCGGATGGACAAAACTCCACAGTGATTTCATAGTAGCAGGCAGGATCTCTTTCGTGGGTAGGGGGAGGGGCTTTTAACACACAACAGAAATCCCCCACCCCTCCTGCCTGAAGGTTCCACCTGATAATAATAGTGCATTATAGCTACAAAGTGCCTTTTACAAGCTTAAAAGCACTTTTTAATGAACAGCAAAGATTGCCTCAACTACTACCAATGTGAGGCATACCACCTGCCATTTTTTCACCAGTGCCCTCGCCAAACATAATTGCTGAGGTGAAGAACAAGATAACTGTTCAGTGTTTTAAATGATCTAACAAGTCATAAATGGCATTAAATATCCATATACGCTCCAATGTACATTTTGAATCCTGTTATATACAATACGAAACAATAAATTCAATGTTTATGCTCCAGAATGAACAAAATGAGCCTGATCAAGATGGCCAAATAACAAATTAACAAACAGAACATAGCACTGACAAACCAAAAAAGAGATTTCAAATCGAAACCACAAAAAATATGGATATGGCAGTGATTAGCAATGGTGCCATTTTCCTTGTAGACAGAAGAGTACCCCCTGTTGACTGCCTCAGCACCTGGAGGAGAGTGCGGTTCAGAAGGCAGTGGGTCAGTGAGCATGCAGCACAGAATGGATGCACATGGTGGGGTCCAGTAACACCAAGAATGCAGGAAAATAACATTTCCAGTTTTAACCAGCACAATCACACTAGCCTACATTAGGGAGTCAAAATATTCATGCTGCTAAATTAAAAAAAAAAATAAAAAAAAATGAACAACAGAAAGATAAAGGTTAGGTGTGTTGTGGTGCTCTGTCAATTGAAAGAGCTGTTCAGCATAATAATGGGACTGACTGACATCAGGGTAACCAGTGGCTTAACCAAAAGGCAAACTGTTTCTATCCAGAGTTCTGAAACCAAGGATAGCAACAGGAATGAAAATAAAGCTAATGTTAACAGCAGCAACAGCATAAATACCGTGGGGTAATAGAAATGCAGCAGTGCTTGCAAAGAAAAGGCTAAACGTTTACAAACACTGTTAATGTACACAGTAAACCATTAGAGAACAAAGCATACACTGAAGCCCGGCGACCTGGCCATTTTAAGAGTGAGGTTTATTCATTTAACAAGACCACGCAGCAAAACTAATGTTCTGGCTGAAGCATTTTCCTGAAGTAATAATCATCAAACATCCGTGGATATGCTCTCCTTGCCCTTTCCTTTTAAAACTGCGCTGCATTTATTTTTCTCATCTTTTTTTCATGTGGTAACTGTAGGGCCAGTACTTTTGGGAAATGTTCTGGATTTTGGTACAGTTGTGCTTGTGTGCATAATGAGACACGTCCCATGATGTTTGCAAGACTCTACTATTGAAGGACAAGCTCCCGGGCATTCTGTGTCTGTGTGTCACGAGCCCAGAGATGTATTACCATCATGTACAGAAACATCATAGTCAATGCTCATTGGTTTTATACCTTATCCTTATTAATATATGTTGATTTTAATATATGTACGACTGTTTCTAACTGTTTACATCTAAGGGCAATATTTGCCATACATATGCTTATTTATGATGTGGTATACCATGAAAAGTGATTTCAGTTCAATCAGTGCATGTATCCACCACTGTAAGGCAAACAACCTCACTTCATGAGGCAAACTTAATCGTACAAATAATTATGAAGTTTATATAGCTAGCTTAGTCATTAAAAAATAAATAGAACACATCCAGCTGAAATCGGTTGAGTAATCTTCTAAACGTCTCTCCTCCATGTGAAAGGCCGTCAGCTCACAAAGTTACGGTTTGTGCATTAATGCTGATCATTGCAATTAAACTTGCAGTGTTACTTTTCCATGGAGCATTGCATTCATAATACGGTTCTTTGCCACATATATTCTCATATATCCACCAAACATTTTTTATTCATATTCAGCTATTTACATAAATGGTTTGCCAGTAAACAAGATATTTTCACTTTTTGTATAAAATGCATATTTTCAAAGCAAAAAAAAGTGATTAAAAAACTAACGCACACACACTCAAGGGAAAAACAATGGGAAGAGAAGAGACCAATTTATGAAAAGACTCTTTTTTTTTTTTTTTTTTAAACCAGCTTCTCTATTTAGGAGACCTTTTTGTGGTACCCTCCAATGAAGCACATTTATTTTTCTCAACACGTACAGTGGGAAATATTCAGCAGCATGTAGGATATTGCGCCAGTAGCTGTGCTGGGCAACAAAGAAGCATAATAACTCATGAGTGACAGCTCATTTCACACTCTCTAATGGCTTGACACTTGGAGCACACCAGGGTGCAGTGCTGAGGTGGAGTGGGGCGGGGGGGGTGGTGAGTTGGGGGGTTAGGGTCGAGTATATCCCACAGATACAAAGTTCCACTGTAAGCACATCTATAAGTGTCTGTGTGGTCCTTCAATTCCAGTCTCAATTTCAGAGTATATTGTTTGCATCAGAGTTGTAAACGTTTGTCTTTAATGCTGGTATTTTGTTTTATGCTATCATTTGTTTCATTTTATTTTTATTTTTAAATCATTTGTTTTTATTTTTTAGGGAAATCCAGGTTGTTGTTTAAGTAATGTAAAAAGCTTAAAGGCCAATAGAGAAAGAAGAAGATAATGCTGGGTTTTAGGGAAAGAGTTTTCACTTGAGTGTAATTTTACATTTGCCATTAGCAAATGTAACTGTTAGCAAAAGAGAGATAGAAAAAAGACACACACACAAAATGCCTACACAAAATGATAAATCTCTATCACTGCTTGGCACATATGTACACACTCTTTCACACACACACACACGCATACACACACACACACACGCACACGCACGCACACATACACAGAGAGAAATATCTGTGCTCAGTGTTTATCCTGACACAGAGCGATTCCAAGCCCAGGCTCTTGAGCCCATCTCCTGTAACAAACGCGCCGGCCCCTGCAGCTGTCGGCGCATTATTGCACCCCAGCAGCCCCGTGGAAGCGTAGCAGGTACATAACATCATCACATAATTGTGTTGTGACACTCTGAACCCTGCGTTGATACATAACCATGTTAATTTTCTGATAGTGCCTGGCTCAGGCCGTTAGGATGCGGGAGGGATGAGTGTAATTTCAGCCACCTACACCGCGGCGGGAAAAAAGAGCAGGTCAGCCACTGAATAAATACAAATTAAAACTGATGCGCGACTTGTTTACGCTTGACCAGCCTGTCCACTGAGCCAATGGTAAACAGGCTGGCTTCTCCATTTACACTCCGTGTCCCTGCAATCAAAAAAAACTTTAAAAAGAAAATAAAGGTTCCAATGGATTATATTTCATATTTATCTGTCTGTTTATAAGCAATTTACACCTTTGTGTGAGTCAATTAATGTGGACAATATTTTCATTAAGTATTTCATAATACTTTGAGGAGTAGAAGTACAGAGTAGCGTAGAATTACTAACACTGAAAGCTGGTACAGAAGTTCATACTTGCTCTTCTAGCGTGTAGCTAGGAGTGTGCACTCACTCAAAGCAATATGGGAGTGTGCACTCACCACTAAGAACACATACATAGGTTTTCACATGTTTAAAGAGCGGACAGATAGGAAAGTGCACTCAATCTCGAGGAGGGCAGATACAGCTCACTTAAAAAGCAGGAGGAGAGCAGATAGAGCTCACTTAAAAAGCAAATAGAATTGTGCTCTTACTCAGAGAATTGGCATACAGGAATGTGAACTCACACTATGCAGGTAAGCAGGAGAAAGGTGTGTACACTTACCATGAGAGGATAGATTTTCAATGAGGGTAGCTAGGAGTGTACACTCACAGTAAATAGATGTAGAGAGGAGTGTGTATGTGTGTGTACGTGATTGTGTGTGTGTGTGTGTGTGTGTGTAGGGGGGGTCCCAAAACTCAATCAGAGCTGTATAGTCTAAGGTGGATATAGGGTGTGTGTGTGTGTGTGCGTGGGTGTGAGTGGGAGATGAGGGGGCAGGCAGGGGACAGCTACATATGGAAACAAGCTGATTGGTGTGTGAGCCTGTCTGAGAGACAGCTTCATTTAGACTTATGGAGAGGGAGGGGTGTGTGTGTGTGTGTGTGTGTGAGGGACCAGTGCGGCCGTCCCCCCTGAAATGCTGTCACAGCCCATCTGACTGGCAGTTCAAGAGCTCTTCATTAGAGTCCCGCTGCGCCTCACTGAAGAGAGAGGGCTCAGCCCGGCCCAGGACCTGTAACCCCCCGATTTAATCAGGGGTTCAGATCATACCGTCTCCCAGCCGGGCCCGATTCTGTAATCAGGGGTTCAAAACGGTCAACATCTCAGTCGAAATCGGTGTGGGAGTGCGGTACTGCAGCAGCATCCTGGAGCGGTTCTGCCGACTTTAAAATTCCGCTCGCATCTCCGCCGTACGCTTTCTTAGACTTTTCGGCAAATGCCTGCCAAATGCTTTTTTCAGAGCGGTATAAATTGGTAAAATTGTGTTCTGTTTTTATTTATTGACAAATGCAATTAAACACGGATATACTTCCAAAGCAATAACCAATGCAATATACACGTGTTTGCAGTCAGAGCTCGATGCCATAACAGAATTCATAAAGTGTTCAATCTTAAAGAATCTAAAGGGAGCATTCTGATCAGCTCAGCATGCATTAAAATATGCATTTTCCATTACACTACTCAGCTGGCTGAAGAAACCAAGCTTTTAAAGTACAAAATATTTTAATGGTATTGAAGGAAATGTATCAAAAGGACCAAAAATAAATAAGGAAAATCACTACTAATCATTTAATCATTATTATCCCAGATAATTATGGAATCGTAGTCTTTTTGGTTATTAAATGTTATTTTAAAAGTGCCTCACAATTCTGTCAATGGCTTAACCCAGTGAAGTAAGATAAGGCATTAATCAGTGAAAGGGTTTATGCTGTTTCTTCTGTTCAACTCTCTGAGCTGCTCCACACTTTGTAAAACTTCAGTCGAACAACAAAGGTATACATGCATTGGGCTTTTGTGCGGCTGAGATCTCCATTAAAATGCAAATCTTCCTTGTTTGGAATTCAGGTCTCTGAACATGTCTCTCTCTCTCTCTCTGAAACAGACACACACACACACACACACACACACATTCATTTTCACTCTCTTTCAGAGTGTGGTCAACTGCTATCTACCATAACCAGGGGATTCTTCAGTACAAAAGTACAAATATGTCACAGTTCCTGCAGCCTGTGGGACCAGCCTTCAAACTGCTAGCACCAAATAAATAAAAAAAGAAATGCCTGCACACCAGTTTACCACAACTAGTCCAGCAAATCAACGAGATCAAATCAAAAGAATTATGTTATAGGAGAGATGACTCAGTCCTGATGTGTTTAAATAAGTTCTCTGTTCAGAATATTTCAGAGTTGTATATAGGAGAATTTTTGATTAAAAAGTTTCACAGAAAAACCGGACACCATCCAACCGCACCCCCCCCCCACCCCACCCCAAACACACACATACACACACAGATGCAGGTAAAGAGAGCAGCAACTGACTGTTAGCAGATGATGTACACAGTAATGTGACAAGAAGGAGAAAAGAGACAGAGGCGCAAATCAGCGATGTCTTCATTACTGGCCGAAGCAGGACCTGCCTGCATCGGAACAGAATGCCCAGAGCAACAGATAATAGGTCCCATCGCGACATTCTCCAAATTCCAGACCTGGCAGCACAGGAGGAGGGCACCGCAGGGCCCCCTGGGTCCCCTGGCTGTTCCTATCGTACCCCTGGCTGCATCTTCAAACGGGCTCCACGCAGGGGGATTCGATGTTCCGGACACAGCTGGATCACAGCGCATAAGCACTCTTTCATTTCCCTCCTTTTTTTCTCTTCTCATTTTAATGGGACAATGATTTTTGTGTCCCTCAAAAACAGCCCCTGGTTATTTTTTTGAATTGACACATGTAGGTGGAAGGTGATTATTTATGCATTAAATGTTATTTTCTTTTCTGGCAACATAAAAAAAAAAACATTGGGTGTTTAATGCACCTTCAATGTCTCTTCACTTTTAGCTGCTAATTAGCCAATGAATTCCCCAGTTCTGATATAATGATCAATGGGACTGTTCCATTAAACAGAAATATAATGTTATCCATTCCCATTGGAAACATAACTAAAGGTACACCACCATTATATATATATATATATATATATATATATTTATAATGTAACGAGTTCTTATTTTAAGGAAAAAGGAAATGACTGAATAATTATACTTATATTGCTGATGCATTTGTATGTTTTATCAATACTATAATAATTTAAATTGATTTTAAAAATATGAGTCTAAAGAAGTTTTATTTTCATGTAATTATAAAAAAAAAATGCAATTTCATTCATAATAATTATCTCAAAGGACAGAGCAATGGGGATGGTTAAGCATAAGCCAAGCTATGCTTTTGCTATAAAAAGGCAATATGTATTCTCTCTCTCTCTCTCTCTCTCTCTCTTTCTGAAACAGGCACACACACACAAACACAAACATACATACACAAGCACACACACACAAGCACACACACACACATTCATCCTCTCTCTCTTTCAGAGTGTATGAAAAGAGTCAATATGCATTCTCAGTTATTTATCAATTTTTATGTGATGTTAAATATTGGCAATCCTACCTCACATTTATTGTCTCTCTCACTCATATCCCTGTTAATTAAACAGGTCGAGGTGTTCAGTCTTGCCACTGAGGGGACCGCAGGTGAATGCTAAATTTGCTAATTGGATAATAAAATCCCCTGCTGTGCAGACAAAAGCAAAAGTGTACTGTGATGTGTGAGCAGAACGATCTGGGAGCTGTTAGGACTGAACAGTTTGATAGCGTCATTCTCCAGAGATTGTGAATCAGGCTGGTGTGCTCCCCTGAAGAACACAAAACTTGATCCAACCAAACAGGTAAGAATATGTATTTAGAAATTCCCATAACAATACATCAGTTTTTAAAAATCCTAAATAATTGAATATGGCCTTGCACAAGTATAGTTATATTTGATATTTACAATTTACAGTACACTTGCCCCATTATACTGTACAGTCTTTGAGTCTAGAAACTCAATCAACCTGTAAGAATTTTCTATATTGTATGCATAAGCAATGTTTTAATGGGTGACATAGTAATATCAGACTTTAAAAACTCCAAAATGGGGGGCTGTAATTCCTACACGGATCACCCGATATGGATGTAGATACCCACAAATTGAGGACAGTTTGCACATTATCTGTATTTGTTGTTTTACTTCAAATCCAATGTGCTGCAGTACAGAGCTAAAATATAATTGAATTTAATGGCTTGAAAATTGTATCTGAATATTTTTGCATTTAACTGTACACACATACACACACACACACATAAACATAAATGACAGAAAGAGACTAAAGTGAAGTGTGATGACCCTTAAAAAAGATTTAGACATGCAAAATCCTGGAAAAAAATATGCCTGAACTTTTCAATGAAAAGGTGGAGCTAACAGGGAGCTAATGTGCTTAATTGTAATATGCAAATGAGAGCGATTACAAAGCTTTTGGGTGAAGAGATGACAGCTGAGGTTGGTTATTGGAATAGGCCTCACCCTACTGGTTGTCATGGAAACACTGAGGAATAACCTTACTGTCAAATAATAATAATAGAGGGGGGTAGTGCAGAAATACCAGAGACAGAGGATACCCTAGCAATGAACCCCCAATGAGACAGAGATGCATGTACAATGGAGAAAGAAATACTCCTCCAAAACTTTGGTAGTGTTTTGTTATGGAAGTACTTATTTTGCAATGCTCTTTTGAGTTTGCAAGGCTGCTGTACCATCCGTTTATGGTTACTTGCAAGTACTAAATCTGACATAAAGAACAGAGTATACAGTATGTACCCGCAAAGACCGCATGTCTGGAGACTTTAATCAGTTAATTTTTTTCTGTTAAATTGGTTTATATATTGGTTTATATATCACTTAGATGCAATCAAAAATGACTTAAATGTACAGATAGATGCCTTTTTATTGTATTTTCAAGTTTGGCTTTTACAATTGTATAAATGTGATTTGGCGACCGTGCAACAGTGAAAGTAAAACTCTACTGTTACTCATGGGCTTTTGGAGGATGAAGTTTATTGACACTGTCTTGTCCATCAGGTGTCGATACAGAACATGTATATATTCTGACAAAAGACACAATTAATAGCAACAGCAACAATGAGAACTACTGCTACAACTAACCAAGTAATAATTATATTTTTCATGTATATAGTTGGTGTAAGTAAGATATTTTGGTTAAGTAAATTTAGTTTTTTTTTAAATTAAAGGTTTGAAAGGCCCAATTATACTTGAATACAAAAATATAAAAAAATAAAATAAAAAAGTTTTGTTCTATTCCTAAAAAATGGGAAAGGGTGGAAATGATTGCATCTGTCCAAGACAACATTCCTTTTTTTGTTTACTGAAATTATGAGTATGACACAACTGTGGTACGCTGTGCGCATACTAAATGGAAATTTTAGTCACAAATGGATGTTTTCTACGGCAATTTATTTTACAATTACTCTTATAGAGGCTTTCATGAATTAAATATGAGTTCTGTCTTGGAATTAGACATTATAAAGCTAAATTACAAGAGGCAGCCCATAATTGAGGTGGCTGCAACATGGGCCTGGTGAACTAATCCCTGGATGGGACATGTGACCAGCTGTCCTCCAATGGCAGGGCTTTGCTTTGCCACAAGGCTGCTGCAGCTGAGAAAATTGATTTCTCAGCTGAGTAGTATTTGATAGCTTTTGAAATCAGAAATTGAAATTAACTAACCTACGCCCCATCATTACAAAAGAGCAAATTAAAATTGCAGCCCGCATTTCCCATTGGCAGTGTGTGGGCCTGCCAAGGTAAATTTGTAAATAGATTTTAAGATGCATTCTCTCTCTCTCTCTCTCTCTCTCTCTCTCCCCACTCAGCCGATGGTAAAGTTGACTGAAGTGCTTGTTTAAATTATTTATCAAAAATCATACTTAAGATGTCTTTGTATTAATTTAAAAAGAAATAGCATTTCAGGAGAGTATGCATAACAGAGAATTGCATTTAGATTGTGGTTCCAGATAGCACATGACACAGCAGTGATAGAGAAATTACTTTTATTCTCTAAAATTAAAATGAGACACTGCCTGATTTGAATCTGAATTAGATATCCATGAAGTCATTTCATCTCCATGAGAAAGTGCTACCTAATACAGGTTGCCACAGTATCTCACTAAGAAGGAAGGCATACATAAGTCATGCAGATGCACAGGATTACATCTTCAGACACAAAACTTATTAACAGTTTAAATGTTAAATCTATTAAAGTACTGTTTGTACAGCTTGTACAATATATATATATATATATATATATATATATATATATATATATATATATATACACAGCCACAACATTAAAACCACCTGCCTAATATTGTGTAGGTCCCCCTCATGCCGCCAAAACAGCTCTGACCCGTCGAGAGTTTTTAAAATCATGTGGAAATAATTCACCCTCTAACAATATCTTAGCTTTTTATAGCCCTGTAGCAACTAATAATGTAATAAACTACCAATAGTGTAATAACTCCTAATAATGTAATCCATTTCAATTTTTTAATGTAATAAAAACCAATAATGTAATAAGTAGTAGTAGTAGTAGTAGTGTACTTTATTGATCCCCAGGGGAAATTTGCACTGTCGCAGCATCAAAGTAAACAAAGTAACACAATCAGATACACATTTACAGTAGATAAAAAATATCAGATACAAACATACAGTAGATACAAATATATATAGAAATCCAAATATACCAGAGGATACCTTCAGAGGTTGAGTCCATGCCTCGATGGGTCAGGGCTGTTTTGGCAGCACGAGGGGATATATATATATATATATATATATTGAATGAACAAATTAATGAATGATCAAATGACTGAAAATTGAAAAAAAATTATCTTCAGCATCACAAAATAGTACAAGCAGGGAACAGTACAATATAAAACAGTACAGCAGTAAACACATGCACAATACACCAGCATTTACGTGCAGTACAGTAACGAGTCTTCCAGAGCTTACTGATAAGCTGTCAAAATACAATCCTGCCTAGAGAGTGTGAAGTGTTCTGTCATATTAATCAGGTGAACGTATAATACAATTTGTTAAACTAATTGCATAGCCGTGAAGTTCCACATAATATTTTTAAGCAATAGTTGGAATAATTTCTATTTTATTTAATTTTCAATTACACTGATATTAGTTATTAATATGGCTGGTATCATTTCAGTAAAAGGCAACATTTAGTCAGAAAGAAAGAGGGACTGAGACACAGTAGGTGAATACCTGTTTAAAAGCCTAAGATTCTGCCAGCTCATCTATCAGTAAGAGTGGATACAGCATTAGATGCATATGTCTCTTCAGGGACCATGTCAAATAATTAATATCTGTTTCTGTTTTGCTTCTGTCAATCACACCAGGAGGGGAACTGTTGTTTATCCCTTCATCAGGCTACTCAACATTATCCTCTGCCTCAAAGCTCAGTTCATTAGTTTCAATGATGGGTTGAGCCAGTCAGCATGCAAATGCATATTAGCATTATAATCTCCCACTTATAGCATCTTTAGTGACAGAAAGCATGTCCTACAATTACCACATACTGTATAAGTATGCTGCCATGGTTTAGCACATTAAACCAGGCCTGCTGGGGAATATCCTGCAACCATAATATGGAAACATTGAAATATTTTATCCTTGGAATAATATTTCTATCATGTTTCCAGGTACAGAAATAGCAGGTGGAGGAATACGAAACCAATCCTAGCATTAGCGGCCTACTTTCCTATGTGTCCTCTCAGAACATACATGAAGTTTTGTTGCTTATGTGTGTGTGTGCGCGTGCATGCGGGCGTGTGTGTGCTGACATCATTTTTCTTTTTTTGGGGGGGAGGGGGGGAGTCGAATAGTATCATTATTCATTTATATTGTATGCAACAAGTCTAACAATAGGATTAATTTGCAACATGCACCATGCACATTAATATACACAAAAAAAACAGAAAAATGTGCTCTTTGAACTCATAAATATATACATACAAACATGAACACAGGGCGGCACGGTGGTGCAGTGGGTAGCACTGTCGCCTCATAGCAAGATGGTTGTGGGATCGAATCTCGTCGAATAGTATCATTAGGGGCGACATAGCTCAGGAGGTAAGACCGATTGTCTGGCAGTCGGAGGGTTGTCGGTTCAAACCCCGCCCTGGGCGTGTCGAAGTGTCCTTGAGCAAGGCACCTAATCCCCAACTGCTCTGGCGAATGAGAGGCATCAATTGTAAAGCGCTTTGGATAAAAGCGCTATATAAATGCAGTCCATTTACCATCTCGGCTTGGGGCCTTTCTGTGTGGAGTTAGCATGTTCTCCCCGTGTCTGTGTGGGTTTCCTCCGGGTACTCGGGTTTCTTCCCACAGTCCAAAGACATGCAGGTACGCTAATTGGAAACTATTACCTATAGATATGAGTGTGTGAGTGAATGGTGTGTGTGCCCTGCAATATACTTGCGGCCTGTCCAGGGTGTATTCCTGCCTCTCGCCCAATGCACGCTGGGATAGCACCAGCACCCCCCGTGACCCTGCTCAGGATAAGTGGGTATAAATAGTGGATGGATGGAAACATGACACAACACATACACACACACACTCGTGTATACAACACGGGCATATAGAGTCTAAACTACTGTGTCTGTTCGACAAACAAGCTCATTTGTATCGGTATTCAAATAAAAAACTGCAAGTGGCTGTGCCCAGACTAAGTTGCTTAAATGATTTACCGCTGAACCATCATTACTTATGAAGTACAGTTCCAGATAATTTCTTTTACCAAGATCAGCGGTGCCGAATCATGTGCCACGGAGGGCTCGGTGTATGCAGGTTTTCATTCCAGCCAATCACTTCGCCTGCTGATTTCACTTATTAACACACCTTCAAGCAGAGAGGAGGGAACTTATTAGTGAAATCAGCAGGTAAAATGATTGGTTGGAATGAAAACTGGCACACTCTTGGCCCTCCATGGCTCGTGATTGGGCACCACAGACCACAGACATTCTGAATGAGTAGCCATTATAAACAACTTCATTTTATAGCTCTCTTTAAGCGACACTAGTGCTAGCTCTAGCCTCATCCGATGTTGCAGGTGCTGTCAGAACAGGCAACTTTTTGTCAAATCTACCAACTATTTCACCTTCTGAGTCCATTGCTAAGTCAGAAAAACAGTCTTGGATTTGCTATCTACCGACGAGCTCTCCATTGGCAAGCTAGCCAGCAAGCAAGCTACCTACCTACTATTATTATTCCCCTTTACACATGTTCCCTCCCACAAATTATTTGTGCTAGATGTGGACGGTTTAAAACAAGATTATATGATAAGATCACCCATGAGGTTTGGGTGGTTATTCAGAACTCAGAACTATGAGTCATTGTATAAGTGATAATGATCAAACTAGTTGAAAGCGGGATCTTGTAAGATACCTCATAATAATAATCAATCTATTGTTGACAACACCTAGCAAAAAATGCTACTCTTCTTGAATTCTCAAAAACATGTCTTAGAAATGTTGCCTGTGTGTACTTATTATAAAGAAACTGAAAGTTCTTCACCAGGAAAAGAAGAATTATGGGGTGAACGTCACGTTAAAAGCGAGCTAGGGATGGTTCTAGCCATTCCATAACAGCGATGACATCAGTGAGGGGAAATTGAGCCGGAGTCAGCAGACACAAAGGCAGCTTCTGACAGCCCAGCTCAACTTAAACTGCTTCCAGCATTGCTAATTAATAAATGCAGCTGCCAATGTGTCGAGAAATGCATTAAAACGCATGTTTTATTGCGCTCAAGAAATTACGGTCGCTTTTTTCATTATGCTGCACCTTTGGAATTAGCTGATTTTGTAGTACCCAATACGTAGTAACAAAGTGAGACGTGTATTTCTGGTTCTATATCATTGGATGACTCGTTTCAGTTTATTGCTCTCTTTTTTCTGTTTTATGTAGTGACATGGATTTTTTTTTTTGATTTACCAAACAATTAAAAAGAGAAAACATTCTGAATATCATTGGTCAGCTTCAGGAATAGGGCATTTGGGTTTGGATACACCCTGAGCACACCCAAACATGTATGTTGCAATGCACAAACTCACAAATACATTTATACGCACACTAGCACGCATGCACACACACACACTCACACACACACGCAGACACACGGCATACACACAGACACAGCAGTTCTTCTGTCATGTCAGCTGTCCCAGTGGCTTTACTGTCTCCGTAGCAGCTTGAACTAGCCGATAACCTGATAGACTTTATCTTGTCACTGGATGGTCTCGCTGAAGCTCAGAGACTCATGGACTGTTAGGCATTTTACAATCCCCCCAGAGTCCTAACCTTCCCCTTCTCCTCGCCTGTCAGGAGAAACGCCTGTGAGCTGTCAGCAGCCTGCTGCTTATTTATGTCTCTGCATGTTTTATGTCCATCTCTGATATGACTTCCCTGACACCAAGCTGATTTCAATCGGCTGGCCACACACCACAGAGGGAAAGAGAGAGAAAGAGCGAGAGAAGAGAGAGACAGACAGAGAGACAGATAAATTTATCTGTGCTTTGCCAATATAAGATCTCTCTTGTCATGCCAATGAAGCAATCTGAAATTTGAAAGAGAAAAAGAAATGGACAGAGATGGAGAGAGAGATAGACTGAGACAAAGGGTGAGAGTGAAAGACAGACATACATAGAGAAAGGGAAAGATGGAGGCAGAGAGAATTGAGAGAGAGAGAGAGAGAGAGAGAGAGGGATAAAAAGAAAGTAATCCCAGGGTTTTCAATTCATCAGGCCCAGCCTTACATTACCGGCAATACAGGCTGGTTCTGAGCCTCCTCTGCCTTTAATGAAAATGTTTCAATCTCCTCTGGAGAGAGAAGAGAGACAAAGAGAGAGAAAGAAATTCTGCCTTTGTCATACAGGGTCGAGCTGCAGGGTTAGTAAGATGTAAATCTGACCCCCTATGCCAAAGGTTCTGACACTGAACCAATCCTTTTAGGTGTGGGGCCTGGTGACCTGGGCCAGGCTGGAGATTACCTCATTGCTCGGCCTGTATATTTCACCCATCCAAAGCAGGAGTAGTGGCGGTGTGGCTGATACTTTGAACTAACCCTTAAATTAAAGTTCAGACCAATGTGAACAGCCAATCAGAGCCTGTCCTGTTCAAAGGCTTGGATAATAATGCAACAGAAAATGGCGATAGCCTGATCCCTCAATATTCAACAAGATGCTAAGTAAATTAAAACAACGATAAGCCCAAACAAGCTGCTCCTCGCTGGTAAACTCAAGTGCCTAGGAATCTCCCATGCACCTTTTTTTGCCCCACTTACCAAAAAATAAAAAACACAAATGAGACAAAATGTCAAATAAAATATTCAGAAGAATTCAGTCTGCCTTATAGAAATTTCTCCATCTCAAGGAAGATCACTCTTTGGTTTCTCCAGTTCAGGGGAGATGATTGCACATGTACCAATGCTTGCAAATCTTTCAAAGTGCTTCTGTCCAAATATTGTTTGTAGTATTGTTTGTAATAGTTTGTTTTGTCACTAAAATAGGGATGCTAATTTCAAATATTCCTAATATATTGTATCATTTTATAAAATGCATCGTTGTATTGTTTTATTTATTTATCCACTTATTTACTGACTGTGAATTCAATATTTGTGATAATGCCTAATGTATTTTCCGAATTCCTATAAACTCTTAATGGGACAGCAAACTATCATTTGCTTTCATTCAAAAAATATTCATCCTGGAAAAGCTCATGACAATATCTGACTGTTATTGTAGTTCAATCACAATCCAGTTACCATAGTCACTTCACATTTCAGAAGATAATTGATCTGTCAAAAAAGAAGAAATTCAACAGGCAACAGACCTCAAAGGCCTTCAGACAACGACATAGATCGTTCAGCTTTGATGTTCATCTGCAGTGGTGCTCACACACTGTCGATCATGCACGTTCTCCTGACAGCGACCGTTTTGTGCGTTGTTAAATAATTGTAAGGAGGAAAAAATGAGAGGGAGGGAGTGAGAGACAGAAAGACACATGTCTCTGAGGAACAGAGGAGAAAATGCAGACAGGGTGGGGGCACGGGTTTGAGGTGGAGAGGGGGGTGGCGGGCAGTGAAGAATGCCCTCAGTGTGCAGCTTTCAGTTTTTAATTTCTCTGGGGCCTGACTCATGGCATGGGCCCAGCTGATCTGGGCCTGGGAGTCAGGGCCTGGTGCTGACCCTGTCCTTAGACAGGCTGAGAGAGATGTCAGTGCAGCACTCCCAGGGATCAGCAGCCTGCCAGCAGCTCTGAAAGCCGGCTGCCATTCCGGCTCTAAGTCCCCGCTGAATGGCCGGGCCCCCAAGAAAGAGAGGGGCCGAGGGAAAGGGCGGCAGGGGGTGGGGGGTGGGGGGTGGATGGTTGATTCTGCTGCTGCAAAAAACTGGTTGGTTGGAAGGGAGTAGGGGTGGGGGTTTTAAAAAAAAGGGGGGGGGGGGGTAACTCACTTTCAAAATGTATTTGACCTTTGACGTCGGGTCCGGCCTCTATCCCCGTCCCTTTGAAGGGTAACACATTTTGTGAGGGGTGCAGAACGACAGGGAGGTGTGTCTGTGGAGAGGGGGGTGTAGGTATACATATATTAATAATCTGACAACTTCATCTGCTTTTGAAGCCCGGGCATGACAGCTGCACAATAGGCCCCGCTGTAGCCACCCTCCAACATGAAATGGCTTTCCTGTTCCAACAATGTGTCGAGTATATTAAGACATAACATGCCTGTGAAGCCTTGCCTTTGCAGTTGTAGTCAGTGGCAGGAAAAATACATTACACAAACATACATAAGTTTTCATTGAATCACATTCATTTTTATTATAATTAGCTTATTTAACTATTTTGTTATTGTTTTTATGATTATTAGTGTTATTGCTGATCTTTAATCAGAACTGTCTGTCACTACATCAATTCCTCTTATTCCCTTAAGTGAAAAACAGCAGAAAGGCTCAGGTGTGAGTGAGTAGTAAGGAAATGTCGGTTTCGGCATGTAAAGCTGTTCCTCCCAGAGAGGAATGAAGTTGGGATACACAGAAGGATGGTTGATCCAAGGACCAGTGACAGAGAGAGAGAGAGAGAGAGAGAGAGAGAGAGAGTTAGAGGGAGCACAGGTAATTGAAGTGTCTCCCTCCTCTGTTTCTGACCACCCCCCCCCCCCCCCCCCCCCGGCTGGCTCTGTCATCTCCCATTTCTCCCTGCAGCACAATTACGCTCCTCCTCACCTCTCCAGCAGGGCCCTGTGAACCCGCGCATCCCTCTGTCCTCCGCTCCATGTCCTCCGCTCTCATGCTGACGACAGGAATAATGTGGAGGAAAACTGTGGACCAGGAAAACAATAACTTTGGGTAAAACCTGAATAATGCACAAGACAAAAAACCAATCGTCTTTTTTTGCTCAAAATCATTTCTATGGTGCATGTTGTGCAATTGCTCCTGTACTTTGAATTTACTGAGTGGGCTTTCCTTTGCTTTGTTATTTTATTTATTTATTTATTATTATTTCCTTTTGCGGCTTGTATGTGTCTGTGTCTGAGTCTGTGTTTTGTTCTGTTTAAGGCGAAGCTGCCCTTCATACTCACTGATTCATTGACAAGACATGCAGTACCCCAAATAGAACTGCAATACCTCATTTCACTGCAGTGAAAAAAACTTTCTCATTTAGTTCTTTATAATAATAAATATAATATATATATATATATATATATATATATATATATATATATATATATATATATATATATATATGATATAATGCAATATAATTCACAGAAATTTTGTTAATTATATTGTCAGACAATATATATGTCAGTTTTTGCTGTGTATTTTATTTTATTCAGGATGAAAACGTTTCATAACTCAATAAATGTGATCTTCCTTAATGGAACCTGAATAAAAACATATTTATTTATATATCTATTTATTTGTATTTATTTTCCTTTTTGTGAATCACAGGAAAGCAGCATTTAAAAAAAGATTACATATAGTCTGAATTAATAACTGTTGGATTGGAGTAATTGTTTCAGATAACATCAGTCACGAGTGGCCTATTGAACTGGTCTGTTGAGTTTTTTCAGCACGTTGAGGCGTCTGAAAGTGAACTTGCCTGCCAACCCACACTGGCCCCACCCCCATTCTAATGAACAGTGTGGAGCCCCCCCCCCCATTGGGAGTCATTACCTGAGACAATACCATATGGTAAAATGTAAACAGCATCTGCATATTCATGTTGTAATTTGGTGTGCTTAATTAGCTCCAGCAAAGCGGCCTTCTCTTTGCTACTGAACCTCACAGCCATGCAGCAGTTATCAATGCACCATACCACCATGTCGACAAACTGCCGCGCTGCACGTTGCCCTGACAGTCTAGTGTCAGGGGTGTTTCTTCACGTGCTGTTAGCTGTCTCAAAAATCCAGATGCACGGTAGGAGAATGGAGTGCATGCATGTGCATGTGTGTGTGTGTGTGTAAAGGGTTTGGCTGGGGTGGTATACCTGTCACACTAATGACACATGGTACAGATTGTCTCCTTCATCTGCCGAATGTAACAGCTGAATTAAAAAAGGATGTTGTGAAAAACTCGTCATCTTCGTATAGCTGCATTTAGGAACTACTTTCAGACTCTTGTGTTTTTGTCTCCATCCTTTTCTCTTACTTCAGCATGCTTTAAAAAGTGAGAGACAAACAAGTAATCAGAGCACAGTGGTTGGGTATTTGTCACGGAAAATCAGAAGTCGCACAGCAGTCATGCAAACTTGTTGAAAATCGCAGAAAAATGAAAAAAAAAAAGCAGAAGAAATCATGGATTAAAAAAAACATTGATTTATTAAATTAATAGATCTCATGCATGGCAATGGGAAACAATTGAAATAACATGCGCAACTGTAGCAACAGTAACAAGTGCTTTAAGTTTTAAAAAGTGGGGAGTAACTGGCTGCTTGGAACAAATAGCCTACGAGTAAAATTCATTGATAGGCTGGTGCAATTTAATCACTTAATTCGGTCTATCACAGAAAGAAAGAGCATTTTGTTTCGCCTTTAATTTAGCAGAATGTTGTCAGAAATAGAGATTATTCAAATTGTGTCAGTAAAATGAAACACGGTTACCTGTGTCTGTTTCTACTTCTGTAAAGTTTGTTATGGCACAACATGTACATTGCCAGGTATGGTCTTTGATGGAGTGCCTGTCACTGAATGTTACCTTAACATAGGAACGAGTCAACGTTGTTGACAGGGGCCATCAAACATCTGAATGCAACAACTGACAAGGACGGGAATCTTGATCCCCGCGTATTCCGGGATCTGTAGGCCTATACATCGTCACACTTTGTTTCTCCCAGCATTTGCCAATACTGTTAAAATGCGTAGGCAAACATAAATAGCACTGTAGGTTATGTTAAGGTTGACAGTTATCCAAAACTGCTGCAAAATCACGCAAAATGCTGAAAATAGAGGAAATGGCACACATAAAGGGAAAGTCAGGGAACTGCCAAAAATGGCAGCCGTCACTTCCGTGACAAACACCCAGCCTTACTTCTAACTGTTAGGACTAGGAAATTAAATTTGAGAGGAAAGAGAGACATGACATCCTACAGCATTAAAAATTATTCAAGACAAACCCCATTGCTATGCTCCATCTTTACATACATTTAGATAACCTGGAATCTTTGCGGTTTTTTTAGTATAGAAAACGTGTCCTTCTGACCAATTCCCTGCATTGTATTTCCCTGAGTACTAATATATTTGTATGCTTTTGATATAAAAAATAAAAAAAAACATACCAGAGAGGTTTCTTTATTTATGGATTTATAATATAATGGGAGTGAAGTGCAGGCTTTGTACGTGTAATAAACCTTTTAGCTTGGTATTTTAAATGGACTAAAACTGAACAAAATAATACAATTTTTCACAGGCAGTTAAAGACTTGACAAACATTTCATGAGTGAGACATCAGCACCAACTAATGTTCACAAAGTTTTGTGTAACAAAATGAGTGAGCACTAATGCTTTTGACCTGAAAAGGATGATTGGGAGGGGGGGGGGGGTAGGAAGAAGAAAAAAAAGAAAGAATTAAAGGGGATATTTGAGGCTCAGTTAGTTCGTAACACGGCATTGCATGCGGGGGCCTCCCCGGTGTCGCGACCCACTGGCGTCTGGCTAATACATCGGGGCCCGTCGCCACATTGTTCTCAATCAATAACTAATTATTAAAGCTCTCGCTCCAACTACAATTCTCCCAAACTCCTCGTTTAGGGAAGAAAGAAAAAAGAAGGGGGGGGGTAACAGAAAAAAAATCTGGCTTTTGGGCTGAATCACCGCGCTGTCGCCACAACACCGTGCCTCAGCCTTTCAGCACACACCACGCCGTCAGAACGAATTAACGTCCCCCGCTAATTGATCTAAATCAGAACAGAAGAATGCTTGTTACTGGCGAATGCCATAATGGTATCCTCAATGTAATTGTCAGAAACAAAAAAGAGAACAGCGCACAACACACGCGGGCCCAGACAGAAAAGAAAAAAAAAAAACTAGCAAAACAGGGCTGGTGCAAAGGAGACACGCCACTAAGGGACAAAAAGCTACGTTTCAGAAATGTAATACTAATGCAATACTATACTGCCATAGTTCATTTTTTTGTAAGCAAACCTTCTTTCCACTGCAAAGGTCAGGAACACAGGTCAGGCCTGTAAAAGGGCAGCCCTGAAAATTGGGACGTAAAGGCAGGAGGAGGCTGTGCTTCTAAGGCCCGGCCCAGCCCTGGCCTGCTCCTAAGTAATGATATCAGTTGCAGGGATAGCTGATGCCTGCCCTCATTACAGGAGTTTAATTGCATTGTTGCGCAGTTTCTCCTCTCTGTTCCCCAGCCCTGTCAACTCACCACAAGAATTCCTCTGTTGCTCCACAGAAAATTAATTACTTACGTCAGCAGTCTTCTTTTACATGGGGAAAAACTACCATGCAGCATCATTATAGTGGCTCACACAGTATGTTTCTAATAGTACAGCTTTTAATGTTTCTTTCTATTAAGCCATAATGGGCACGTGAATAAAAATGAAATAAAATATGATAGGTACTATATACATATTTCGAATATCTCTGCACTAAATAATGTTAATAACACTTTACAATGGTAGGCTGACAGTTTGCCTGTTGGCACATCACCATGGGGTTCCTGCATCTTTCCAAATGTGCATAACTTCACCATTTCTGGTTCCTACAATGGCATGTGGAAGTAAATAGCTTCCTTTCATGCTGTACTCAGTATATTCAACCCATCTCGCCACTCCCTACCTCTGCCTTCTCTCCCTTTCTCTCTCAACATATGTATGTACATTTCCATGAATAGCAACCTTGGCATTTCATGAATACCAATTATTGGTTTATTCATTCCTGCAATCACTCTCCTCAATCTCAAATGTCAGATATACAATGTGTATGCTGTGGGTGATAGGCAATCCCATTAGCTAGACTCTCCTTTAGATTGTTCCACTATTTACACATTTAGAATTTACTCAGAAAGTTTTGGGGATAAAAAAGTAGTCCACCCCTTTGTGAAATGGCCAGTCATTATAGACATAGCCTAAAAGCAATCTAAAGATAGCCTACTGTAACAATAATGTAGGCTAAGTCATATCCTTTATTATATAAGGATTCTTTGTGGCCAATTAGCATTAAAGCTTCCATTTCCATTCCATTTTTTCCCCAACTTTCTCAGGAGAACATTTAAAGTTAAACTTGATTTCACAGTGTCACAGTTACGTAACCTTTAAGATATATCCCCAGGCCTGTCTTATCCCAATGCGTTTTTTCATTTTCTTTTTGGCATGCCGTACTATCACCTTGTAACGCATGATGCTAAGCATGCGTAACTAGTCGGTTATCATTTTATCCAGCTGGCTAAAGCATTGTAAGCTAAGTAGTTAGCAAAAGCAGAGCACTGTCAGCAAGTTAGCTAAAGCAAGTGAACTCTGGAAAGGCCTGTATGGAATTTCTGGCTAAAGCATTGTAAGCTAAGTGGTTAGCTAAAGCAAATTAACTGTAGAAAGGCCTGTAGCTATGGTAGACTTAGTGCAAAGGTTAAGCTGTTAGTGCAGTTTACTGCTAATCTTACAAACAGCGCAACCAAATCTTCACAGTGCGCTCAAACCATGAACATTACACAAGTATGACATTTCCGCGATACGAACTGATACAACTTTAACGTGACTTTATCACTCACAAGTTAGTAGCCAGCTACACAGCTACAGAGCCTCCTTATTAGCTAGCTTCATAGCTAATACAGCTAGTGAATGAGCATACAAGTAAAATGCAAGACAATGTACTGACGTTTAAATCATGTGATATCATTTTATTTATGACCGGAAGAGGAAGGCAACCATTATTGCAACCGGGACCAGGTTTTGCAGTGCCAGTGCGACATCAACGGTCACACCAGCTAGCAGAGATTTATTTTTTGTTAGACTGAATTGGCACACTTTTGTATTTCCAGGCACACAGGTATGAGACCAAGGATTATCCATGACTAGGTGTGCTGTTATTTGATTTTAATGCACAACCCAGAGGCAAAGAACCACCCGATGCGAAGTGAAGTTAAAATCTTTTAACCACTTATCGTCAGGTTGCCCACAGACGGACGATTTCTCGCTATTTTCGTATAATAATGTGTGCCTGCGTTGTTCCATGTCTGTTTACCCGATAAATAAACAGCTTGAAACAAAGCACCACTTGTCACCAACACATACATATATGAATTATAATGTCAGCTAAGCTTTTTTTTCCTAGTTGGAAAACTAGAAGACCACCGCACGGCTAGCCTACCCATCGACGGACACCCCCATTCCAAGCTTGCGAGAGTAGGCTGTCAACTTTACTGATATCGTCGCCAGTGCCAAAATGTTTTATTCACTCAGACAGGGTGATGTTTATTGAACACTTCGTAATATGCCCATATATGTTTGGATGGACATGAAATTTCACACAAAGGTAGTTTAATTACCCTAAATACGGAACTACTTTTTTTGCTCACGTCCAAAATTTTCAATGAAAAGGGTACAAGGGAGCGTGTCCGGGTTTAGCCAAGTCTCCGACTATGGGCAACCTGATGATACCTGAATAACAGTATCCCATTCATACCATAGTAACACGCCAACAATTAAAACAAGAGCATTTTTGTTAAAGGTGCCATTTCCCTGGAAACACATGAGGGTCAGGCTCAGACTAGTATCTAAAAAACATAAGTTTACAATGTTATGGAAATGCTAATGAATGATTCTAGCAAGTAGCTCAAATCATAGATAAGCAAACCAAACACTTTTTCTTGTCCCTCCTCATAGCCAAATAGAAAGCCAGTGTTATGCTAGGTTCACTGTCCCTTGTGTAACTTAGACTCAGTTTGAACCTGGGTGAAAATGGTGTCAGAATGTTTTCTGTCATGGATAGCAAGCTAGCCATCTGATCCATTTGCTTCAAAACTATAGCTTTATTTTCATAGTAAAGTCGTAACGAACATAGCCTAACAACATAGGCTAGCACTTTGTGAATGCTTACTATATTAAATACAATATTGCACATATTTACACTAAACTGCTTAGCTAGCTTAATGTTGATGTAACAACGATGTTCAATTTAAAACTAGTGTTCTTTATTGGTCATTTCAACTTTTACAATCACAAGTTCGTACTGTTTTTCAGCTAGCTAGTATAGTGCACATGCAATTCCCTGCATATTTCAAATATTGCTCATGCTAGCTACCTAGTTAGCCATCAGCTAAATGAGCCACAACAAGGTAGGCTACAAGGGAAGTTTTACAGCTCATAAGGAAAAGAAACTACACTACGTTTTACCGAATATTAACATTGCCTTGACATTGCAATCTATTTACCTTCACCTGTGATTAACGCATCTGGGGACTGTTCATTTTCTAAACCCACTGATGAAGAAAATGAGATCACATTCTGACAAGAAAGGCTGAGCAATCTCACTCACAAATCCTTAGAAAGTAACTTGTTAATCACCCTGAATTTAATTACAGTGATATCATTGCAGACTCATCATTGCTAAGATCGAAATGCAAGCAAGAAGAGCTTCTAAAATGGGTGGGCTCTTCTTGTTTCATTAAAGCCCTGATCCACTTTGAATGTTTAGGCGACATGTTATTATTTATATTATTATATTAGGCCCAATGTACTCAACTACATTGTGCCTATAAGCAGGTGGCTCCTCTGCTGTGACCATGTGCTTACTGCTGTTGTCCATTTTCAGTTGGATTTGACTCACTGCAGATTCTTATGGTATGCAATATTATTT
Organism: Anguilla rostrata; assembly: GCF_018555375.3. Lineage (NCBI taxonomy): Eukaryota > Metazoa > Chordata > Actinopteri > Anguilliformes > Anguillidae > Anguilla > Anguilla rostrata. The sequence continues at coordinate 20,938,478 of NC_057937.1, read as the reverse complement.
TGCTGCTCTTCCTATTGTTGAGCTGCTCCTCTATCGCGTGGTTGTCTCATCGAGATGTGAGCTGTTTGGCTACATATAATCTGTAACTTAGGCCTAAACCTCACTTATTTTTTTCTGTACTATCTTTTTTTTGTTTGTTTGTGGGGGGGCAATCTTGAAAATATTATAAAATAACCATGCTAAGGCATATCTATGATGCACTTCCAATCTATGTTTTTACTTAGTTTCTCCAAATTCCTGCACCTTTTACCTGTATATTATTCTAAAATGTGTTCAGGACATTTCTGGGTGTGGCACTCTTCTGTGTGGGGAGGGGTAGGCGTGGCTTCAGAGCCTCTGTTTGGGATCAGATTCCAGCAGGGCTTGTTGCTTGTCAGCTGCTGCAGTGATGGATGCTAAGAAGCTTATATACAGCAAAGCAAAAATACAAGCTGACATGGCTCTTTCAATAACTAGAGTCAACCTTGGAATTTCCTCAGTGGCGTCAACTGGCCTGTGTTCTAATGGACCTGTAAGTAACTTCCTTTTACCTAACTAGTTATGTTAGGCAGCTTGATGTCCGAGGTTCGGGAGCTTTTGTATTGAATTCTGTTCTCCTGTCAAGGTGTCTTCCTCCCTGTGTGAACTGCTGTTACTGCTTACAGTATAGTTGCAACTTAGCTAGCTTGGTCATTTGCCAGCATTTATTTGGAATCATTCATGTCGCTAAAAATGCGATTTTCAATATCTCTGACTACCTTACCTCTTTGCATTTTGCTTGTAGTGCTGGAGGGTGCGACCTCAACGAAGGTGTGGGTGGGGTTGAGGACGAAGGAGGAGACAAACACAGAATTTGGAAGGGCCGCAACAAACCTGTATAGTACACATTTAATCCAGGCCTGGATATCACTCATGTATCATTATCAGTAATACACTACTGTTATTTTAAAACGTGCTTTAATCAATCAAACTTATTACTGCAGTAAAATGGCGCAGTTTCTTTGGGGTCCATAAAAATAATAAATATATAAAAATCTCTTTAATATGTATTCATATGTAAATGAATCGTTATAGAAAGCACAGTAATTACCAAACACTTCATTAACACCTTTTAGGTGTGTACCTGTTCCTGCGCAAGCCATGTTAATTAGGAATTAGTGTGGGACTCATTTGTAGATTCAACAGAAATGCAAAGCACAATGATGAAGATCGCACTTATTAGTCTTGAATTGTTGACACTTATTGCACAATTATAACCAACAATTTAAAGGTGCTAATTCTAATTTATAATGAATACTGAACACTGAGCATTTTTAATGTATCCTTCATACCAGAATAACAAGTAAGACAAGCATTTTCATTCTGCAATAATTATATAAAATATTTTTGTTGGCTGCTGTTTAAAAAAACACTTCTGTTGTAGACTGTCAGGGAAATTTGGGAACAAATTTACCCCAGTGTTCTTCCCAAATTGAAGGTATGAACCAATTTTTTTTAATTAGCAAAGGTCTCATTGAAATGCAACTGTGCGAGTGTCATGGTTGGGTGCTTTTATGTATGCACTTGGAAATGTTAAGTTTAAGGCTGGAAATTGGAAGGGTCTACAGTCTTATTAAAGTGCGAGCAGGAGCTTTTGTTTAAGTAATCCACTTTCTTCATTTCAGAGTGGAATAAGTATTTTACTTCAGAGCACCTTTGTTGTAAAGCTCTAGATGGTGGTGCCCATGGTACTCATATGTTGTTTTTTTGTTGTTGTTTTTTTTTTATTTAAATTTTTGTATAATGTAGAGTACATCATTTAAACTAATATTAAAAATGCAAGGAACAAATGTAAATGTGACCGAGAGAGGCCTTTCATAACTTCTGAATGAAGTGTTTCACCACGTTTACATATTTGAATGTCTGCTGATTCTGGTAGTAAAATGTTTCAAATGATGCTGTGATAAACCAAATTGCATTTTTACAGAATTACGATTATTGAACGGGAAATTAAGTCAGCCTCGTGAAGCCCAATGGATCACAGAGACAACCTCAAAACAATGTGGGGAGAGACTGTCCCCTACTCCCCTTAGCATCTCACAACACATGCAAAAAAGCAAAAATATTCCCACATTTTCTTTTTTTGTGTGCAAAACTTTCTATATTGCATGAGGACAAATTCACGGTACCACGGCACTATACCTTAATCAAACATATGTCAGCTTTTATATTTCACAAGCCCATGGGTAAATAAAACTGCTGTGTGCCACTACAGTCCCAAAAACTACCCTCTCAATAACTTGGACACCTCAGCTCCACTACATCTGAGCCACAGGCTTTGGGCTTTGAGACTCAATGGGATATCATATCGGTAAAAAAAGTAAATAAATAAAAATCCGAGCTGTAGAAGTGCATTTATTTTACCCTGGTAATAATTATACTTCTCAAATTTCATTTATACAGAACCTTTCATTTCAGGATCTCTTTATGCTAAAGAGGGTTTTAAATAACACACTGACTGCAATGGAACTGCAAAGTAAACACAAGGGAGTCTGTAGGGTGGAAGGGGTTGGAGTTAGGTATTCACGTACTGCTATATAAAATACTTATATTACTATAAGATGTCCCCCCATTTCTAAGAACACACGCATGTTGAGAAATATTGACATTGATGGGATCAGGTTCGTTCTCGTCATCCACCATTATGAAAGCAGAAAGGAGTCCCAGAGAGGGGTGATATTGAGAGTGGGGTGGGAGCTAGCTTTAATGAAGAGACTGAGGTGTGAAACCCTGCCTGGGTTCAGGGCATAATGGTGGGGTCCAACCTCTGGAGAAGGGAGGAGCCTGTTGACTTTGACCCATTAAGTCCGGCTGCTTTCCAGCTGACCCTCCAGAAGGTTCTCTCCCCAGTCGCCCATCCACATCCCTCCCCCGTCTGTGGGAGTCTTCCCAGCATTCCCGGCACAAACCGCCTTCATGCGAACTATCCTGCAGGCGATGAGGATTTGGGGGTGGGGTTGAGAGTGGAGGGGAAGGGGTGGGGTTGGGAGTGGAGGGGAAGGGGCGGGGGTAGAGTGAGAAAACACCCACTAAGCTCCACGGAGGCAAAAAAAAGTGAAACTAAACCCTGCCAGAGATGTAAATTTGAAGCAAAAGGAGCAACGCTTTAACCTCGGGGGGAGGCAGCTGTTTCCAAGAAACTAACAAAATGTGCGGGTGGGGGCTGCCGCTTTGAATTAGGGGGCAGCAGGAGGCCAGGACTGGCGGCCTTTCACCAGGGGGCAGTGGTGGGTATCTGATTCCACTCTTAGTGACGTTACTGACTGGAATGTTCCACGAAACATACTGATTTCTGGTGGCACCCAGAGCAGCTGGAGGCCATGATAAAATAAATAAATATAGAGGGGTGAGGGAATACTATACCGAGAGTGAAAAATGACAGAAGAGGTATGTAAAGGGCACCCCATAATTTTAGGGACTTAAAGCTACACAGAACTGAGCTGAGCTGTACAAATGATCATGGATATATTCATAGTAATATTACTATCATAGTGATGAAACATCAGTAATTCTATTCTCTAACTCAATAAAGATTAATAAAAATGAATTAATTAACTATGTTCTCTTTTCGAGATTCTGTTTTGCAAATATTTAATCTGACTTACATCTAATACAACACAGCATAGATATTTGACAACACAATAAATAAAAACACAATTAGACCATTTCAAGAATATTTTCCACTCAGGCTCATGGAGTCTACTTGGACTGAATAAACAGAAAAAAATAATAAATCTGCTGGATGCAGTAATAATAGTTTTGATAGATAATGTGTGACAGTATGCCGAGTAAAATTTAAATATTCCGAGGCAGATCATTTGGCGCAGTCCATAGTACAGCCCACTCAACCTGAATACGAATGTCCCCATGCTCAAATTCCCATCGTGGCACTTCCTGTACTGTTATCCCATCTCCATCTGTAAACCTCTCTGCTTTCCCTCTGTCCAAATAAAGTTTAAATACATTTTTTATAATACAGTATAAAATGGCCCATCTCAGCAGATGCTGTTAGCAACAAAATCTATTTTGTGCGATTCATAGATTAAGGGATATTTTCAAAAGACCTGTGACTGTGGCTCTGGGTTCAATGTGAGAGTAACTGAGTTAGGAGACAAGTAGGTCATTGAGTTCATTGCTGGTGAGATCCTGGACCCAGCATCTAAGAGGGGGTTAGTATTGGCTCGTTCTGCCCTGAGGAAGCACTCACGTATACCCAGGAATGGACCATGACCTCATCAGACCCTGGGCAATGGCATCCATAATACTGTTGAATACATGATTTTTTAAACTTTTGCATATATTGGATTTCAAAAAAAGAGGACAGGGGTGGGTGGGGGTTATGAAAATAATACTAGGCTATTTGTTTGTGTAAACCCGGTCTATGGAATGCGTCAAATCACCTGGACATTTTTGGAATTTTGCCTCCCTTGCATCGTATTCTTTCTTCAATTTACATTTAGCTGCTCCACGTGGTCAATCCATAGCTAAACTAGGCAAGTTAAGGCTAATTAAATCCAAATGACCACTTGCTACCTACCACTAACAGCTTCAATGATTGACTGCTTAATTTTCCCTCACCACCATTAAAGTTTTTATACATTTGCTAATTATTGTGTACTGTCATTGGGTTGTATTTATTTTTTTTTTTTTTAATGTATTGGCATTTTAATTTATTTATTACATTTTTTGCATTTTTGTAGTGTCCCTTTTAGTCTTGGGCCCCTGGGCATGTGTCCAGTTGGCCTGTGCATTAATCCAGCCTTGCCTATACCCCTCCACCATCAGAACTGAGCTATAGGCCTACATACACTGCAGAATCACTCATTCCTAACTTGCTTTGTATTTTTGAAGCTAGCCTACAAGCAAGAACTTGAACTGAAAAAGAAAACTGTGTGTTTGCGTGTATGTATGTTTTCTAAGTGTTCTCTTTTTTTTTTTTTTTGCTTTTGACCACTATTGACAAAAAAACATAAATCTTTTTCTTCTTTAAAGGTCTTTTACATTGTTAGAAATGATTTTCCCATATTTTTTCCTCCTTTTTTGGATAGAGCTCTCTCCTTCTCCTTCCTTTCTTCTCTCTCTCTCTCTCTTTCTGGGATAAAGTAAAAGCGCAGATTTGCTGAAAATCAGTGCCTTTTGTGCACAGCAGCGGGAGCATGGTGAAATGTTTGGACACTAATACCCATTCATAGCGCTAGCTCCATAAATAAAAGCTGCCAGCTATGTGGCTGCCGTGAAGTGCTATTCTCTAGCGCCCAGCGGGACGTCCTGTTCACATTAGCTCTGCAGGGGGGGTAGCTGGCCGGAACAGCCAGACAACTAAATCAAGACATTTTCAACTTCTGACAAAATCACTATAGGTGGAAGAAAAAAAGCTGGTTTTAAAGATGGTTGGTGGGATGGTGTGATGGGGGACAGGGGAAGGGGGGTTGGGAGTAAAATCTTTTCAAACTGCTGCATATTCCAAAAAATACCTTTTAAGGAAATTTCCAGAGTGTTTGAAGAGCTACCCAAATGAGGAATTTAGGTGCCAATCTGTTCTACTGTTGAGAATGTGAAAAAAAAAAAAATTGAAAGGGAATGGGGTAGGGGACTATAACAACCCTCCATCTTTTATTTCTAGATTGAAACACATAACACGCAGCCAAGATAGAGGCCCATAGGGAATATTTTTTTCTGTCTTTTGGGAATCAAATGAAATCTGCCAAGAAATAAATAGTTTTTGATCTTCAAGGACACAAGTTTTGATTCTTATTATTATTTTTAATCTGAAAAAATAGGGGAATAAAGAGGCAGGTAATTTTGTGTCATCATCAATCAGACACGTGTCATTATACAAAGCAACATTTGCACAGTGGAGTTTTACACTGAGACTAAATGTTAGGACAGTGCTACACCAGTATTATTGCTGGCACGTTGTATGTACGAGAAAGGGTTCTACATGGCTACTGTGCTACAAGACTTATGAGTGAGTGCTACATGTCTAAAATAGGGGTTGTGCTGTGCTATGTAACAAAGATGGGGAGGTGTGCTGTGTTGCTAGGTGAGGGGTGTGCTGTGCTCTATAGGTAAGGGGAGTGTGTGTTATGCTCTGAAACTAGGGAAGGGTGTGTTACAGTACATGACCAAGGGTATGCAATGCTGCATTACTAAAGGCAGTGGTGTGTTATGTTACATAGCTTAGGGTGGGTTGTACTGTTTGGTTAAGCAGGTGTGCTAGGCTATTGGAAGGGTTTACTATGCCATGTTGATAAGCGGACAGTGCGCGGTGTGTGCAGGCGGTCGATGTTGCTTATTCACAGAGGTCAGATTTGTGTGAGGTGGAATCATCAGGACTGAATGGAGGCCTCTTGTGCTATCAAGGGAGGCCCCAAAATGAGAGGCTCGACGCAACACAAACTTAACCGGTGGTAAGCTCCTCACACAGTGGGGCCCGCCAACACCACAGAGCTCTCTGCACCCACTTTTAACATGCAATCTGAGGTCGGGTGTTTCAGAGGGGCTGCCACCTCAATTAAGGTGGGTTAGCCTCTCAGTTTACGTAAAGGGAAAAGAGGAGCTTGTGCATTTTTCTTTTATTTTTTGTCTGACGCTCTGCTAACAGTGCTTTGTGAAATAAAGCCCCCCTAACATCCGTCCAGCACCCAGCGCATCACTGCCATGCCCCCACAGCCTGTCCTAGGTGGAGTGGGACCAAGCAGAGATAGAAATGAGGTTTGGCAGTGCCCCCATGAGGACAGAGGCTTGACTGTGTCTGTCTCCCAGCAACCAAGCTCACTTTCTCTCCTCCCCTTCTCTCTCAATGCTGTGATCTAGAGAGGAGGCACCTCTATATCTCTACCACTCCATCTCATGTATCTCTCTTTATATTTTCTCTCTTTATTTCTCTTTCTTGCATTCATTTTATTAATTTGCCTCATTTCAGCTCTATACCTCTCTCTTCCTTCCTCCTACCTTTTCCTGCCCTTCTCATCTCTTCCTCTTTTCTACCTTGTTCATTCTCTCTTTATCTTCCATTTCTTCCCCTTAATCCTGCTTCCAATTTTTCTCTCTCTTACTTTGTTCTCTCATTTGGTTCTCTATTTCTATCAACCTCTTTTTTCTGTCTCTCAGGATTTGGTTTTTTGGTTTTTTTCCTGTTGGGTTCAGTGCATCCTCCGCTGTGGACTGTCCCTGTGGACAGACCTGGCGTGGTCAGTTCTGAAGCTCAGCTGCCCCGTGACCTAACCAGGACCCGCACAGGAACACAAGAGCTCTGAAAAGCCAAGTCTGCTGCTGCAATCACAGCAAGATACTGCCCAGCTCTGAACACTGTAGCATGCAGTTATACAACACAGGGGAGAAAGGAATCGTATACTACACGCTAATGTGACCACACCCCCACCACCAGCAGTCTTTTAATATGGGTTAAGTGACTACAGACAGTGAATCAATCTGTTCTTCTTTGTGATCTTTTCTGGATTACAAAGAAGATGGGACCAAAGCATGCAAAATAATCATGCATAAAATCCATTGCATTGCTATTCCACTGTTAAAAAATAAATAAATAAATTGCCAATGCCTTCTGTGCATTATAGCCTCTCCAGCACTAATAATTATTATAATAAGGAGTTAAAAATGTGTTTTGTGCCCGGTCCTTTCTGCAAAGCCCAGATGGCACTTAATTGGTTGGCAGTCGGAAAGAGGGGGTCTCCTTTGAGGTGGGGAGAGAGGATTGCTCTTGTTTGAATCGTTCCAGTGGAAGGCTGGGCATGGATGTGTGTGTGTGTGCGTGCGTGCGTGTGTGTGTTTGTGTGTGCTTGTGCATGACAGTGGACCTCACAAAGGAAACCCCAGCCTTATTCAGGTTGGGCAGGTGTGAGGAGGTTCGTTTTGGTAAAGACAGCAGGGAACAGTCTAGCTCTAACAAATGCACCCCTGAGAACCAGAGGTTGTGTATGCCGGAATTTGACAGCAGGCAGCTTCAGACAGCCGATAAAGAGATCTCGCCGCTCCATCCTGCCGTAGAACCACTTAGCAGAAAACTGGAACACATAACGCCGAACAACAGACCTGAGCCAGTGGTCTTCTGCTGGAAGGCTGTAGCTGCGGGCACTATCAGCTAACAAACAATATAGAGTCGATTGTGGTGCTTTCTAAACCCAACCCACATTAGTGTGAGATCCACATTTGTCAGATATAGCAGACAATCTTAGTTAGTTTTACGTACAATCAATGTATACTATCTAAGTAACTATCTGGCTCAAGGGTACAAGGGCACTGCCCTTAGAATTAGATGTGTAACCTTGCAAGCCCACATCCCTGACCATTATTCTACACTGCTGTCCTAATAAAATATCAAAATAGGAAATATGCTTCTTTGCTGTATAGGAGTGTAAACATTCACCGATACAAGTTTCTAGATGCGACTACATCAATTCCAAAATGCCAGTCCAATTTAAGAAGTAAACTGGTCAGTAATTGGTACGGCTGTTAAAAACCGATTCAAACAGTGGGGACCAAAAGTTTGAGAACACTACTAAGTCAGGGTGGTTGTTTTCATTATTTAGGAAGGAATACTTGAATTATGAGACTCCAATTACTCTTCTTATTCCAGGATACATTATTGAGAAAAGGGGGAGCTTATGAGGATAGCATTCCCACCACAGTCATCAGACTTGAACCCAGTTGAACACCAGAGCTGAATAGGATCAAATTGTTTTGAATCGTTACATTTGTGTATCCTTCCTGTATCGTATCTTTGACCATGCATTGAGATGTGTACGGAATCTTCTGAGAGGGAAACCTTCACACCCTTACTCCTGTAAGAATATGCACTTTCTCCACTCTGACTAGGAATGTTCCAACCTAAACTAATGACTATTATGGGGGGAATCAAACTGTATGATATCACACTTTACCTGTCTACGGTCTATCGGTTGCCCCTACACATGCGTGCATGGAACCCTCCTTCCAGTCATTTGCGCTGCACCCTATCAAGCTGTTGGGGGTTAATGCGACATCCGCAGCTGTCGTGGCATTTAGAGGGAGAGGTCAGAAACAGGTGGCTCATACTGTGTGGGAGAAGACGTCTTTTAAACGAACCTGTGTCAAGCTGTTAAGCCTAAAGAAGCCGCCGTCCAGCCAAGAGACTCCCATTATCAGTGACACCCAACGGCCAGCCGCGGTCAGAGGTTCTCCCGAGCGCTGGTGAAGTTCAGGTCTTCCTGGATTCATTAGAGCACCTTTTTGGGGGGGTGGGGAGGGAACGATGGGGTGCACCCTGTGCCATTTCCATTTCGCAGAGAGAGAGGGTAAAAACGTCTACTCCTGTCAATGGACTGTCACATTAAGAACAGCCAAGGATCATGGGATTCTCATATTTAAATGTTTCTGTTACATTTTCCATTATTCTTTGCCTCCCCTGGTTAAGAGAGAAGGTGCCATATCAAAAAGACTTTCCCGAGTCACACAAACATGCAGCTAATGATTGTGTTAATTAAAAAAAAATCACAAATGTGGTTGACAACCAGCTTGTCAGCCAACCCCACCTGGCCTTGACAATTCCAGATGAACACAGGGGCAGGAGTAGAGTGATATTTAACTGATTGGAGAAACAAATAATTTGGACAGAAAAGAGAATCCAGCGCAATTTTGTATGGTTGGCACATTTCATGACGTTGACATCGCAATAAACTGGCCATGCTCAGTATCCCGCTTGAATTTTAACAAATAAGGACCACACATACACACACTCATAGACATACACACACACACACACACACACATGCACACGCACACACAGACACACAGATAAATAGCTGTCAGGGCTGCTCCATGTTAATAATGTAATTCCCCCTTCCCTGGAGGCCAGCTCTATTCAGCTGGGTTTCAGTGTATTAAAAGGGTTAAAGGTGTGCAGTAAATTTATGGCAGCTCTCCCCCACCATTGGGCCAGATCACTAATGGATGACCCCGAGGTTCCAGAGCTCCAGACTTGGGGGGATCGTATCGCAGTGCCTCATACCCTATCCTTCTCTCCTGGCCTTAACCTTTTACTCCCTGATCTTTGACCAACACCTGCTTCCAGTCTGTAGCCAGAGGGATGGGGTGGAGGCGGTGGGGGGGGGGGGGTGGATATGATGGGGGGAGGGAAATGGACCAGGTTACCATAATTTGATGTAAATGTATTTTAGCCTCAAATGTGTCATTAGCCATCTTTTTTCCGGAAAGATCCATCTGTTTTCTTTAAACAGGGATCAGGCTCTGTGATGCCCTTGGTGAAATGATATAATTGAACAGCGGGTTGGTGCGTTCATTTTCAGTACCACTCCGGGTTTTGCGAGACCCAGCAAGCGGGGCGCAAGGACAGGACGTCGACCTCCCTATCCCTTCCCCACTGTTCATTTCTGCAGTTGTTCTCATGTCAGCTTAATAGACCTAACATTTCTCTGCTTGTGGCCGGCAGATCCACGAGTCTCTCCCTCCAGTACGGTACAGTACAGGTTTATTTGTTTAGACAGGTACGCTGTGCAGGAGAGAGGTAGTTATCTGGAGATAAACACTCTCCCTGTGGCATTGGGCTGGGGCAGACATTATTTCCTGGCCTCTCTAATGTGTTGTGAGAGGTAAATAAGCTTTCAGAGGGAATCACTCAGGTAGGTCTCCAGGGGTCTGTGGACATTCTGTATACAAGCAAACCGTATTGGCTGTCAGCTGCAGCTGTTCCGTATAAGATCAGTTCCTATTGGCTGATAGCCACAGCCACTATGTACAAGAGGAGCTCTTTCCGGTCACAGCTGTGGCTGCTCCACTGAAGAGCAGTTTCTATTGGTTGATGTGTTATATCGATAACAGATATGAGCTTGGGATTTCAGAAAAGATACAGTGTTCCTATAGTGGAAAAAATCAAATTAAATGAAAGTAAAGGTTCAAGGTTAAATATTCTAACATTCTTTTTCATACAAAGTCACTCAAATTGTTATACTGTACTTTTCTGAAGGTGCCCACTTTCAACCCATTTTCAACCACCCCCCACAAAAACTAAACAAAAGAATGGCACATGAGGCATTTGATGAGGAAAAAGTAAAGCTGATAATTGGGAGTCATTGTATGTACTGGAAAATGCAGATCTGCACAGTCAAGGACAGTGCAGAGCTCTGTGACCCTGCTGGGCCCTTGGGGGACTCAGATATGTCAAACTTTAAAGGCCTCCATGGCCATTAAGGTGTGGGTTGTGAGTGACAGTGACCTGGGACCACTGGCCTGCATTGTCCTGCCATCTGCACAAACGTGAACTTTGCCTCCCAAACTTGGCTTCTCAATTAACATGTCCAGCTGGACAGAGGGTTCCAGCAGATCCCTAATATCATTATGCTACCACACCAGAACCGCATATCCTGGGAGCAATAGTTAAGAGAGAGAGAGCAAGAGAGAGACAGAAAGAGAGAGAAAGACTGTTCGTTAGTATGTACATGACCTTGTACGTGTGTATTTGAGCGTGTGAAAACGTGTGAACTTTTGTGTTTGGTGTGTGTGTTTGTGTATTTGTATATGTATACTTGTGATGATTTTTGTGTGTGACTATGAGCATATAGTATGTGTGAGCATCTGTGTCTATGTGCGTACATTGTGTGTGTGTGTGTGTGTGTGTGTGTGTACATGTTGACTGTAGGACAGAGCCTCACTGCTGGTAATCTCACCCCGCAGCCTTACAGAAGGTGCCGGATTTACGAGTTGGCACAGCAGCGGGCCGGTGCTGTCTGATTAGATAACAGAGGTTCTGCTGCAGGCACTGGTGGTCAGCCATGCCGAAACCGAATAACTCTCCCCGGCGGTCACCGTCCGTCCTTCCCAAAACACCGGTGGGGGGACACACACACCATTCCGTGGTCTGACTCGCCCATCGGCATGGTGAAGCCATGGACAGTACCACCTTGCGCCAGATGCACAGTATTAGCCAGCCTTCCAATCGCCGGCGCCCGAGCCCGCCGGCCAATCCCTGGGACAGATTGGCCATCATCGGCATTGCTGCAGGGATGCCAAGCGGAGGAGGGGAAGAAATGCTTTTCCATTTCATTTTTTTATTAAAACTGGAAAAAAGTTCCAAAGGACAGCTAAGTTATTAGTCCTTTAATTATTAATTTTATAAGCATTCCAAACAGCCTTCTGCTTTCCCCTCCCTTCTCTCTCTGTTTCTCTCATTGTTTTCTCCACCCCCCAGTCTGTTCAAATAGGTGACAGATCTGGATAGGGATTTAAGAAAAGTTAAGGTGCTGTTATGATACATTACTTAACATTCATTTAGCAGTTACTGTACTGCTATCCAGAGTAATCTAGACCATTAGTGCATCCACCTAAATTATATGAGCAACAATGCCTGACCTGGCAATCAACATTCCTAGGCCGGCATGTGTATAGGAAACATCATTTTAGGGGAAGGCAGGGAAATGGTTTTTGTATTTGGCACAATTCTGAAAATATTACTTGAGATAGATTAATCATTTTTTTAGTACAAGCAACCTACATCCCTTGACTATGATTACATGGCACAATGAAATTTCTGGGACATGACATTCACTAACTATATGATCAAAAGTACCAAGAGTAAAATGTTACATTTAACCCCGAGGTAGGGGTACACCTAACAATGTTAACTGCTTTAAAAATTACCACAAAGTAAGGCAATTCAATATATTTCCATGTTGTACAATCTTTAATTTATTTTTTGATTATTATATGTATATGTTTTCCGTGGCCTACCTATGTCTGTGAAAATCTATCACAAGACTATATATTATTCTCTAGTTCCTGTCTAAAGTCTGTTAGATCCGAACAGCTGTATTGGTCGATGTCACGTCACCACGTTGCCAAAGTTAAAGTTGAGTTAAATAAATGTACAAAGATCCAGTCTGAGTTGAACGAATCAAATCAATTGGTTAATCAATGGTCGACTAACCACAGGCTAACAACACCGTTCAGTTTAACCCCACAGGGAGGTCTGCGCTTTTGTCTGGCTAGCAATCTCAGCAAGCTAGCATGCTGTATCAATTCTAATTATGAGTGTAATACGTTTGTTCAAGCTTGATGCATCTACTTAAAAAGGCCACTCTCCCCTAATAGTCAAACAACAGCATATGCAACATGACTTACGTCTGTATGTCCTTAAAGATGGGAAGGTGCTCCAAGGAGTTGCCTATACTGAATGATGCTAGGGTATGGCATCATACTGCTTAGAAGTCACAGCCAATAGGGGTGGAGGGACGGGGTTTAGCAGGCGATGCCGACTGGCTCGTAGCACCGTTCGGTAAACATGCCCACCAAATGAAGGCAGCCTAAACCAATGTCTGACAGATTATTTCAACCTGCACAGGCAAACAAAGGAGAAAAAGGAGTTTACCTTTCAACTCACATTTTAATCCAGGTTATTTTGGTAATCCTTGTGGAAGCCAGTTCTATGGTACAGTGAGCTACACTGGGAATGGTGCAAAATGAAACTGAGTGAACTGTAAATACCATTAACTCTCTTATTTCCTCTTTGCAAAATATGGTCTCAATATGGCAAGAACACCAAGGAACTAATTTCATCTCCCCTAAGGCAGGGATCTCAAACTCCTGTCCAATCGGGCTGCAGTATATGCAGGTTTAATTCCAATCCTGGGAGGCCAGAATGTATGAAGCTTTTGTGGTTTCTTTTCAATAAGCTGCTAATTTAGGCCTTGGAAATAAGACCTGTGTAGACTGAAACTCTCTAGACTAGACTAGAGTTTGATATTGTTTGATGTTTCTACCCTAAGAGCATTGCAAAAGTATATTCTATATACCTCTTAGGGTAGCACTGCAGAGGGATGAAGTGTTAGAGGAAACCATGTGGATGGTAATGGGGTAATGTGTCCAATATGAGACTCTTGGCAATCTACCTCCCTGCCAAAAAGACATCATCAAAGACACCTCCACCATGGCAGGGCTGTGTCTACACCATCCTTCTTTCAGTAGCGTCTCATTTATAACGAAGGGATCCGAGGCCTGGTACAAGCAGGGACATCTGACATTACCCCGAGGGTAATGAAAGGCCCCCCCACCCATGAACAGTCGTCCCGCAGCCCTCCGAAGACGCAAAGATAATGTGCGTGTCACTCGAAATTCGCCCGCGTTCGAAAGAGGCGACATAACACACACCAATGATGTCTCTGATCACAGGGAGGAACCTGTCCTTTTTTCTGCGCGGGGAACTGTGTTGAGTGTGGTTATCATCAACCACCCCCGATCCTCTGCTCCCCCAGCACAAATCATTTCATGCCTCCGCCGTCCCCCGGCTCTGGGGCGGCCAGCTTCAAAAGCAATTTCGGCTGAAAAATAAGGTGCTTTTCTTCAATTTTCTGCCCATTTGCACGGGGTTAGTGTTGTTTACCTGCCTAGTACCCTGGTATTTACATACCTCTTTAAGGAAAAATTGCTAGGTATGATTTATGGACTGCTGCGAGAGCACAATTTTCCATGTCGTGCACCTAATCTGAAAGGCCATGAGGAAAGGTCACATTGGCCATACAAATACCAGGCCTCTCTTTCCAGAGCGAGAGGATATTCATTTTTCTTCCAAAGATGACAGGCAGGGCCAGCATGGAAGAGGGGCCACGATATGCGTGGAACACTGGAGAAGCTTCCATAATGACTATTCAGCAAACACACTCCAGACATCCTTTAGAACACTGATTCTGTCGCTGGAATTATGCCACCCATTAAAAATTGAAATGTGCCATAGATTAGAGACACATTGTGCCATACAGGGGCCTCACTTCGGTCAGCACCGATTGCTTTGTTTCTCGTTCCATAGGTTCGACCATAATAAGCCCAGCGTCAAACTCCAAGCCAGCTTCAGTCGTTCTGTGCTCTCTTGAACGGATGCAAGCCATTTATAACATGCACACGTAATGAAAATGTTGAATTTGCCTCAAAACGCAGGCTGGGCACCACATCTCCTTCATTTTTATATGGTTTTCAAAGCATAATTTGAACAATCTCCCTCTTGCTGCATATAATAGCATTCATACAGTGGGAAATGGCATTCCAACAGTTGCTTTGACCGTTAGCAAAAATGTTTGCACTTGCTGTGTTGGCATAAACAAAACACTTCCTGTGTTTGCATAAATAGCAGCCTTTCCTGTGTTCACCTATATGTTTGCACTTGCCTATGTATGCAGCTGTGTTCCCTGTGTTAGCATAAATGGCTGGGTTCCTTGTGTTACCCTAAATGGTAAGCTTCCTTGTGAAATAGCATAAATGTAATTTACTGTGCTGGGATAAATGGTAGCATGTCCTGTTAGCATAAATGCATACACATCCCTACAATGTGTTAATATGTTAGTGATAGCAAACACTTGATCGTGTGCGAGAGAGAGAGAGAGAGGGAGAGAGAGAGAGAGAGAGAGAGAAAGAAAATAAACCATGATTGCAAAACCACTAGAAAAAAAGAACATTGCCCAATCAAAAACTTAAACAGCCAGATAATCAGGATCTGCATATTTATTGTGAGACCCTAAAGCAATACAAGCATACACTCAAAACCAAAAAAGAACAAGATTTCAACAACCAGCTTATTGTGAGTCTCTTACTGTAACTCTGGGATAACTGGAATTCCCTCAACTATATAACACATAGAAAGTGGTGCTGGAGGTAAAACATATGATGCTGTTAAATCAATGTATGCAAGAGAATAAATGTGCAATTAAGATTGAAAAATGCAAACAAACAAATTCTTCTATCAGGGTTTTGGCATGAGACAGGGAAGCGGTCTGAGCCCAACACTTTTTAATATCTATATTAACGAAGAGGCCACAACAATCAACTGACCCTGGTCTCACTCTACTGGACAGTGACATAAAAATGTTGCTGTCTGCAGATACTCTGGTTCTGCTCTTGCCCATTAAACAGGGGCTTCAACAGAATTTTGATTTGCTGGAGAAATTCTGCAAGACCTGGCAGTAAATTTTTTAAAAAATATTTTCCAGAAAAGATCCAGATCTCAGAAAATCTGATACATTTTACACTAGGGGCAACAAATATAGAATACAATTTTACACTAGAGGCAACAAATATAGAATACACAACAAATTACACAGACATACGTTTAAAGGTATTCGCTCAACAGGGAGCTTCAACCTGGCTAGACATGGACTTAAAAAGAAAACATGCAAGGCATTTTATACCATTACGAAACAAATTAAAGTGTATATACTAATCAGGATTTGGCTCCAAAAATATTTTAATTATATTTATATTGGTTAAATATGAATATGATATTTTTGACTTTTTAATAAACCATATCCCCTACACACACGTAAACTACCTATGGCACATACAAATAAATAAATACATGAATCCCCATCCCATAGCCAATACATACCTGCATCACACCTACACGCACCCACCCATTAATCCCAACCAGGCTACTCCGATCACATACAAATTACCAGAGAGAGAGAGAGAGCATAATACTGCCAAGCTTCTGAGAGCATCTTTTCATTTGCCAGGTGTGTTTGGATGGCTGACCCCTCAACAATCTCATGGTTAATCAAAACATCTGAACCCTCCACCCTACCCCCCACATCCCCAACCTCCCAAGGTCTGCACCTCAACATGCATAGCTGAATATGAATTGCAGCATTCTAATCCATGATCCATTATTGTCTGTGGCTCTTTGTTATTATTTATTTGTCTTCATGCTCCATAGGTACTGATTTGTGATGTATTCAAATGTTATGTTAACCAAGAAATGGTCACAGATACATAATAGGCCAATTTAAACCCCAAACAGCACTGCCTTTATGTAGAATGGTATATGGTTTGATGAAAATATACTTTTTACTACATTGCTATGGCAAAGGAAAGTTCACCCGTGTTGGCATAGACTTAGTCAGGCCTTCAGTGGATGTCATTAAAAAGTATTTTCTCTTTACACACTGAAGGAAGCGTGTGTGACTGCAGCAGTAAATACATTTGTGTGCCGTTGTTTCTTTCAAACTTTAGGAATGCTGTCATGGGGACTGCAAGACAACACGACTTCCTTAATTATCACTGTAAGATTCTGGTGTGGGATTATTGTCACTAAAACCCAGATTAAATTGACAGTCATCCTTGACTGACCATACTAAAACGGGTTTTAACAAGTTTAGCAGTCACCAAAATTTTGGTCAATCTTTTCCTGAATGGTTACTGTTGCATATTTTTTCCACATTATTCTTGACAGCTGCATTCATGTATATGTTATTGTTGTGCTTCTGGATAATTTAATATTAATTTAATGTCCCAACAGCCTTGTTAGCTTCTCTGAATTACAGTATGTGGCAAACATATTATTAATAGGGCACATCACAATAAGAAACAACCGGCAGCACCAAAACAAAAGGTAAATTGCATAACCCTGTGAGCTCTGGCCTAGCTGTTTCAAATGAAAAACCATTGATGTATTTCCAGAAAATGTGTGTTTCTAGGCATTTTCAGAGAGGTCTCAGCTCACCGAACAGTTCACATCTCAGATGCATATCACATCTCTTAGAATGGTCCACCAATTATACGTAAAACTGAGAGGCAAAGACAAAGTTGTTTTTTGCATAGTATAACGTTCAATTACATTTTATTTGTATAGCGCTTTTTACAGAAAACTGTGTGAAGACGCTTTACAGATTAGCCACGCTGCAAGCATACTTCCATATCAATGAATTCAATTCTACAAAGACACAGCAGTAAAAAGACACATGCACTGTTAAATCTATAGGCAGCATATAAAAATCTACATTTTAAAGTGTCAATTACATGTTTTATACTGATTAATTGATTGATTAAGTGCTCATCTTCGTTGTTCTTTATTATCATTTGCTATGGAGTGTGTCCCTAGTGTTTGGACCTCCTCATTCCTCTGCAAGCAGGAGGATCAAGTTCAGCTTAATGACAAACCCTGGTTGACCCTCTTTACTCTGGGAAACAAATGGAACGTCAAGGTGACGTTTCAATTTTCACTGAGCCACTTGGGTGTCCCAGAGTGAGGAGCAGATGTCACACATGGGTCGTGCTGAGGGGTCAGGGGCGGGTCAAGGTCACCATACGCCAAGGTTAGGGTCAGATAAGCAGGGGCCGAGTCCGGGACTTCAGATGCCCAAAGGCCAATCAAGGGAGGGAGTGGAGAGGTGGGGTGGGGCGGGAGAGCTCCAAAGGGCTGGGGATCAAGTGTTGCTCCTATGAGAGGGCAGGGCAGGCTTGGATTGCGAATGGAAAAACGTGAGCCATTGCTCATTAGCTGAGATGTGTTTTCGATGTCCTCCTTATGTCGTTTCCTGCTTCTCAGGTTGCGGTTATCATTTGTTTATACTGAGTACTGCATATATTTCTTTTAAAAATACATCTATAGCTTGTGGAACTTGAGACAAAACGCATTCATTTTTGCGGGTGGCCTTTCTTATTCATCTCTATTTTACAAGTTGTCAGGCCTTGTCTCTGGAATCAGCCTTTTTGCCAAACCATGACACAGTTAGGTTTACTTAATTACTTTTTTTATTCTTTACAAACTGTGTTTAACCTTGGTTTTAAATGTGTCAAATGTACAGACAAGCGTTGATGTGTACGATAGGATGCAAATCAATTTGCTGCATAAGCTCTAGTTGTTTCCCAGGTATAGTAGCTTTTTTCACTGAAATGAACTGGCTCTTCAAATGAAAGCACATATGTGTGCCTTCAAATGCAAAGTTTGCATCTCTCTGCATCTCAATTTTCTGTCTTTTCAAAGATATCAGTCTAAAATAGGAATGTAAACCCTCCCTGGTCCCTCTGTAGTGTATAGAGTAATCTTGTGTAGAATTAGTCAGCCTCACATCATTACATTTGTTACATATTACGAGGCACAACATGCATCGGCCATTTAATTAAGTTGTGATATATAGTTATTAAAAGCAATCATGGCCAATAGCGCAACTGCATTGGACCGGAGGCTGAAAGGGTGTAGAAATGCACCTTAATGCCCAGGCACATGTTGCAGAAATGGGTCCCAGGGCTCTCCAGGAGAATAAATTAACTACTGGTAACCTTATTTTTTTTTGCTTAATTAAAAAGATGACCTGACTGATTTATTTGATTTTCCAAGTCTATAAATCTAATAATAATAATGTATGAAGGAAATATTGTAAAATGTATGGAAATAAATGAGTTGCCAGAGCTGGACCCACACTGCAACTAATGACAAATGCAAAAACATCTATCAGGGTACTTACATGTGTGTGTGTCAAGCAATACACCACACAGACACACACACATGCATGCATGCACACACAGACACACACACAGCAATGAAATAATAATACAGGCAATTACATGTAATGTGTTAACACAATGTTTAACATTGTTTCTACACAAAATGAAGCCACTGAAATCAGCTGGTGAGAAAGTGGACTGCTCTATTGCAAGAACAAAGCATGTGCCATGGAGGCTTGTCCTAGGCCCTTTAAACTTTTATCTCTTCCCTTCACTCTTCATCTTTCTATCGACTCATCCATTTATTCATCTTCCCATGTATTCATCCCTTGTAAGCATGTTCTTCGCCACAGCTCATGCAATGTGCTCGCAGAAATGGCCACATTAAAAGCATCCCCCTCCTGGAGCTGTTTTTCAGCCACGGCTCATTGATGCCCAGCTTCTGCCCTCGATCACAGATTTTAGCAGGCGTCTCTTTTGTGAGAGTGCATTAGCCTAATTATCAGCTTATTCACAGACATTAGCATGGCGCTAGCTGAGAACAAGGTGAACCTTCTGTAAGGAAACGGCAGGCATGACGTGAAAGACAATTTCACAGTGATTCCCTGTGCTGCGAGTAGCAATGACTGCATTAAAGAAACGGTATGAACTATAACTTGCTTGCAGATCATGCAGATTATAAGGGAGCCAACATGGTTGCTAACTTTGGTAAGTCAAAATTAAATTTGATCTTTCAGTTTTGGTAGTTTTTTATTATTAATTATACATTGTCTGGTTTCCCCATTTGAGGTTGTATATGTTATTTTTGGTAGTAAACATCCTTAAATGTATATGACAGCCAGACCACAAACACTATGGTCAGACTTGTCCCTGGCATCCATTATTTGACAGAAAAATTTGTTATGGCGCTAAAGCCATATACAATATAATATATGCAGAAGAATATATTATCGACTTGGAGAGAAGAGAGAAAAAGCAAGAGAGAGCAAAAACACTCTCCCTTAAAGGTCAGTCTTCCTTTGTAGTCAATAATTGACATTTAAACAGGGATTTCAGACGTCACTGATAATGTTACGGGAGGTAATGGGAAAGAGTGGCTGCCTCGGCACACAATTAGGGGACTAATGAGATGCAAAAAGAAGGGCTAACGTGTTTGTGGAGGGGCGCCCCAGCCCCTCTGTTGTCGGGGCGCTGGTAGATACCACCCCCGCAGCTGGCAGTAGGAATGGCCGCATGCGGGTGTGGCAGAAAAAGAGTCATACAGACTGACTCCTCTGATTGAATGAGGGCCTGCGGTCTGCAAGTGCCAGATGCCCAAAAAGCGCTCTCAGAGACTGGGAGGCTCAGCCCGTGGACTGCAGAATCAAAAAGAGGCAACGGCTGGCAGCGTGCAGTTCACTTTAATATTTTATCCATAAGTGTTATATGAAAGTGATTATGCAACTTATTATTATTAGTATTATTATTATTATTGTTGTTGTTGTGAATAGTAATAATACTAATACTATGATTACTACTACTACTACTACTACTACTAATAATAATAATAATAATAATAGTTATTCTTCTTGGTATAGTGGGTTGCACTCTAGCAGGTCCTCTGTTCGAATCCCGCCGGGGCCTGCATGCTTTCTGCACATCCACATGGGTTTCCTCCCACTGTCCAAAGACATGCAGGTTACGTGTGTGTGAGTGAATGGTGTGTGTGTGCCCTACAATGGACTGATGACCTGTCTAGGGTGTATTCCTGCCTTTTTCCCAATACATGCTGGGATAAGCATCAGCAAAACTATGCGAACCTGACCAGGAATAAGCAGGTTAGGTAATGGATGAATAATGGCTAATAATAATAAGAATAATAATAATAATAATCATCGCCAGCTGTAATTGACGGGGTCCAAGCAGCAATTATGCAATTGTGAATATTTTAGCTGTAAGGACACATATTGAATGATTTGTAAAATAAATAAATAAATAAATAATTCAATCTCTATCCCAACATTTGACATTTTGGTATTCCCTAGCTTAGAGGTGAACATACACACAAGTTTCATGATGATCAGCCATTGAGTCATATGCCCACTGACAACTGATTGGATGATGGTGGCCATATTTCTTCAGACATGGCGTCATCATTGTACATCCAATGGCAGAGTGACACAAAGATAAGGCATGTAAAGATTCTATTTGATTGGTAAAGCAATTGAGGAGTTAGAGGCATTTGTTTATTTTCCTTGTTCAACGCCACCTATTGGCTGCCTCAGAGGCAATCATTGCACATTTCTGTCTAGTTTCATAATCCCTAATTTCCCCAAATTTTGGGGAATGCTGCTTGGACCCCTAATAATAAGCCTCATCTAGATGGACATTACTTGCATTTACGTCTTTGACTAATAAAACACTTGTGAATATCTAGATATCAGTATGCTTTTGGTTTTTCAGTGCATTATGTACAACTACCATTTCATAATCCATTGTTACAAATTATAAGTCATTAGTATAAATGTCTACTGAAATATACTGGACCCGAGCGAATTTGCGATGGAAATTTTCATTCCCTTAGAATACAACGCACATGGGCTGCACTGGTCTGTCTTGCTCTCTCTGATCAGATAAGACTGAGACCTTTGCTGAAAGCATCAAAGAAAGTGAGGAGATGTGCAGTATTGTATGGACTTAGCATGAACTTGTAGACTGAGGACACCCCATGGTTATTGATGGTGGCAGAGTGATATTTCTCTCATGCTGGCCAGGGACTTGTACAGTGGCCAATGATGTTCTCTCCATGTCTCCTCCGATTTGTCAAATGTAACACGGTCTCATTAACTAGAAGAGTGCACTCAGTAGAGTGCAGATCTCCGCCAGGCGTGTCTGTCCATTTGGAAGCAGTTGTTGATCACTTGCGGCCCCTAGCGGCTGGTTAGGAGGAGTGAAGAGTTAGCCCTCAATCTATTTCAATGGACAATGATCGAAATTAATTCAAATAAAATACTTGTCGTTGACCAATTTGCAAAAATATTTGAGAATTCAGGTCCTTGGCCTGCTGTCAGCATGCACAACAAATATTAGGCTGATCGGCCCAGTAGTATGCAAGATTAGCTGCGGACAGATACACAAACACACACACGCACAAACACACACAACCAAAAGCATGAGCCCCTCCAGGCTCCGCCTGGCAGAGATAATAATAATAATAATAAAAATGCACTTATATGGAATGGGCCTCATATCTATTTCAAACATTTATTGTTTGAGTAAAATAGAATCTTGAGTCTTTCTTAACCTAAAGGTTTCTTCCTATATGTGCCTTTGACTTACGTTGTGGCAGATTAGGCAGGGGTATACTGTGAAGAATATTGTGACAGATTCTTTAAAATGCATGATATGAATAAAATTATTTATATGCTTCAACACAGCAGTATCAAATCTCCAGCAGTATAGTAAAGAACAATAGTATTTTGACACAGTATTTTGAAATGGCTCTTAAGGATGTATCTTTGACAGAAAGTCCTATTCTGAAAGCGTCTGTTTGCAGGTGCCTACTGTTATTACAATACATTAATGAGAATTATTGTATACAGTGCTTGGGCATTGTTATCATTTACAATAGAGTACTTCATTGCACATATTAGTGCAATTATTTCACTCTTTCAAAAGGAACGTAGTGCACTTGCTTCATCCCAACTCTCATTCACTAACACTGATCCCAGCTTTTTTCTGGATGCCGTCAATTATTTTATTTGTGGACTGATTGCTGATTGAATAATTAATGCCGGTAGTTTCCCTGTGAGGAAGAGTGTTTTCTAATAATGATTAAATATGAGCTTTTTGGCTGTTTTCTGTGTGAACACAATATATTTCCTGTATGAATGTTGTTACCTAATGAAGAGTGTTGTGCAAAGTGGAAAAGGATAAAATGAGACTGATATTTGCATGAAATTTTCTTATAGTTTTGAACAATGATGCTTTTGCACATGAACAGGGCTGGCTCAAGCCTTAGTCCCACCCAAAGTAATATTTCACAGTAGGGGGGTGGAGGGGTCAGGTGCACTGTAGGTAGCAATCATGGACTGAGGGGTGGGCGCCCTAGGTGACATCCTATATTGCATATGCCTAGAACCGGCCCTGCACATGAACAAACATTTTGCCCGTTGCTCTGTAATTTTATTGCATCCATTTTCAACACATTTTCATCTGAGGTTATTGAATGTGCAAGTTTGAAATGTGCATGTGCAATCAACTTAAATTGAACTACATTAAAATTAAAAAGGTAATCTGAGACAGAAAAAAATGGAACATTGTTCTTTCAAAAAAATAGCCGAAAACACACCAAAAAAAACAGAAGCAGAGGCAGAGACATCATTGTAGGGCAAAGAAGTAAAGCAAAAAAGAAGAAAAGGAATATGAGAACAGATTTTTAAACAGATGAGTGGAGGAAACGCAGTATGACCACAGGTTTACAGTCCTCCAGGGCATTGCAGGCCCAGGCAGTGGAGCTGGCCCATGACCGCTGCCTGGTGGACATACCCCCCTGACCAAAGCCCGTCTTCAGCCTGTTTGTTGCTCTAATTGGCACTCACTTCAGCCTGCAGGATGAGGGTCCAGTCAGAGTATAAATTGACTTCTTCTTTTGCTCCAAATCTTTGGCTGAAATACTTATTCGCCCTGCTAAAGAACAAAAATGAGGAATCTGGACAATTTTGGAAAAAAGGATTCCCCAATCCTGGATTTCTTGATCAACAAGGCAACCCCCCCCCCCCCCTCCAAAAAAAAAACTAAAAAAAAACTAATGCATGAACATGCACACACACACAAAAATACCCAGAAGTAACAGATATTACGTTTATTAAATTATTTATTTATATAAAATTAGCATCACATGTTGAAAGAAAGGAATTAGAATTTGTTTTTTAAATCCAATGATGTTAAAATCTTTTTTCAAAATTCTGAAATAGACCACAGGCCAACTTACTGTTTCGATATGAACGGAACATAGAAAATGATGATCTTGTATGGTAGGAACATATGCTTCCAGGCATATGTTTTCATGACATAAATCCTTTTTGATCAAATATTCATAAAATACACCCCCACTAACTACCCACTCCCCATTTCGACCCCCTCCCCCAAACCTTACCCCCCCAATTCCCTCGCTTCCTCCCACCACTTTCCCTCAATAAGTGAGAGAGCCAGCAAGCTTTGAGCTGCCCTGCTGTTTGTTAGCGGCAATTAATTTTTCTGGTGCCTTCATTCTATTCAGTTCAGGTCTTTGTGCCATAAATCCTGCCTTTCTAAGATCCCCCTCCTGTGAAGAGGAGAAGAGAGAGGGAGGTAGAGCGATGGAGAGAGTGGGGGGGGCAAGAGAGTGAGAGTGAGAGCAGGAGCGAGCCCAGGATGACAGATTATCTTGGGCCAGTTAAGCATGTAATTGCTCAAATGAGTTAAAATCCCTTCAAATATCTGTCTTTGCACCCCATCACACCACTTCACAGACTCAAATATTTGACAATTGATGAAGATAAACTAAAAAGAAATCTTCATTAGTTACCAACCACTGTGACGGGTTTCTTTCAGCTTAAAGCATATGTGCTCAGGGGCTTATTACTGGACTTTAAAAAACTACTGGAAAAGAAAGAGAACAAAAATCTCCAAGCTCCCAATTTGACATATTTGATTCCATTGAGCTCTTAGAGACATATTGAATATGTTTAATTATTTTCTAATTATTTTTCCCCATTTCTCTGGGTATTTGACCAGGCACCCATGTGCGAGAAAAGCCTATCAGAGCTTCAGAGCTACAGTAGCTGCGTTCATTGCCACCATCCAATGAAGAACCAGCTCAATACTGTCTCTTCTCACATTGGCTCCTGACATAAAACTAGGAGATGTTTGTTTGTTTATTTTTTGTACTACTGTTGATCTTGTAATCTTTTTACTTCCAGAAAATATTTTATGACCAATCTTTGTTAAGAGTGGGGGAAGAAAAAGGTGAAGAAAGGGGTAAGAACAATAGATAATATACAGTATAACAGACAAAAAGTAGAGATACACTGAAAACATTGCTTTAATACTGTATTGGTAGTAGCAGCCGTGTTTTGCAGAGCTCATGTAGGATTATGGATATTGCGATAATATTAGTAGCAATAGCAGCATTGCAATGCAGTCTCAGTAATAATGTACATATACAGACTGTGCTGTAACATCAATAGCAGTAACAGCATTCAAATACATTAACAGCATAAATATGCATTATATACGTTGCTGTAATATTGGGTGCAGTAGCGGTCAGAGGAAATGTTGGACAGCCCACATGCCTGAACACGCTAAGCTGTGAGGGATGATAGACAGACAGGCCCGGCTGTCGACGTGAGGCCTTGGATGTGGGCTGTGGGGCTCCTGCCAAGCCTCCACACATAGCTACTGTTGCTGCAGGCTTTGGCAGTTGGATCCAGGCCCTCCCGGGCGGTTTTGTGCCAACTCGACTGAGGGCCTTATTGCTGTCTTCAGCATGAGTCTTCGATTCTGCCGCAAAATAATAAAATAATAACTTGCGCCGCATCGCTTTGATGATGAATCTGGAGCTCAGACGAGGGAAGGTGATAACGTTTCTTTTTTAGAGTTGTCAAAGATGTGTGTGTTTTCTTACATATCAATAGCTGGATCTACCAACCCTAGATTCACCCCTCTCCTCTAGCACTGTCTAAGATTTGCTCTTCACAATTAATATGATAGCTTCTGGAAGGACATATTTCCCATACATTTTGACAATTTTACAATTAAATAAGTTGGTTTTACTTATTTAACTGTGACTCCTCAATATGACAGATTCATAGCACATAACTTGTCATGAGACACAGTATTAACCAAATTTTTTAACCAAAAGCATGACTGTATGTTTATGTTCTTTGTTTCTGTTGTCGTATTCCCTTTTTTGATCTAAACAAATATTTATCTAATCTTGGTATGAATCTTTTACCATTGACTGCCAAATTAGGACAATTAATTTTTAAATGGCTGTTTATGATCTCAAAGAAGAACCATCCATACTGTACATACTCTCAAGCTACAACCATCCGCAACGATATAATAATATAATATGTAAGCATCTTATCTAAAAAATTGTTGAAAGCTTATTATTACTACATCACTTGTTATTTCACTGACACATCGAGGTAAGGTTGTCTTTGCTGGATAAAAATTGCACGCTTTTAGTCAGCATAAAAGGTTACACGTGCAGACAACAGAAGGTATCTAAGGGTTGCCAGGTGTGTGCGGGGAGGTGCCAAATGCCACCTTGGGTGGAGAGAGGATGAGCTGGCCGCGCTCCCTCGGAGAAGGCCAGCAAAAGGCAGGGCATGTGTCTGATCATTACTTTACACAAGATCAAACTGCGACTGCCTGCGAGGCCAAGCAGGAAAAGCAGGGGCTCTTTTGGGCAGCCGCCCAAAATCCAGGCACCTTGGAATGCCGTCAAGGAGATCCGTTTATACTACGTTGCCTGTTCATGAGTCAGAGCTTGTTATTAACGAGTCGTCATGGTGATAACAGCAGGTTGCCCGGATGCTGATGTATTTTATTTTTAAAATTTGCATCATTATGCTGCTACATTATGCCTTTGCCAAAGTGTGCTTTAAATACTTGAATTGTATTGTGCTTTTGTGGTCAGAGGTGAGTATATATAGTCTTTTTTTCCCTAGGATCACACACCACCATCTTTTCCCCTGTTGAAATTACAGAATTTAAATTAAATTAGAACTGCTACGCACATACAGTGATTGTAATAAATACAGGTAATTATTAGTATTTGTACATATTTGTACATATAATAAAATAATAATAATAATAATAATTATTATTATAAAAACAAACCTTTTGTACACTGGACTACACAGGAATGTTCTGTCCTGGTCACAATGTCGATGTTCTCTCTCATGTTGTGTCAGAGCAATGAGCTCTGTTACACACACCAGATCACCACTGACTCAGCCGTCAGCTGGACTTCAAAAGATCCTAATTGAAATCCATGCCTTTAATGATGTACAAAGGGACAAGATTATTGGGCGCCATGGAAACAAAAGGCGAGCTGTGACAGCAGTCGGCGTTTTGGAAGTTTAAAATGGATGTCTGATGATGTCATTGCTCACCCGTGAAACAGAAAGTGTGTCATGCGGGGACCAGAAATGCTTGCCAGACTCAGAAGCCTTTCATATACTTGTGTGACACATATTTACATTGTTGAATGTTGGTAATTATTTTCTGTCTGCTCTGATGCACAAATAAGTGCATTTATGTAACACCGAGGAAACCTCCACAACTGAACTGAATAGTCCTGAGCAATATAGAAAATGAATTTAGCATAAAATAGAATAAAACTGATGCCTTCCATACATAAAAAGTAATTATACTCAGAAATGTCTGGCTTTGTTGCCTCTTGTAGTTCACAGGTGATAATCTTCTGACCTGCTTACTGAATGTTTCATGAGGCAGAACAAGCAGGTTTTTATTTCAGACACATTTTGATTGATGACGAGATGTTATCTGCCCATGATACAGTTCTCTTATTTCACCAGGGCTGCAGTCAGATGTGTCTCAAAGTTGTAAACATTGTGAGCACTGCTTCCAGTACTGTACGGCATGTATGCATTATTAATGATGGGCGATGGAGTGGAGCTGTATTAATGGTGATTGAAATGCATGTAGCACACACGCACAAGCGTGTGTGTGTGTGTGTGTGTGTGTGTGTGTGTGTGTGTGTGTGCGTGTGCACGCGCTCACCCCTGCGTCTGTGTGTATTCTGTTATGGGATTTGTGCTCTACTTGATTTATGAAAAAATATTACAGATACCCTGCAGAAAATTTAAAGTAAATTGGAGAGGGACGAACAGAGCATTAATAATTCTACCATAGTGATGATACCTGTGCAGCAGGTTGGAATAACATATGAGGGAAAAACAAAAACAACATGTTCTATAATATAAATAGCTGTAAAAAAAAAAAATACACTGTATATATATGTGTGTGTGTGTGTATAATATATAGATTTTGTTTTCATCATGTAGAAATTACAACACTTTTTATAAATATACCCCCTTTTCATGTTTGAGACAAATGTCTTCAGAGGTGTTTCTGATCAGCCAGGTGTGTGTGTTCAGTTGCTTGCATAACAGGGCTTTCAGTATCTAGTTTAGATTCTAGCCTTTTGATTGCCTTTGGAGTCTGTTATTGGCATTTGTCAACATGAGGACCAGAGTTGTGCCACTAAAAGTTAAGGAAGCTATTATGAGGCTATTATGAGATTATGAGACATAGGCCAAACATTAGAATAACCAAAACCAAATCTTTGGAAAATCATTCAGAGGAAAGAGAGCGCTAGTGAGCTCAGAAATCGTAGCAAGCCTGGTAAGCTAAGGAAGACCTCTGTAGTTGATGACCAAAGAATTTGTCCCACAGATCAGAAGATAGTCAGGAGACAGGTATGAATGTGTCACTGATTACTGTCTGCAGGACACTTTCAGAACAAAACTACAGAGGATACACTGCACAATGCAGTTCACTATGTAGCTGCAAAAACAGGATGGCCAGGTTACAGTTAAAAAGAGCCTGCAGAGTTCTGGAAATGTGTACAGATGAGACCAAGATTCACATGTAGTGATGGTAAGAGCAAAATGTGGAGGCCAAAAGAAACTGCCCAAGATCTAAAGCTCCCTCTCTGTAAAAAACAATGTGGTGAGGTGTTATGATCCGGGCATAAATGACTGCCACAGGTATTCGCTCACTTGTCTTCATTGATGATGTTACTGCTGATAGCAGCAGAATGAATGCTGAATTGTAGAATAGCATCTTATCTGCTCAAGTTCAAGCAAACGCCTCCAAACTCATTGGACAGCACTTAATCCTACAGCAAGACAATGATCCCAAACATACTGCTAAAGCAATAAAGGAGTTTTCCAAACCCAAAAACTAGAAAATGTTTGACTGGCCAGATCATTCACCTGATCTGATTTCAATTGAACATACATTTCATTTGTTGAGGAGAAAACCTATTATTAGTAACTCGTCACCGAAACAAGCAGGAGCTGAAAATAGCTATAGTACAAGCCTGACAGAGCATCACCAGAGTAGACACTCAGCACCTGGTTATGTCAATGGGTCACTTTAAGCAGTCATTGCATGAAAAGGATATGCACGAAAGTACCAAACATAAATTGATAGCATTGTTATGTCCCATCACCTGCTATGGATGTAAATACTCAGATTAAAAACTGACAGTCTGCACTGTAACCTCATATTCATTGTGTTATTTCAAGTCCAATATGCTGGATCCAAATGGACTGTGGATCTGGTCGACGTCTCCCCTACATTGAGTCATCTGTGGGGAACCACCTCAAAATATGCTACAAAGTCAGTCAATAACATGATTTAGCCTATTTATGAAAGGTGTGTTAGGAGATGCACACATCATTACATATGAGTGACCACAGAAATCTATGACATCGACAAGCTAACTATAGGTAACTTTTCAGTGGTCACATTAATGCAGAAAAATATATGCAATCTATAAAGGTAGGAATTCCAAAGTATTTTTTTAAGATCAGATTGGCCGATGACCAAGATTTGAACCACAACAGAATAATTACTTTGGTTTCTCGGAACCAATCATCTTTCAGTGTCTGACATTTTTTTGTTTATTGCTCATAATATTTTACCTACACGGCATTCATTGTGAGATTTAAAGAGAAAGCACTGAATTTGAATGAAAAGTTGGAAATAAGATGTCACACTCTGGCTAGCCTGTTTCAACATTGATAAATTAAAACAGAAATTGCTATTAGGGTTTTAAAAATATTTATTAGCCTGTGTGGAAAAAAATTGTTTTGATCCGGAGCATGTAATATTAGGCCTAATGTTAGCTTATTTAATTCCTATCCCACAAGTCCCGCTATTTCATCCAGCTTCTGTTACAAGTGTCATAAAATAAAATTATGAACAACATACATTTATTCCGTTATGAATAGGCATATTATGGCCAGTACATGATTGCAATTTAAATTATACTTTCAACAAAGCGTAATAACCCAGCTGCCCAAATATGCAACACATCACACCACCACAGATGACCTCCAAACTTCAGGGCAAAACTGGATCAGGAAAACAATCTAAATATTGTGAAAAGAAAAATTGAGTAATTTGTCAGAAATCAGGAGAGAGGTAAAATGTTAAAGAGGCAAGTTATACAGTATGGGTTACATCTGCTGAAAATGTAAATTTTTTGTTCATAGCTTTGTTCAGAAGTAAGTTTGCTCATCATCATCTGCTGTCCACACCTGTGAGCAGTCATCATTAGGTCATCAATATGGCGGCCACAACCATTTGCTCACGTGACTGAAATTCATGAATACACCCCAACTCCCTCGCCCACCTAATCAGTCATTGTTATAATAATGATGATAGTGAAGACAGTGATGACTATTGTTACTGTTGTTTTAAAAATGACTTAAACAAAAACATTATTATTATTATTATTATTATTATTATTATCAATCATATCATTTAATTTCGTATATTTAAAAAAAAAAATTCAAGCGTTGAATAGAAACCATTTTTATTTCTGTATTGTGTTGTCTTTGTCTTTGCACTGACGATTGATCTGAACTGGTTCACCCATCTTTAGCATACACTGCACCTTGCATCTGCACAGGCAGGGACAGGGGTGAAGTCCCACAGGCACAAAGCAAGCTGAAGCACTGGAATTGCGCTTAGGAAAACTGCTGGGCTTCACATGAGAGGAGAGAGGGAATAACAGCCTTAAATTCATCTCTACCGATGTCATACCTCTCGCTCTGGTTTAATTATGACGCTGCGCTAAGATGAATGGAGCCGCCGCCCCAGCGTACTAAAATAAGCAGCGGGCTGCAGTCTGTACAAATCCAGGCATAATTAGTTTCCGTTTTTAAGCTTTTTCTTGTGCTTTGGCTTGGGAATTTGCAGTTACTGTTTGTGTGAATTAAATGTAAAACATCTCAGCACCAGCCTGGCGTGCGGCTGTGTCCCCAGCTACTCTCAAATAATGCCCTAACAGTAAGGATGCGGGAAGTCGCTTGGCAGTTCTGCAAACAGCAATTCCCACCTCTTTCAAGGCAAACGAGGCCTTACCTTAATTAATCTGGGAGATGCATGAGAAATTTAGTACATACAGTAAGACTGTGTTTATTGCGCATGTATGCTTCAGTGTAATTGCTCAGAGTAAAAGGTCTCTCAGTGGTTCCAGTTCATTAATTATTGCAGACATTCCAAAGTTATAGAGCCAGACTAAATTATACTCTTAAATGTAATAATATGCATTATGTTTTATTACCAACTCTATAGAATAAAAATGCAGAATTTCAATAAAACAACATGGATTTCTTGGAAAAAATTCATTTCATACCTGTTTTACTACAATGTGTGCATGAGCATCAGTCACAGTAACAGACTATCATGTTTTCTTGTTCCTTAATTTAAAAAAAAAATCAAAATACTTGACTCACCCCATTCAGTTAAAACAATACATGAAGTGTTTTTTAAGTATGAGAATTTTAAAAGAATTAATTGTCGTGAAACAGCTTTTGTACTCATAAACCACAATTTACAATGACATTTCCGATAATAACGAGGCTTTCATTCACAAAACTCCAAACTCCTAGCTTGCAATCGCAGACAGAGATGGAGACATCAAATGACCATCTCCACATGGAACGGGCCTGCGTGCGAGTGTTTGTTTACTGGAGCGGTGGGGCAGAGACACGGCCGGGGTATCACTCGGTCATATCTACATTGTAATGCGGTGACGGGTGACGAGCAGAAAAGGTCGCTGGATGAACAAGATATCATTTAAGAAGTGACGTGGGAGCAAGCATGGGGTTAGCTGACTGTCAATCAATTAATGACAATTATTGAGTAAGAACACCCGAGGGTCGAGGGAGGGGGAGGGGGCAATGAGAGAAAGACAACAAACTTGGAGGAGAAGGAGAAGAAGGAGTTCAGGAAAATAATGACAGAAGGTAAACGGAACTACGAAGATACTCCATTATAGCCACCCAGACAAGATTTCTTTCTTTCACACATGTTTGTGTGTTAGCCATTTTAAATGTGGGCAGAACATTACATATTACATATTACATATTGTGATATTACATCTGTATATAAGAGAGTATGATAGTGTGTGAGACAGCATAAGAGTGTCCAAGAGGAATGATTGTATGTGAGAGAGTATAATGATGTACAGTATGTGAGAGAGTATAATGATGTACAGTATGTGAGAGAGTATGATGGCGTGTGTGGTTGTGAGAGAGTATAATGATGTACAGTATGTGAGAGAGTATGATGATGTACAGTATGTGAGAGAGTATGATGCTGTGTGTGTGAGAGAGTATAATGATGTACAGTATGTGAGAGAGTATGATGGCGTGTGTGGTTGTGAGAGAGTATAATGATGTACAGTATGTGAGAGAGTATGATGGCGTGTGTGGTTGTGAGAGAGTATAATGATGTACAGTATGTGAGAGAGTATGATGCTGTGTGTGAGAGAGTATAATGATGTACAGTATGTGAGAGAGTATGATGCTGTGTGTGAGAGAGTATAATGATGTACAGTATGTGAGAGAGTATGATGCTGTGTGTGTGAGAGAGTATAATGATGTACAGTATGTGAGAGAGTATGATGGCGTGTGTGGTTGTGAGAGAGTATAATGATGTACAGTATGTGAGAGAGTATGATGCTGTGTGTGAGAGAGTATAATGATGTACAGTATGTGAGAGAGTATGATGGTGTGTGTGGTTGTGAGAGAGTATAATGATGTACAGTATGTGAGAGAGTATGATGGCATGTGTGGTTGTGAGAGAGTATAATGATGTACAGTATGTGAGAGAGTATGATGCTGTGTGTGAGAGAGTATAATGATGTACAGTATGTGAGAGAGTATGATGCTGTGTGTGTGAGAGAGTATAATGGTGTGTGAGAGATCAAGTATTTATTTCCTAAACAGTGTGTGCGTGCGTGCGTGCTTGCGTGTGTACGTGTGTGTTCTAAATCAATTGCAGAGGAGGATAAAATAGATATTAAACAATTATTTTAGGTCTGGTACAGTCTTTTTTAATACGAGTCCTGCAATAGGTTGATATTACATCTTTATAAGCTTGGCAGATGCCCTTATCAAGGAAACAGCTCATATTTTCCATTACTGGAGTGGAATAAGCACCTTTCTCAAGTGTAAAATAGCAAGCCTCTTTTTGAATCTGAAACTGCGGCCCCCTGGGTTTCAAAGCAAACTCTTTAAGCACTATGGCACAAAAAGATGAACTTCTATTAGGATACTGTATATACAGGTATACAAACACTGTATATTAGTAGAAAGTTAAGTGCAAGAAGCAAGACTGTCTTTTTTGCTATTTTGAATGAGATTCCTAAATATATGCTTGTAATTCCATCAGTCATGCAAGTATAATGGTGGAGATCAACAGCATGTGGGCAGGCTTGATAAGTTAGTTACAAGGAACTGCTGCCTTCATTGTGTCACTTCACTACTCGTTCTGGTGATGAGAAAATGCACATAAAAAACACATGCATCTTGGCAAAAGCATTAAAAATATTCTAAATAAGGCTGATGGGAAAATACCAAATTTCTATGCTTTTAGTGGTGTGCCCAACTAAACCACACTACATCACAAAATGTTACTGGTATTTATAGGACCATAATATCATTTGCACAATGAAAAAATATGTTCTGAAAACAAAGGTTATCCAGCACTTATGTACAATTTAGCCATTTGATTTTTGTTGAAGGCATTGCCTACAATGCATACTCTACATTTCCCATTGGATCCAGTCCTATATGGAAAAGGAAGATCTTTTAATTTTTCTGTGATAAAGGGACTGCCATGAGCACTGCTCAGTACGGAGCGAAGCAGCAGTGAGGGAAGGTGTGCCTCTGTAGCTGTGTGTGGGAAGGGCCAGGTACAGAAGGGAGGGAATGAGTAAATGAAAGAGTGAATAAGGGACATTTCATAGTGGAGAAGGAGGAGGTGGGAGGGGAGGAAGAAGGAGAAAGGAGGGAGAGGAAAGATTGCTTTGAATTCTCCAGCTGGCACGCTTTAATTTTCCACCATTCTAATTAAAATGCAAATTAAATTTGTAATTAGCAACCGGCGGTATCCAAGGAACCACCTCGCACGTCTGCACTGACATATGGGGCAGCAACGATGGCGATGGTGGGCAGGAAGTTTTTGGGGTGGCTTTTATAGGGTGTGGAGAAGCGGTGGGTGTGGGCAGAGGGACAGGCTGTACCAGGGATGAATGTGTTTTGTGTTTCAGAGCTAACCAGTATGGATATTACCGTTCTGTGACTGCGAACGATAGAGCCTAAATTATTCATGTGATAGATAACCCAACAAGCCAAAAAGAGTTATTTAATAATCAATTAATGTGAGTGGACTAGATATTTTCAAGTGAAGAAAAAATAAACAGGGTGAGCTTTGAGTTGCGCATCTACAGAACTTGTGTCCCTGTTGTATTCACAGTCAATATGACATTCAGAAGCCGCCGGGCATGGATCCAGTCGTCCCATGTTACTCCCCGTGAGGATTCTGGGACTGAAACACTAGGGGGGTGGGTGGGGCAGGGTGGATGATCTTTGGTTCCCTTTGCTGTCACTGCCAGGGTCAAAGGTCGCCTCCTCAGTAACCTTGGGTTCCATGGTGATCTCGTGGTCATCGGCATGGGTCAGGTCCCTCGATCGAAAGGTCCGCTTCCAAAATGAACCTTCCCAGATTTCAGCGTAATTAATTTTTAAGAGTAAGAAGAGTAAAGGCAGTTTTCCGTCATTACCCATCAAGAAAGGACATGGTGAACTGATGATCATGACACACAGTCACCTTTTAACTCTGATCACTACATGCAGTCATTATTGAACTGCCCTCTCTCTTCCTGGTTTCTGTGCTTCACCAGTTTCATTCCACAAGAGAAAACTGAAATGGAGAAAGTGCATTCTGTTAACACGCAACACGCCAGCTTGCTTTCAGAGGTCAGCCTTCTAGCGCCTAAAATGTGTCAAGAACTATGATATATAAAAAATTATAATGCAGACAGTGCGTAAAACCAAACTGAAAGCCACATAAATTGTAAGGTTGTTTTTAGCCATTCACATCAGTCATGCAGCTTTCAGCATCTTTTGTGTGTAAACTGAAAATTTCCATTTGTGTGAACACAGGTGGTGTTATGAAAGGAAATTCCACCAACGTAGTGTGTATTTATGAAACCGCAGAGGCGATGAAGGGAGGAAATTGTAAAACAGAGGCAGAGAAGCGAGTGGAAGAGACCTGTGTGGCTTTAGGTCGTCCGATAATTACCAGTCCTGTTTGATCCAGAAGCTAGGTTCTCACTGGGTAAATATTTCACTCAGGTTAATGGCAGCTCTGGCTCCAGGCAGATATGGAAACAGGTTGTGTCAATTTCATGTCAGAGACGGGATGTGCGGGTCAAGGCTGCTGTTTCTCCCACACACGCGTGTCAGTTTTGAGGATTTTTGGGCGACATCAAGTGCTCTGAGTCGGGGACCCCGATACCCAAGTATGGAGGAGATACCCCGCGTCCTCTGTGACCTCAGCTTTTACTGTGCTTTTGTGTCATTCTGAAAAACGGACTTTACAGAACCTCTCTAACCCGTGTCACTACAGCAGAAAAAGTGCCGGTGTCACAGGTGAGCGTGTCCCTGCTCTCCATCCTGACTGGCTGTCACTCACGCTCGGCCCGAGGCCCACCGGTGTGGTAATGGCATACGAACCACCGCGCCCATGCCTGTTAGCCGGTGAGCGCTGAACAAATATCCCCTGTCACAGCTTCTGGTCTTCTGCAAAGTGAAAGCTGTTCTGTTTTGCGCTCGTTTAGTTCCTTTTTCCTCTTGCTTTTCTGTGATCGCTTTTTTGTGATGTTGTCATGTTGTGATGTAGTGTTTCTTCATGCATTTGAGGTTGTCCTGCTTTTCCTCCCCCTTTGCATTTTGTCTCAAACAGGTTTATTTTACTTTTTCTTTGAAGGAAAAAAAAAAAGACAGAAATTGAGGGGAAAATATTCCAGCCGTAGCACAGATCAATGAGATGTGGGACAGATAAGGGCCGGCTTTGTTTGCCTTCATGTCGAGACTGCATTTTCACCCCACTGTGTCACTCTTTCTGCATTTCCCTTTTGAAAAGAGCCGGCACACAGTGATCAAATCTAATCTACTGCAGCACTGAAAGCATCGCACACAATGATAATAAACAAAATTCCTTGCAAAGGGGGTCATTGTATCATGCATTGTATAACACATGCCACATGGGAATACATTAAATTACTTCAACTGAAAATGAAACCAAAAAGTGTAAAACCTTAGAGACAACAATTGTGCCCACAGCTTTATAAAGGAACTATAAGCACCAAATGATAACCAAGAAAAAAATGAAAATATATTACACCAAAAAGTATAAAAACACAAAGATGAAAGTTATACCCACAGCTCTATATGGGAACTAAAAGGACCAAACAATAACTAAAAAGAAAGAAAAAAGCAGACAGAAGTCTTTTCCAAGAACTTTGCCCAGGCTGCTGAAATGCGCCAACGTCAAAATGATGTATGGTTGAGCCAACGCGGGTGCCATTTTGGGACAAAACCCGGTTCCCCCCTACGCAACCCTCGCATTGTCCCTCTCTCTTTCGGATATCTCCCTCCATAGCTGTAGGGTACTGCCACCTGTTGCCTTGTTAATCACGCTGCGCATATACTCATAAATCATAACGCTTCGCAATTAATCAAGCTGTCAGGTCCGGGGTCAGGGGTCGTGCGCGGAGAGCGAAAGGTCACCGGCGGCGTGTGAAGGGGGTCGCTGCTGCGTGGCATCCCTCATTGTGCTCTAATGTCAGGAGCGGAGTCGATGGAACAAAGGAGGAATCAAAGTCCGGTAGAGAGGAAAAGAAAAACAACTGAACCGGGCCTGTAGAGAGGGGAGCCGGGTCCGGAACAAAGAGCGTCAAATTGACCTGTCACCACATCAAGGCTTCCCAGCAGCCCCCGCTGATATCACTCCACCGCAAGCCTCACCCGCCGACACAGCTCACGCAAACCTGCCGTGGATACCTCAGGCACGCTTGCATAATTAATAACATTTTATTCACTTCATTTTCATAATAATTCCCTTCATTTTCATAATTTCTTTAGCGAAGAAAAAATGTAACGTGTGTACTTTATGTCAGGTGCATCCAATTTGCAAATAAATAAACTTTACTGAAAGTAAACTCCAGACCAGCGATGGAAAAATAAACTCAATGTGTTTTTCTAATTTCATAAGAAAGAATATAAAATGTATTTATCCATATGAAAAAGAAAAAATAGATGAAATTAGTCTCTTTTTTTTCCCCTCTGTTGGCTTGTCTGTCTATGGAGTGAAAACTTTCGCCATTGTCTTGTTAATCTTGCATGGTGCAGTGTTAAAAAAGGAAAAATTGATTAAAAATGTTCCTCTTTGGATGCTTGTCCAGAAGAGATTGATGACTAAGAAGTTATTTGTGTTAGTCGCTATTTGTAGCATTAAGCTCTATGATTTAAAAATAAACAGATGTGATGTAGTGGGTGCAGTATCCTCTTAACCAACGTATATTGGCTTGGTCTGTGTGAGGGCATGGATGGCCCTGATGAACACATATGTGAGTGAATGCTCAGCCCTGTTCAATTCAATCTGATTTGACTCGGGTTTATTCCATTCAACCAAGTTTTAAAGATCTTTATCGGCAGTCACACAAACAGATTGTTTCACAAATGTAAAATGCTAAATTATGAAAGCAATTATTACTGTGTGTGAAGGTGCATGTATAACATGTATAGGGTGTTTGAATATGTGTGCGCACCTGTACGTGTGCGTGTGTGTATAGGAGAGTGTGTGTGTATGTGTGTGTGTGTGTGTCTGTGTGCGTGTGCGTGTGTCTGCGTGTGTGTGTGTGAGGGTTGTGTGTGTGTGTGTATGAGTGAGTGAGGGTGTGTGTGTGTGCCTGCATGTGTGCATGAGGGTGTGTGTGTGTGTGTGTGTGTGTGTGTGTGTCTGCATGTGTGTGTGTGAGTCTGTGTGTGTGTGTTCTGTCTCCAGACTTGTTCCTCAGGGCTGTCTCACTCTCAGACTGCTCTGGGGTGTGTGTTTACACAGAGAACAGAGGGGGGTCAGACACAGCCAACATGGTTTAATAGGGAAAGGTGTGAATATGTCTCTATACCAGCCCAGATGGGGGTCTTATTATCGGCCTGAAAACAAATGATTATTTCCTCAAATTTGAATCTTAATCTAGTAGTTAATTTCACAATTGGCAATACCATTCAGTGAAAATATGTTCATTTACAGATGTGTGCATATAGGTGTGTTTGTATATGTGCCTTCCCAATAATTTGTTTACAACTATTAATTTGAACATAATTATTTATTTAAATGTTTTTATTATTTATATATATATATATATATATATAACCCTAACCCTAACCTCCCCCCCCCCCTCCCATTCCCCTTGTCTGTAAAAGACGTGGTGGTGGAGGTGTTATGGTCTGGGCATATATGGCTGCCACAGGTATTGGCTCAAATCATGATTATTTTCATTTACATGACATTATGGTAATTACTCAAACATTATGATGCCCTGAAATGGGGGTGGGTGCTATATTTTCTACGTGGTGATTCTCCAATGTTCAAAAATATGCACTTTAACCACATGTGAATTGTTTTGAAATTGTGGAGTATGTTAAAATGTGTATGTGTGTGTGTGTTGTGTGTTTGTGAAAAAATGCAGTCGGTCTTCAAGAATCACCCTATTGAGTTATTATGCCATGTAGTCAGCAGTTGCCTGGGAGCATGAAGTTGACTGTGGGAGCCTTGTGAGGAAAGGAGCTTGTCCATCGATTGGCCATTGCTCAGCATTATTTATGCATTACTGTACACTGTGTCACTGTGGGGGTACAGAGCCAGTCCATTCACTATTCGGTCTGAGCTCGATCTGAGCTTTCATGATGGGATCAATGCTGGGCGTTGGTGTACAGGCAGCTGTGAGGGCGTGTGTCTGAGTGTTTATGCATGTGTCGGTGCCTGTGCTATGTGTCTGTGTGACTGTGAATGTGTGCCGTGTGTTTGTGCGTGTATGCCTGCATTTTTAAATGATGCAAGTGTGTTTGCATGAGTGTGTTTGTGTGTGTATGCCTGCGCTTTTAAGTGATGCGAGTGTGTGTGCATGAGTGTGTTTGTGTGCGTGTGCCTGCATTTCTAAGTGACGCGAGTGTGTGTGCATGGGTGTGTTTGTGCGTGCTTATCAGCCCATCTAACTGAAAGCTATGTGGGCTTGAGTTGGGCCTTCCTCTTTGTCTGCTACTTTTTGTAGAGAAATGGTCTGTAGAGAAACCCGCCTCCAAACTTGGGGAAGTCAAGCGCTTTCTGTGGACTGTGCTGCCAATTCCAGGACACTGAAAAGTATACCCTACAGAATGTACAGAGTAGGATCAAAATATACTTGCTGGTTTCAAGAAAATGTAATTTAATTTTTATTAATTTGGTTTTCTGCCAGAATCTAAATAAATTAAAATCTATTTTACATTTCTACGTATTATGAATGATACTTATTTACAAATCATATATTCATATTTATATATGAGGGCGCATATAGAGAGTACTGTACTAAGCACAGAAAAAAGGAGAAGCCTCCCATTGTTGCACTGAAGCACTGTTGCATTGGTTATTACAGAAAGCCTTCAAGATGATAGTCCAGCAATTAATGTGACTTCTACAATGTATCTCATATAGGCCCCATTAATGATTGGATGATTTCTGACATTCTGCAACCATATCTGTGCAAGAAACACAAGTCACTTACAAGGACGACAAGGACTATTGCCTTATATTTTAATATGCTTTGCACAAAGCTCAAACAAGAATCGGCATGAGATGTCAATCAAGGTTAACCCTTTGTTCATAGCATTTGCTATCTTGAGTGACATTTGCATCCTCTAAGTATAGCTACTTTCCTTTAAAACCCCACATCCTCCTCCCTGACATGTTATCAGATTGGCCATTATCACAAGCAAAGCTTTGAATGCAAGCGTGAAGGACTGTAGAGCTTGTCGAAGTTTGGCATCCTTTTTGACAAGCCACAAACTGTAGGTCCTCTTCAGAATAGTCAACTCGCATACCCTGCAGCTTGGATCCATTTTAATATACAGACACCGTGCCCCACACACACACACACACACACGCACCTACACACGCACATGGACACATACACACACACGCACACACAGACACACACGCACAGACACACGCAAGCACACACACGGACGCAAACAATGAGTCATGCGGTAACAAACAATTCAGTAGTGATTTCCTCGGTCATATTGTAATTCTAACACTGCTGACTGTAAAAATCAAGGCCATTTCCTAGATGTTTTTTCCTTTGTCAGTCTTTTGCAGTTAAACCACAGCATCGCAAGGAAATCCCTGAAACAGGACAAAGACAAAGTGCCCGAATCAGACAGGGGACCCCTGTACCTAACAGATATATATTTCAACAACACAAGAAGGAGTGCCATTAAAGCCCGTTTAACAGTTTGATTAAATGCTATAATCAATCACCATCAGACCATGCGTATTAATCACTTTATCAAGCAGTTGATGCATTGCTGGTTTTAATAGATTCCATTTATTTTGATTTCTCCCCACTTCATCTTATCGAAAGGGGCTTTTCCCCAATCAGGGGGTATGCGGGGGGGCCCCACCCCATGCTGCGCCATCCCGTCCCGTCCCATTGCAGGGCAGAGGAAAGAGCGCGGAGCCTGTCCCGATTTCATTACTGCCCCCACCCCTGGACTCCAGCCAATTTATTAGTTTAAAAAAAGAGAGAGAAAGCTCCTTGAACAAGCAAAGGGGTGGATAAAAACCTCACAGCTTAGCTCAGATAAACACAGGCCATTCGTTTGCTTTCTCACCTGACACTACAGTGATAAATGATTCTAATAAAATTAATTTTCTCTCGTTTTTTTTTCTTCTTTTTTTGCTCCCTCCCTTCCACCCTAGAGCTGTGCACTAGCGTTCTCCCCCACCGATTTTAGACTTGTGTTCCGGGTCCATTGTGCAAATGATATTGTTAAGTGTGTGTGTTTGGGGGTGGCATTTTGTCTTTGCATTTGAACAACAGATGAATTATAAAGACATTTTATTAGTGGGTGCATGCCTATGTATGATGCTTCACAGCACTGGGTTAACACTATTTAACACTACCATCCATAAGGTCTTTTAAATGGTCATTTAAGCCTGATACTTGATCACCTGTGGTATGATGTGTGTGTCTTTTGTGTTTTAATAGAAGGGGTGTCAATCATCCATCCTCATAGTGCCCCTCTTCACTTGCCCAAAATCCAACCCCCACCCACTGTAGTTTCTATAGTAAAAAGCAGCAACAGATGCCTGTGTCTCTAATTGTTTCTTCAAATTTTCAGAGCTTTGGGTGTTATCTCTGAAGTGGTTCTCGACCCTTCCAAGTTCTTGTCACAACCCCTCCCCCCACCAACATCTCCTCCAGTATCTGTCCCATGCCTGGGTTTGTGTCTCTGTCCGTCTATGTTTCCTGCAATATAAAAGCCATTGTCTGCACTTTTGCTAAACCAGAGGAGAGGAAAAAACTGAAAAATCGAAGTGCGCACAGTTTTGGAAATGGTGAATAGAAAATTGCATTTAAGTGGCCTTCTCTATCTTCCAAATGCCCCCCTCCTACACCATACCCCCCACCTCCTCTTTTTTCCCCAAGGAGGGTATATGGGGAGTGCTGGAGGGGGTGTCAGGCTCTGTGAGTGGGATGGGGGGGGGGGGGCGCAGACCTGAAAGATGGCACACATTTTCGGCGATCTCGAAAGCAAGCATTTCACACCTGAAGCCTTTTTTAAGGGAAGCCCAGAAGCACCCCCTTCAGGGCGCTTAATTGGACGCCGGCTCCTTGAGCAGGGGCTATTATGGCGGGGGCCCCTTCTCTGAGATGCACAGCCAAGTATGTCAGACCAAAAGGGCCCTTCTCCCAGATCGGCTCCACACAGCATTACAACAACAACAAAAAAAGTACACACAAAAACCACACACAAAAAAGGTTCAGTTCGAGAGCTTTTGTTGTTGACCGACACCAACCAGACATAATTCTGATGTGGACGCGACATCTTCTAATACTAAAAAAGAAAGTGAAAGAAAGAGAGAAAGAAGAAGAAAGGCAGCGATAAAGGGGGACATGTGAAAACATGTTTGTTTCTGCAAAGAGATGTGGAGGGTCATTTTGTCTAACCTTCTTCAGGCATAAGTGCTCCTTACAGCCAGCTGTAATGCTGCTCTCCAGGGTGAGAGTGCATTTGTGATACTCCAAACATGTGTGATTCTGTAGGACAAGGTGTGCTTACCTGTTAGCTAAGCACAAACTCTGGCATTCTGTCAACAATGGCATTCACTAGTGCTGTTATAACCTGTTACTGTTATAGCACCATTTTTTCCTAGAGAAAAAGATATGACAACCATCATCTCCAAGCCCATTTGTTGTTGTATGTTGATTATATGCAACAGTCATGGACTTGCCTCATTTCACTTCCCAAAAAAGAGCTGAGTTTTTCTGCATTACTCAGGCCAAACTACCTCTGGTATTCCACAATTATTTGACACCTTATCCAACATTTCCCTCTTTCTCTCTCTCTTTCTCTTCCTCCTCCTCCACCTCCTCCTGGGCCATCTGCCGTCGTCGTCCTCTGTAATTTGCTTCGGGCTTGAAGCCACTTCAGTAGCGGTGCGTTCGAGAGATCGCCTTTGGTGGGGAAACCAGCGAAAGTAGGCGCTAACTTCGGCCTCCTGGTGAGCATGGATGGGTGGATGGGAGGCAGAGGCTCATGGGAAATCTGCAGTGTGAGGCCAGGTACGTTTCCCAGCATTGCATCTCTTTACCCGGAACGTGAGAGAGAAAAGAAGAAAAACATAGAAAAAATTGCTTGAAATGCAATC
This sequence comes from Anguilla rostrata, assembly GCF_018555375.3. Lineage (NCBI taxonomy): Eukaryota > Metazoa > Chordata > Actinopteri > Anguilliformes > Anguillidae > Anguilla > Anguilla rostrata. The sequence continues at coordinate 20,895,185 of NC_057937.1, read as the reverse complement.
ATTTCTCCCCACCCTTTGTAATCGCCGCTACGTGTTTCCCTGTGGTGACTGCTGCCAGAGTGGTTAACGCGGTAATGTGGGAGTTATCACAGGAAACCTCCTGCGGCGGTGGCGGCAGTGGTATCACTGTCACTACACAATGCTACCTGTCCAACGTGCGGTGTTATCAGCTGAGCGGCGTCCTTTTGGCTGAAACTGTAATTACTGAAACTCTGCTGCTTCCACGGTTCAACAAACAGAACTAAAAAATAAATAAATTAATGACATTTAAAAGTAGCCCGCTGAACTAACATGGGAAACAAGGGAACAAGGGAAACTTAACTTTCTGGAAATTATTTATATTATACAATTTTTGTATATTCTTTCATTATTTATTATTGTTTTCGATTAGGCCAGATAGTTTTTGTGTATGACAAGGTGTGTCATTTACAATGATGAATATCAGAGAAGGGGTTCATGGCCTAAAGCAAGAAAATGTATGTAAAATGTATTTATCTAAGATTTATTTCAGCAGAGTTCAACCTGCCCTTCAATACAAAACATCAAACATATATACAAAGTCACCAGGAAAGGTAACAAAAAAGTGTGCACCGTAGACAGCACAGTAGCAAAAATAACAATCACACAAAACATGAGCAGTTCTCTTTATAAAAACAAGATAAATCCTCACCAATGCTTAAAAATTTGCTATTTGTATTAGTTCCTCTAGTTTAAGGGCGTGCTGGAACCGATTCTTGGCATTGGAAAATCACCGCAAAAGTCCGACCCGCCCGGGTCAGTTTGGACCCTGCGAATGGAAAAACACAAGAAATCATGTGAGCGTATCCTATGGCAACCCACACACCAAGTGAAATGCAATGGGATTCTTGATAAAACTGATTTGTACACAAATAAGGATCAATGGTTTTTAGTTTTTTCTTGATTTCAGTGAGCCCCCCCCCCCCCACAATCTCACTGAATCATACAGAACACAATGGCAAGTGTGGAACATGCGGTTTCAACAAGCACGGAACCATCCAGACCCACAGTGCAACTCACTTCCGCAGACACACTTTAGCTGGCACCACCTGCGCATGCGTCCCACAAAATGTCCGTCAAAGGTCGTCCGTGAGTGAGGGAGGGAGCGACCACAATTTGCCATGCATAGCCCACGGCTGCAGTTCCTGTAAGAAAAACACCTTATCATTCCAAATACCCAAGTATTTATAATGAGAGACAAGTTCAATTTGGGAACATTTCAGGTACAATATGGAGCCAATTTGGCCTTAAAGCTAAATTACAAGATGTAGAGAATAACACAAACTCAGTTCTGTCCTCACTTAAGATCAACCAGTGATTTGTATGGAATAAAACCCATGCTGAAGGTTATAAACTGTACGCTGAACCAAAGTAACATTCGAGCAGACAAGTGTCATTACCATGTACAGTAGATTTATAATTATCCAACAACAGGCCAATGTTATTATTATAAATGGTAAACAGCAAAGGACCCAGAATTGAGCCTTGTGTCACACCTCTATTGTTTTTAAGAGTACTAGACTGAACTCCTTCAACTGAAATACCTTGAGTCATATCCTGAAGATAGTTTCAAAGCCAGTTAGAAGCCAATTTATCTAAACTAATGTCAAATAAACTTTGCAACAGAATGATGGGATTAACTTGCATCAAATGCCTTTGAGAGGTCACTAAAGATGGATGCACAATGTTGTGTCTTATCCAATGTGTTCGCAATATCATTAATAACTAGTGTAGCAGTAATGGTACTATACCCAGACCTGAACAGAACATTTAATGTACAATTCATTGTTACAGTAAAAAGGGCTGCAGTTGAGAAGGGGACTCCAGACTTTTCATAGATTGGATAGTAATTATTAAACTTACTGGGGTCACCCCCTTGAAGTCAGAGAGTACACTGCCCACCTTCCATACTTTTGGTATGCTTCCAGAGAGGATTTTCATATTAAAGACATGTATTTCAAATGGACAGATAGCTTCGGAAAATATGGATCCTGTAAGTCAGGCACAGAGATAATTTTTCTTATGTCACCCGACACTTCCCCAGTTGAAACACAGTGCAAAGAGAAGACATGGCGATTATTCACCAATGGAGCAGTGTTGGGGCAGAGGAGCTGGACAAGTAATCAGTCTGTCCAAAGACTTTTGAGTCTGTAGTATTGGTTTTCTCAGGAAGATAGCCTGCTGAGACAAAGTGCTGGTTAAAAGCATCCCTTATTTCCTTATTATCTGTAATAGTGTTAGATTTGTATACAACTAGAATGTTTCAGTAATTTAACTGCCTTCCAGATTTGAGATGGCCCTCCACCAGCATTAGAAATAGAATTTAAATAAAAGATTAACTTTCCCTTTTTGACCAATGCTGTCTATCCGTTTTTTTTTAAGCAGCTGAAAAAGAAGCCATTCTGGGTCTGTACAGCAAGCTCCATATTTGGGTCAAAGCAATATATTGTATGTGTATACACTTTGGTTTCACCATGTAGAAATTACAGCACATTTTACATACACCCCCCCCCCCCTCACCCACCCACCACCACTGCCACCTCCAAAATTTCAGAGCACCATAATGCTTGGGACAAATGGCTTCACAGGTGCTTCTGATTAGTCAAGTCAGTTCACTTCCAACCTTAGTGCAGATATTAGAGGTACCTAAAAGAGCCTGCAGAGTTCTGGAATTAGATCTTGTGGACGGATGAGATCAAGATTCACTTGTATCAGAATGATGGCAAGAGCAAAGTGTGGAGGCCAAAAGGGACTGCGCAAGATCCAAAGCACCTCATCTGTGAAACATGGTAGGGGTGTTGTGGCTTGGGCACATATGGCTACCACAGGTTCTGGCTCACTTGTCTTTACTGATGATGCGACTGCTAATAGCAGCAGCAGAATAAAGTGTACAGAAGCATCTTAAAGTTCAAGCAGATGCCTCCAAACTCATTGGACAGCACTTCATCCCACAGGAAGACAATGATCCAAAACATTCTGGTAAAGCAACAAAATAGCTTTTCAAAGCCAACTGGAAAATTATTGACTAGCCAAGTCATTCACCCAATCTGAATTCAATTTAAGTAGAGTTTCATGTGCTCCAGAGACAAATTAAGATAACTAACCCTGAAACAAGCAGGAGCTGAAGATGGCTGCAGTACAGGCAGAGCATCACTCAGCACAGGTACTGGCTCACTTGACTGCTTGAAGTCTGTAGTCCATAGGCCTCACCAGGTGCAGAGAAGCTACTCTATGGATTAGAGATTACAGACTTCAGGCAGTCATTGGATGCAAACGATATGCAAAATGTATTAAACTTGACTGCTTTCATTTACAAACCTTTAATATGTCCCAACCGATACATTGCTCTGAAATGGGGTCGGGTCGTGGGGGGAGGGGGGGGGGGGGGCTATGTATATAAAGTGCTGCAATTATATTTTGAAACTAAAGTGTATAAATATACCCTTAAATAAAAGATGAAAATGTGCACTTTAAGCGCATATGAAATGTTTGATTACAAATCTTAAATTGTGGAGTAGAGATCTAAATCAAGACAAAATATGTCGTTGTCCCAAACATTATGGAGCTAACTATACACTTAGATTTAGCCCACACTTGGTTTCTCTCTCTAAACTGCTGAGTGAGCTCCAGTGAGTACTAGGGATTTGTTCTGTAAGCGCTTGCTCTGTTTCTGGAAAACAGGAAATACACTGTAGACTGCACTTCAAGTAGCCTAACTGTTAAGCAGCTTATAACACAACGTTATGCAGAGGCTGTACATGTGTATATTACCTGGTCACTCTTCATGATTGAAGAGCTTGTTAATGCTTGAGAACTAAAAAGGAAGGAATTACCAGAATGAAATAAAAAATGTATTTTGTTTGTAATTATGAATAAACACTACATAATTAACCTTAGTTATATAGGCCCTGGAAACATTATGTTGCTATACAAGCTGCTTTGGAATTACTTGAAGTGTATTTTCTTGCATTTTTCCATAAACCCCCCAATGCCCTGATACCCACCATTGTTTCACCACACACAAAATATGCCTGGCAAATTGAACAAATACAGTGAAACTGAATTAATATTTTTTTTAAATCCAGGAAGTGAACTATTCCTTAAAAATAACGGTTTTCCCCAGTTACATCTGGTATGACATCTGGTAAGGCACCTGTGCAGGCTCTTGTTGGAGGTAATGACATTGCATATCATTGCATGTGCAGAGAAGAGCAGCAGGGGCAGGGAGTACTGGGGCTGCCTACAGTCAAGCAGTGCGGACGTCACCAGCAGTCAAGATTCATCTGTGCTTTTCTATCAAAGATGGCTCCCAAACTGACCAAATGCAAGCATGTCAGGTTTCAATGTCCCTTACAAGAATTGTATATACTGCAGTATATTGAAATGTACAATTCATCTGTAATATATATTTTTTAATGTACTTTTTTTAATTTACTGTTTTCAGAAATATTGCAATATATTCTATTTCTGTAATGGTGATAGGGCGTGTTTGGCTGTCTACTCCAAGTGGAATGGACACATGCTATATAGCCAGCATTATTATTATTATTATTATTATTATTATTATTATTATTATTATTACTACTACTACTACTTCTACTACAAACACCACTACCAACAGAAATGCAGCTGTACTTTTCCATCAATTACAGGTCCCAAAGAGACAAAAATGTAAGATAATTTTCACTGTAAAGCTCTAATTAAAAAAGCAGGGGACATTGCTTCAAACTGCCAACAGCCCCTGCCAAAACACCAAAACATCACCCCCCCCCCCCCCACTCCACCCCCACTTAAAAAACCTGGCACCCCCACCAATTCAGGAACATGTGAAGACAAAAACCTAATTATGCTTCACTTATTTCCCTGTGTGGCAATTGCCCTTTCAGTAAAAGAAGAAGACCAACACCTGAATAGGTCTTGCACAGGTTATTTCACATACCATCTGCTTTGTTTAGATTAACACCTTAGCTGGTTAACCAGACTGCACATCAGTAAAGTTTATTTTGTTAGACAAGTCCACTTTGTTATGCAAATCCCCCAAAAAATGTAAGTCTCAAAAGTTACAAAGCCACTAATATCTATTCTTCACAGCTTGGAAAAGTATGTTGAAGTGTACATTATTTCTATATTTACCCACATAAGTTTGATCTACAGAAATATATGTCTGTGAACCAAAAAGAGGATGACAGTTTAATTGGCTGCTCGCTTTTTTCTTGTACCTACTGGCGAATCAATGCAAAGTGAGATTATAATGATGCTGATTACTGTAGTTAGTAAATCATATAAGTAATAAACAAGAAACATAAGAGCATGTCACTTAACAGCTGGTTGGTCCACCGCAAGTTTAAAGTATAGCCAGTATGCACGGTGGCATAGAGTATATCAGCGTCTGGAAGTCTGTAAGAGGAATAAAGCACCACTTTTCAATGAAAAATGTCAATAAACTCATGCCTGGTTGATTGAAGTACAAAACACTGTCTCAGGCGTCGTTCCAGAATATCCCATAAATGCTCTCTGGGCCGAGACATGGTGACTGAGAAGGCTATGACATTATGGATAGCATCAGTGTAATTCCTGTCAAAGACACTTTGTGGATGGACCATTGCTGTCTTGAAAGACATGCTTTAACATAGGGTGAGGATGATGACTTGGAATCATTGACATCAACCTTGCCTTGTAAGGGTATGAGTGTGCTTAAGACTTGCCAGCAAAATATACCTCACCCCACATGCCAGAGTCTTTCACCATTAGCACTGTACACTCTTGTGTTTCATTTTTATTTTTTTATTTTCTGCCTGTATAGGCCTACCCTGTAGATCTGTTATTAGCCCTCTTCATACAGGTACCAATTTTTGCCTGTCAGGAGCAGATTAATGTTTTTCAGGAGTAATAATTCCAGTTAGAAGCATAATTGCAATATTATCATATACAGTATATGGTATGGTGTGGTATAATATGGTATGGTATGGTATAATATGTTATTGTGTGATATGTATTCCTCGGGGGTGGCACGGGGTTGCAGTGAGTAGCACTGTCGCTTCACAGCTAGAAGATACTGAGACTGATCCTGGCCAAGGGCCTTTCTGTTTTTCTAAGTACTCCAGTTTCTTCTCTCTGTCCAAAGACATGCAGGTTAAAGGCATACTATTCAGGATTTTTAACATTGAAATTTTTATAAAAATAACTATGCTATAGGATATCTATGATGCATTGGTCATTTCTGTTTTTATGCACTTCTGTCAAATTTGTGCACCTTGTACTTGTATTTGTTATTCTAAATCTGTTTGGGACATTTTTGGGTGTGGTGCTCTTATCAGCGTTGGGAGTGATGGGTCTGGCTACAGAGTCTGTGGCTTGGGATCAGATGTCAGCAGGGTATTTGTTGCTATACAGTAGCTAGCTAGCCACTTATAATGGACCAGATAAAGTGAAGCAAAAACACCAGTTTTTTGAAGAACTAGAGTTACTGTAATCTCGGAATTGCTTTTCCTCAATGACGCTGGCTGAAGTTTGCCAAGGGTATGAAAAGTGATGCAAAGCTGGCTGTTGTTACTGTTGTACCTGTAAGTAATGTTACCTCTAGTTATGCAGCTATGGTTGCCAGATATCCTTTTTTTGACTGCATTGTCCAGTTTTCTAATTATTTGTACATGGATAGGACAAGGTAGCCTAATGTCCAGTCCGAGGAAGTGATGGGAGAAATTTACCGGTAGTTTCTAATGAATGTGTGTGCCTGTGTCTCAGTTGAGTACTTGCGGGTGAGTGGTACCAGAGAGGGGTTATGTCACAATGGGGGGTTGCATTTCAAACCAGTGGGGAACTAATCACAAAGTAACACCCGTTAGGACAGCAGTGAGAAGCGTCACAGTTATGTGTTGTTTGGAGAAACCTGAAAATGATGCAGCGAATGTTGGAAAAGGTAAGAATAAATTCTAGATATCGATACACTTGTTAAAAAATGTATGTATATGTAACTGCCTGTATTAGGTTTTAATGGCTCATTAGGTATTTCTTCTATTTCCAATGTAACTGATTTTAGTTGTTTTGCTGGTGAGTTAGTAGTCTAACATGATCTGTCATCCTAATGCAACTTTACAACCATTTGAACCATTTTGTAAACTTGACTGCATCCTTTTTCAGCCAGAGGCATGGGGTCATAGGCACCAAGGGGTGCCATTGCAACCCCAGAAATCACTATCTCACTCTTTAATTTTGTTACTTATTCATTAGTTTTATCCAAAAAAGAATACAAATTTTATTCTAAAAAGATGCTCTTAGAATATGCATCTATGACTTAACTCGACAAAATAAACTTTTTAAAAATGCATGCAAGTCTTTGGCTAGAGTGGCAGAGTGGCATACATTGCCATGCCAGCAGGCTCTGTCAGGGGTTACGTTCTCCTATTCACCAGTGGGAAAGTAATCATTGAATGGATTCTGTGAACAGCGTTCACTGTTATTTTCAGCATGTCTTGCAGACATATAGTGAAAACATCATCAAAGCAGTAGCTATGGCTGCTAGGCTGAAGTAGTCTGGTAGCCTGGCTAATAGACCCACTTCAAGTTTGTAAACATAAGAGGATGCTCCTGCAACCCTGGGGCAAAAAGTGTATCACCTTGGTGGGCTATCACAATGCAGCAGACTTGATCATCAACAAGTGCATCTTGTGTTTCTGGTTCTTTTGTTTCACTTTCATCTTTGCCACGCTATAGAAAATACATAGCGTTAGAAGTCATATTACAACTTTTCTGGAACTTCTCTGTTATGAGCTAGACTATCTAGATGTATTTATGTTATAAATGAATGTGATCTAACTATCAAGCAACTGCCATTGTTTGATGTTCATTTTTAACATTATTCTAACTCATAATAGTTGGACAAATAAGATACAACACAATAACAATGATGGAGAGGCTGACAAGGATCATTTTGACCTTCTGTTTGAAATTGATTGAGTGCAGCTTTAATCAGAATAAATGTTATCAGTGACATCAATAGTAACATTTGGCCAGAGTCTACATAGTTAGCCTGCCTATAAGTCACTTAGCACACAAAGCAGCTGAAAACAATCGTTTGAGTAAATTGTTTGTGCGAAATTATGTGGATAACGTAAAGCTCAAAGGCTATCGTTAATCATGTAGCATACTTTTTAGTTTGGCCAGAGCAGGAAAGGAACTCGTAGACCAGCAGGGGCTTTAGTTGAGAGATGATGGTGGTTTGAGCCTCCAAGTTCGTTCAGATAAACTTCATCCAATGACCTCCACGCCTGAATTTCTAGACAGGTGTTCTGGTGAATTCAGTGCCTCAGTTTCCCCTTCATAAAACTAACAATTGGGTATCTGCTGAGAAATAATAATTCCAACGACAAATACATAGCAACAAGACTTACATTTTGGCAATGTTCTGAGAGAATCCCAAGTGCCTTGCGATAAGAAGTCTTCAGAATGAAAGAGCGATAATGGAATCGTTCTTATCATAGTAGCCATCCTTGCATCATTATTCATTGAATTACATTCTCTACTGCAACATATGGTATCCAATTATACAGCTGGATATACAGTATACAGGGAAAATGGACACGGAATTCAGCAGCACACCAGGATATGGTGTGCCCCTGATTTCAGCTGTTGCTAGCCTTCTTTCATGCATATGCACACAGGGTTTAGCTAATATATTTTTTTCTTTATGAACCCTACTGTTGCTGTAGAATGATAGCCAAACCCATGTTAACCAATCTTAATGTAGATTTGGAAGCATATGTCATTTTAAAAGTTAGCTAGCTTGTTCCTCTTACTTGCAATTCATTTAATAAAAAAATCATGCATTATGCAAGCTAGCCAAATTTTATAATGAATATTGTTGATTGAAAGCTATACTATTGGACCTGGGTCCTCTGCCCTGGCGCAAGTTCCCTGCCACTGCAAAATGGGCGCACAATGCGACCTATTGATCACACAAAACACTGTTCCTGCAGTACTTTCATGTTACACTCGTCCAGCACTTATTTTGCACTTGTATTGTTATCTTGATGTTGTAGCTCATCATCATGTCTCCAAGTTTGACTTACCATAACTTTCTGACCTAGCTTATTCTTAATGTATTCATGTCTGTTACGAATAACTGTTACATAATGTACCTTATCGGACGTGTGCTTTGTTGTTGTTCCAGTGACCTTCGGTATGCACTTAATGTACGTCGCTTTAGATAAAAGGGTCTGCCAAATAAATGTATTGTAATGTGAAACATGAAAATGCTCTCCAGATGTAGTTGTGAGAGCATTTATTAATGAATGAATATGCTGATGGTTCATCTACTATGTGAATGATATGATGATGACAGCGCACACATAGCATACAGTGCTGTGAAAAAGTATGCTGTAAATTGTTTTATAACAAAGCTCCAAGTATTGGGCAAATCAAAACTAAAACCAAATCTCCAGTGTTTTCAAGTTAGGACCACAGCTCCAAAGTATTGCTCCAGAGATTAGTATTTGACAGCTCCTACCAACAGCATTGTTTTATTATTGATTAATAACCTTGGCAGTGATTTGTGTATACTTTTGGCTGTACTTCCTGGAAGCCTTTAGGATAAATGGAGGTATCCACCAATTACTTCTGGCTTTGTTCAATTGTTGTTACTAAAGTACTCTGTGATTGCTGGAGAGCCTCTCTCTGATTTATGTGCAAAAATTCCTATCCGTAGTTTATCCTTTTCCCTTTTCCATTCCCGGAAGTGGGACTTTCAGGTTTAAATGGGTTAGGGCCTGTAAGTGAAAGCTTGGAATGTGTTCCTGCCCCTGATTCTCAGTTCTGCAACAACAACAGCAAGACAAGAAAATCAATAAGCCAGCAAGACAGACTGTCTCATAGGGTTTGATCATACTTGAAGAGGATACACCACAGGCTGGCAAAATAACACATCAATGTACATTAACACTGGCATCACACTGCTTCGAAAGCGTAGATTGCTCTTTATGATCTTCAGAGAGGAAGGACAAATGACTGGTCCTAACAGAGGTGAAAGTTATTAGCAGGGAGATCTATTATATTCATGCACTTTGATGTTACACTAAGCATTAAGACAAGGTTGCTGCAGTGTAGTGACGTTATGGGAGTGTCCGTAATTTGAGTTGGGAGTTGGGGTATTAGGTGTAAGGGTTCGGGGATGCTGGGGCATTGTGGAATGTAGGGGGGTCGGGGTGATGGGGCATTGGGTGCTGGATTGTTGGGGGTCAAGGTGGTGGGTTTGGTGTCTGGTTGTTTAAGTATTGGGATGTCAGGGTTTTGAGCTGTGGTGAGTTAGTGGGGGTGCTGGAAAGTTGGGGCGAAGGGTGGGCGGGGGGTTTGGGGGGGGGGGGGTCGATGGGCAGTGCTGGGATGTGGTGGTGTTGAGTGAGTTGGGAAGTTCTGGTATAGAAGAATTTTAGGGCAATTCCACTGCCATAGTGGCAGTGTCTTTAAGAGCTCTGTTGGTTTTCAGGCATCACAGCAGCTGGGTCACACCTTATCCCTTGCTTCAGACCCAATTGGTCATAAAATGTGGTGATACAAGTAAAAGTTGTCAATTCATCCATAATTATTTTCTCCCACAGCCTGCCAGTACCAACTCAACTAACACATACGGGGAGGACAGTGAATCAGCATGGAGCATCCACTCCACACAGAATAGGAGATGATTCTGTGCATCCAATGTCTGCATATGTACTGCACAAAACTGGCTCATTAATCTTACTTTAAATTCAGGGACTGGATATTATGGGGTGACAATGTAGTATAATGGATAGGGAACTGGGCTCATAACCCAAAAGGTGCAGGCTCAATTCCTTGGTAGGAAACAGCTTTTGTACCCTTGAGAAAGGTGCTTAGACTGAATTGGTTCAATATATATCCAGCTATAAAAATGCATATGGAAAAAAGCTACAAGCTTTAAGGGCATCTGTTAAATACCAGTAATGTAAGGCAATATTAACCTTAGCTATAAGTAGTAGCAGTTCTTGTTTTTAACTTGTGACAATGTTAAGTAGCATTTTCCCAAACTAATAAACATACAAATACACCATCACCACCCCCCCCCCCCACCCCCACGCAAAATATAAAATCAGACTGCTTATATAATAATCATTAGATCTAGCTCGATATGCTTACCTTTTACAATTTTGCTCTGTGAATAACAGAAGAAAAAAGCTCTGTCCCTCCCTTGATACAATAAACATATCTCACTGTCTGCATCCCCCCTTCCACTTTTATACGACTCGGCAATACTGGGGCTAATAATGTGAACCACAGAGGAAAAATAAATAAAACGTCAGGCCAGCAGAAGAATAAAGAGATTCAGAGAGGGCTGAGCCAATTGAGGTCCTTCAGTCTCGTTTGCCCTCTGTGGGTCTTTTTGGGGGCCCAGTATAGCTTATCATGCCATTTTCCATTTATAGATAATAAAAAATAGCATCCCTGCGCTTTATTATTGTGCTGCTTGGTGTTCAAACTTATTTTCTGGGCTCCTCCTTTGGTAAAATCTTTATTTTTGTATTATTTTAGGGCATGTCAGTGTCCCCGTGCGCACATGATGGAATTATTTATTAAAAATGTTCCATGTGATTGCCGTGTGAAAGAAACACGTGCATTAGCTCATTAGCCAGCTTCACTAAAAGCTTCACCTGCACAATGTGGAGTTGCATCCAGCTGGGCTAACCTCTGTGGCTCCCCTTGGTCACAAATTCTGACTAAACACAAACAGTACTGGTGTATGTGTAAAATACCTGCTTGTACATCAGCACTGTCTCTGATGCGGTTCTAAACAGCCTGATACACAGACTCCTTTTCATGGTAATTAATGCGTCTTGTGAACCAAAGTTACAGCATGCAGTATACTGCCAAAAGAAAAAAGATTAAAAAATGCAGATCAATGCAAATGTGTATCATGCTGTATAAACCACCACTACTTCCATTGAAGTACTTACACCACTATTTCCACTCCTACCCTGACATAAACAACTAATAATAATAATAATAATGATATGATTTTTTCACTGTTCTATTTAGGCAGTATTATTATTATTATTATTATTTATCTTCAATTTATATTTTCTCAATGTTAATGGCAGCCTTACTTTCCCATTAATATGGGATAATTTATAAACAATATGAAACAAAAAAGCTCAATCATAATATTTTGACTTGCTACATACATTATACATTTGAATTGCTGGAGTATTGGAGTATATAGTTGGACATTTCACTGTTGTTTATTATTATTATTAGCAGTAGTAGTATTATGCGTTTTTAATTCTTTGTTTGCCTATTGTACAGAAATTGAAGCAGCTACAAACTTTGAATTGCCTAAAAATATGCATTTTTCACATTCACTTCATTACACTTATTTTAAAAAGCAGTGCTAAAACACAATTGTCTGCTCCTTTCAGACATTAGATAGAATACATTCAGCCCATTTTTATTGTACAGTAATATAACATGTAATATAACATTTTAATAACGAAGTGTATTCATTCAGAATAATTAGAACATGCAGCCGTGTGTCTGGGCTTTCCCACCAGGGACTGTCACTCCAAGGCAGATAAATAAATAAAGTAGGACACTATTTCACCCTGTTAACAGGTCTGTCTTCTCCTTATCGGCCTCCTGGCAGCATTTGTGATTCATAGTGGCCATCAAAGTGATGATAAACTCGTTCACCAGACGCACAAACAGGGAGCTAACGGCTACACGTAAGGCGAGCTCGCTGCCACGGTGACCACAGGAACGAGAGGGAGAAAATCAAGATGGTGTTGATTGATAAATTGACAAGTTAATTTTCAGGCAGATAATAGGAGTTGGACCCAAAGGGGGAGAGAGAAAGAGAGAGGGCTTTTGCTCTACCTTGAGTGCAGCACCATCTATCTCTTGCTTTCAGAATCACAGCGGATGGATGAAGTGGATTCTGACAAGTTGCGGCTGGTCGGTTTTAATTATCTGGGTACATTTTACTGTTGGGTCATTGAAGTTAAATAAAATTTTTAAAAATACTGTGTTAATGAGTGTATAAGGCTTAGAAGAAATGTTGTCTGCAAGGTGTGGATTTCAAGTTGTAGATGTATGTATAGCATGTACATTAACTTCAAATTAGTGCTGTCTTTTATACATACTTCATATGATATTCACATGCTTTACCTCCATTACTCCTTTGCCTTTTAAGTCAACATTTTAACGTAATATTACAATAACTGCTCAGTTACACATTTAATTGTCTGAGTAATAACAGTAATAATAATAGCAGGACAATTGACTGGCTAGCCTTCACCATTTCACGTACTGCAATGTTACTACTCGTATTTTTCTGTTACGTAAAAATGTAATGCTGAATTTGCTTTTGTAATGGATTCGGATTTGATATTAGGATGCCAAGCATTCTGAATGATACATTCCATTGCATTTTAGTGTTCAGGATGCGATTAACGTGCACTATCACATTGGTCATTTTGATTTGTATATAAATGTAACATTGGACAATATTTAAATGGGTTTTATAATAGATGAGCTGTGAAGATGCCAAAAAAAATTAAAATCAAACACAATTTCACAAATTCTTCACATGCACACACACACATACTCTCTCTCTCTCTCTCTCTTTCACACACACACACACACACACACAACAGCATTAATCTATTACATTTAAAAAAAAATAAAGGTCTGGAATCTATCATGCGATGCAAAGATCTTGCATTCATTGAATTGTACACAGAATGGTATGCCATTTATTCACTCTCACATATATGTCAGCATAGATGAGTTTATTGGACATCTAAGTATTTAAAGAACAAATTTCAGCTTGAAGGTTGCATTTAATTCTTTGTAAATAATTATTCACTTAATGCTGGAAGTAATATGGATGATGATTGCAGTTAAATTTAATTTCATTATTTTTTGCTTGATGCAATTAAGATATATATTGCCAGTAGCCCCCTTCCTCTCCCCTCAAAACAAGCATTTCAGCAAAGAGCTTAATTAGAGGAGAGATCCATGCAGTAGAAGAAAAGGTTTTGTAGGAGGTTAAAAAGGCTTTGGAACCTGACACAGGGTTCTGCTGGTTGTCATTGCAATATGCAGAGTCTGCATCCCCCCTAATTAACTCTCAGAAACTCCCTTTCTGACTCTGTGAATCAGCACCTAGTTCAATGGAAAGATATTGTGTCATTATTTCCAGGAGTTCCAGGTCATATACACATCTGAGGATAAAATTTTTTAAAAGGTTTATATGCGTGTGCGGTTTATATGTGTGTGTGTGCGTGCGTGCATGTGTGTGTGTGTGTGTGTTAAAAAATTTATTTCAGTAGTCTCTTATATGTCAGTGACTTATTATCTTAGTATTTGTTGTATTGCATGTGCGTCTGTACATATTTTTTGCACCAATTTTGTAATCAGCAAATAACATGATATGCTATAAATGTAATAATTACTTATCTCTCTGTTGCATCAGATTAGCAGATGCCATGGCTACCTAAATAGCACCCAGAGATGACCCAGAATGCGGTGTCCGTCTGGAGCGTGTGTGTCAGTGAGGGACTTTGAGAAATGGGTATCCCCTTCTGTGGCTGGCAGAACTGGGTTTTGCTGGCTCTCTCAACGTTTCCAGTTAGTGCATTTGTTGGCCATGAAGTGTGTACTCTGGGTTCAGCCGTTTCAGTTCACTGGATCCTTCTATATGTTCAACATTTTTTAACTTGTGAGAAGGCTGCTTTTAAACTTTTAACAAGGAAATGCTTTATTTAATACAATTGTGTGTGTGTGTGTGTGTGGGGGGGGGGGGGGGGGGGTGGTGGTTAATTTTCCTTTCTTTGCTTCCTGCACATTCTGACATCTGCTGTAAATGTATGTGGGGTTAAGGTGTTCCTTGGATTTAGTTTAGTAGTGGCACCATTTGGCAGAGTTAGAAACCAGGACCACAGTACAAAGTGTTCTGTTCTTGCAGGTACTCAGGAGAGCTGTAGCTGCATAGGTAACAGCCGAGTGGCCAGATCTTTGACCCCTCACTGTTCTAGTTCTAAATTTACAGCATCAAATCTATTCTAAATACAGGACACTTCACTTATTTATTTTTGCATATTTTTATTTTGTGTTTATGGAATATAATTAAATTCACTACACAGAAACACACAGGATTCATACATATGAATTCAATTTTTAAAATTCATCTTCAAATATAATCATTCCAGTATATAACTATCGCTGCTGAACACAAATAGGAGACCTACAATGCATGATAACTACAGGATATATATATAATATATATAATCACAGCATTCACGAAGAGTAATCATGCCAAGATCATGTTTTGACCATCTAAAAGGATGTCTTAACACTATAAAACATTCTGATAGTCACCTTCACTCAATGACACACTTCATTGTGGTTTAAGAGAAAGCCATCAGTAATCCTTCCTCTGACAGCTATTCCTGCGTGCCGTATTGCAGAGTGCAAGTGCTTTAATGTCACAGCATCTCAGAGGAGCCGCTGGCCCACTCTTCACCCTGGTGCAACAGTAACTTCAGCTTCACTCCCAGGCATCAAGCTGTTTTCAAGTATTCTGCAGAGAATGATCAAAATTCTCAGACTCTGATTGTTCCTCGCGTTTCGTCAGGATCAGCACAAGAAAGAGCGTATTGTCTGCCAGTCATTTATTTATTTATTTTGCAACCTAATTATTTTAAGAGTTATCCAAAAAAAAAAAATGTAAAAAAAAGATAATAAAAATGGGAAAAAAATCATCTTGATGCTTTAACAGTAGGTCACCTTGTTTCTCTGCAGAACTCATTTCATTGTTCCAGGAGAATAAAACGAAAGCTACTCAAGCCTTGTCGTTTATTGTGTTGTTCATTCTTCATTGTTCATATTGTGTTGTTTCGGGCTGTAAGACTTTCTCAGTGCGTCTGTGTCTTTATCTTCAAGCTGTGACGGTGGAGAAAAGCACTTCTCATTGTTTCCATCAGCATTTGTATACTGTTGGCTTCGACTCATCTCAGCTTGCTGTTACACTGTATGGAATCAAACAGTCAATTTATTTATTTAGAAGTTGAAACAACTGTATGCACGCAAAATAGGTTTGGCTGCTAAAAACACACACTAGAAAAATAATGATTTTCCTGGGCACTCCCTTTCAGTTCTTTAGAGAACAACTGGTGCAATCCTGGACAGATTTCAAATAGCACAAAGATTTAGTGATGAGCCAAGGGTTTTTTTTTTTTCATGTAGCATTTCATTCCAAAAAAAGGAAAAAAGTTGAAAATATTGCACATTCACATCTCACAATATACGAGGTGCAAAAAATAAGTGTGTCTGAACAGAATGCATCAACAAGATCATTAATGATATTATTCATAGTAACAATTCATGAGCATTTATCTACACACATGCCTGTAATGTATCTTTTTTTTTTATAAGTGCCACTAACAGACAGAAATTTGATCGGATTTCTAGTTCAGCTCTGTTTAAAAACACACCAAATATGGAGGCTAGAGCTTTGAGTAATTTGGATTGATAGAATTGTAAGGTTTTATTAAATTGTGTGTGTGTGTGTATGTGTGTGTGTGTGAGTGTGTGCGCAAGTGTGTGTGTGCATGCATGTGAATAAAAATGACAAAATCTTAAAAAATAAGAAACGTGAATCCAGAACAGAAGCGCATCCACAGTTGCTGTGCTGCTGCAGTGCAGTAACCCTTGAAAACATGGACCCAGAATAAAATTTCCAGGAGAAGTTTGTGGCTGAGCATAGAGGCGACCCAGGGAGACAAAGCGGGATTTGGAGAGGTTCCTTTGACATCAGTAATGCTCTTATTCATAGAGAACAGCTTGATGGTATTGATGTGGTGCTTTTCATATGGGCCCTAATCAAAGATCTGGAACACAGATCGTCCAACAGCCGGGCCTGTTCATCTCACAGCGGTGTGGGGACGGGGTCCGGCCGAGGGGGTCTTTGGGAACCGGCTCCAGAAAAGCCGCCGAACAGCTTTATCCTGTGTCATTTTGGGGGCAGGGCTTGGCCCCCTACTTTGATTAACCTTTCCTTTCTATATAACGGGTTAATTTGAATAGATTTGTGGGTTTGAGAGAGTAGAGCTTTCGGGGTAGGAAAAAAGTAGGGGAGGAGAGAGGAGGGGCACCTCAAAAATCAGGCTGGGGAGAGAGCGAGAGAGAAAAAAAGAACAGCAAAAAAAAAGCTTAAGAAAAAAATTGGGAATAAGGAAAGGGGGGACAAAGGGAGAAAGGAGGGAAAGAGTGTGGGTAGGGAGAGCTGTAAGCAGTGACCCTTATCGCCAGTGAAAGGCAGGAGATTAGAAAGTGTTTCATG
This sequence comes from Anguilla rostrata, assembly GCF_018555375.3. Lineage (NCBI taxonomy): Eukaryota > Metazoa > Chordata > Actinopteri > Anguilliformes > Anguillidae > Anguilla > Anguilla rostrata. The sequence goes on along the minus strand of NC_057937.1, from coordinate 20,877,823 downwards.
CTAATTTCCATGGAGATTTCTTTAATTTCTCAAAAATTACTTTACTCGGCATTGATTGGCCGGTCTGCCTGTCCCCCTGGTTGTGTTGTCGGGGTGGTCCTTGCCGTCACTGCCGTCACCATCCTGAGGGCCGCCGGTTGGCCCCCTCGCTGGGCCCCGGTGTCGTGAGATTACTGGAGCGGAGCTGACGTCTCTATCAACCCGCGTCCCCCCACCCCCCACCCCCCGCAAACCCCATCGCCCCTCCATAGCTCCCAGCTCACAGATCTGTCAGCTGATGGCTTCATTGGTTCCCACTACTCCACTACCTACCCCCCTCAAAGGAAAAGCCTCCCCCCACATCTTTTTTTATACATCAGAATTTTTCACCTTTTGCTGTTTTCTGACCTTCCCTCTCGGTCTCAGCCTAGTTTGTGTTCCTGTCTGCCACATCAAAGCAGAAGCAGGGGTCAGTGAGCCAGAGGGGCTGGAATACAGAGTTTGCCAGCAGAGATACAGCATCTATCTGGGAAATCAATCCTCTAAAGATAGCTCCCCATCTATTATTCTGAATGCACCTACCCTCCTTTATCGTCATTCTCCATATTTTCTGCTCAAAGGAGCGACCACATGCATTCAGTCTTGTTAAAATTGTTTGATTATTGTTGTGTTATCATTCCACAGCATCACCAAAGATGTGCGGAATCCCCCCATTCCTTTCTCCATAGGGACTACTTGCAAAAAAAAAAAAAACTTTCTGCGTGTGTTCCACGTTTGTGTTCTCATAACATCTCAGCTGAGATTTAAATTCTGATTTCTGGGTGAAGTTCAATGCTAGCCTTTTTTTTTTTTCTTCCTGTACCATGACATGAAACAGCTTGTCATGTTGTCTTATAACATTTTGTCACGTGCTACATAATAATCAACATTTCAAATCTGATGAAAGACTGTAGGTTTTAACTGAAAACATCTTGTGACAACTTAATCATTCTCTTTCGCTGTAAAATGTGCAAATATCAAAATAATAACAGCAGTAATTAATAGTTGCATTTTTTGGCACTATATGTTTACTTCTCTTTGAAATACTCATTATTGTGTTTCAAGACTGATACTGACAAGTAACACACTCATCTACTCAACAATACAACAATATTCATCTTGTTCAGTGAAACTGACAAATAAAATGTAATTTTGTAATCATTGTTTCATTTTATTTATTTATATACAGTATTTGCTTACAGAAGACAACCAGTCTTGCTAGCATTTCAGAAATATATCACAAAATCAGAAGACACTAATCAAAAAGTGATGTTTTGTCCTTGACTCTTTCCCTCTGTTAATTATGATTCTTTTTGAGGTTTGCTTTTCAACTTTTTAAAACTACTATGTTCACACATGATGGATATTCCTCAGGCAGATAATCTTTGTTCCTGTGGCACACAACTGAAGCCGAACCCTGCATTAAGGGTTACACGCCCACTGTAGTTCCTGTACTCCTGTGAACAAAAGGATGTTTTGTTTTTTTTTAAATGGCAGACACTTTGAGCAAAGTGTGGTAATGCAAACCGCTCAGCAGCCTGTTGCTAAGAGAACAATCAGTCATGCTATACCAGGTGTTTCAGTGTCATAATCCATTTTGATTTTTAAAGACCTGTGAAATGTGCCTCTATCTTGCAATCAAGGAGATGGTTTCCTTGGATATCGCTGATAACAGCGCAGGTGGGTTTCGTCAGCCAGACCGAGAGTGAGTGTGCATACTGTAAAGTTTCAGTAATGGTAACTCTGCTCAAGGTGGGTGTGCACAATGCCCGACATCTAAAAATCCAACAGATAGAAGTCTGAATGCAAAAAAAATAAAAAGAAATTACCACAATGCTAAAGGAAATTTGTTGCCATCTCTCCGACCCCTTTCTTCATTGGCTGCGCCTTGATGTCTCACACCTTATTCTCAGACGAGCTTGCTGGCAGGGTGTGTCAAATGTCTTTGTTAATGACAGGCCTGCCACACACGATGCAGCTGAGTGACATGGCGTGTTGAGACGGGTGACGGAGTGTAGCTGTAATGTTAATTCTCACAGGCTGGCACTCACTGTACCTGAGAATGTAACATCACAAAATCACAGTCACTGATCTGGACTTGGGAGCCAAAGAAACGAATGGTCCTCATGTTGTAATGAGTTACATGAATAACAGACTGTGGTCAGGATTCAGTCTACATTTTGTTTGTAACTTTAGCCTGGATTCAAACATTAGTCTTTAACATTGATATCACAATTAAATGTGTAGATCTGTTTGTTTTCCTCATAAACACAGTTTGTGGTTTTGGTGAAAACAAGCACACATTTGTCAAAGGTAAGAACAATGTTAATTTGAATTTAGGCCTTTGAGTCACAATGAAATTCAAATAAAGTGTTTAGTTCCTCATAAACACAACTGTTTGGATTCAGTAATCTTCAATTTGTACCACTGAAAAAAGTATTTTTCTTCTGAAAAATAAAACTAAGATCAATTGTAATTAATTTAAAATAGAGTAAAAGAGAAATCTTGATTGAATCCAGGCCATAACCCAGACTCAATTCTGAAAGCTAAATGTAAAATGTATTCTCTATGTGCAAGAATGAAACGTACAACAATAGCTTACATTTCTTACACTAAGATAAAAAATAGCATATTATGTTAAGACTGTGTTTATTTTGCATGGGACTTCTCCGTATGGTCATATTCAAACTTCAGTGTCGTAATATAACACTATATTGTAATCGTATTTGCTTTCATTGCTCTGAGAAGGTCATTACATTTTAGGATGTTTTTAGTGAAAAAATAGATAAGAACACAGTTTAACTAGATAAACAGTATTCAGACATTCTACGGCAAATCCCTGGGAGAATGTCAGTCAATTTTGCGTAAGTAGTGCACAGTTTTTTGTAAGAGGCACATTTTATAAAATCGGTGATAAGAAGAGCTTTAAAAACGTGTGCTCACTTATCACTCTGTGCCACCTTGTTCTCAGAAGATTATCCTTCTCCGATGGTAAACCACCTCTCTGGTGATCTCGCCCACAAGGCTTTTTTAAAGATCTTCAAAACCGCAATATAAAAGCTGTGCATTCAGCACAATGTAATGCACTTTAAGAATACCACAAATGCGCGCAGCGAGCAGCAGGATATGGGATTTTCCACATGTCGACAAAGTGGACAGAGGACCCTTCCAGTAGGAAATGGAGCCACTGTGTCTGGAGACGACTTTACTTTTTAAGTGCAGCGAAGGCACTTTTATTTTCTTTAATTCAAATTTGGAGCTGACCCCAACCCTCTGCGTCCCCTATACCCCCCCAACCCCAAACCCCCTCTCATTCCCAAACACCAACTCCAAACCGCACTTCCCCTCAAACACCCCCCCACCCCCCACCCCTCCTAGCCTTACCTTGAAAAAAATTGGACACACTCTACAATATTAAAAGCGTGCCAGGGAATGGGTGCAGAAGCAGGGATTGTACTGTTAAAGAGGCACTACAACTTGGGGGCCCATTATGTCCTACTGAGACAACTCAATGACGTGCGCAGCACTTCCAGACGAGCCTCGGTCTTGTGTGCCCTGCTGCTTCATCACAAGGAACAGACTCGTATTGATTGGACACATAATGCGCCTCATGTGTTACAAAATATCAATTAAGATGTTAATAATAGATGATGTGAGGTGTTCTCGGGCAATACTCCTTCTTTACATATGGTGGTCATTCAGGTATCAGTCTGTATTATGCTCCTGCGCAATAGGTGCTATTGTGCAGAGGGAGCTGCCATGAGCTTCTATTGACTGCTGAATGGGAAATATACAGTCTCAAAGAGCAGTTGAGAAGACTTGATTGTGCTAAGGAGATGACCAGTTTCAGCTCGCTCTGGGTTCTAGAGTGGCTGTTCAGTTGTTGAATGTACAATGCACTCCTGCCATACCAAATAGCTTGTTTGATTTAACTCTTTAGAGGAAAGTCTAAAATGTATATCTGTCTGTGTACATGTTAACACATGGAAAACAGTTTGGCTTTATAGCATTCACATAAAGACGTTATGCAGTACACACAGCAAACTGGTGTTTTGATTTTGGAAACAAGATTATTATGTGATGAATATACTGTTGATAACAATATAATTTTGGAAACCCACACCCACAAGCTTCTGAGAGCCAATCAGAGTAGTTTGCATCTCTATGCAACACAAATAAGTGTGATTAAGAAATAAGTGATCAAATGAAAAATGAGATCTTATTTGAATTTACATAGGAAGCAAGGCAGGTTTACATGTACAATACCTGAATTCCATGGTTACAGGAAATCACATATTGGGAGTAAGTTTTTGGTGTGCTGAAGTCAGGAGGACACACTATTTACCCAGCAAGCCTGAAAAAGATAACATATTTCCTTACGGCTTTCCTGGCTAAACTCATCCTTTGCGATTATCTTAAGATCCATTTGTGGCTATGGTTGAGCTTACTGGCCAGCAGACAACATAAGAACATTGACTGGAAGGTGTTATGGTCAGATAATGATGTTATGGTCAGATAAAACCAAAATCAAAGCGCACATTACATTACATGCATATAGCAGACACTCGTATCCAGAGAACGTTTTACATAGCATTTACATTGTGTCCAAATAAACTGTGAGATATATACTGCAGCAATGCAGGTTAAGTACCTTGCTCTAGGGTACAACGGCAGTGTTCTAGCAGGGAATCAAATCTGCGACCTTTAGGTTACAAGACCAACTTACCCATTATACTACATTGCCGCCACAAACCACTACAGTTGGTTTGAAGTCATAAGATTGATGGTTATGTGGAAAAGGACATCATACCCAAAATAAAATATGGTGGTGGATCTTTGATTTTATGGGGTTGTTCTACTGGTCCCAGGTCTGTAAAACTCAAAAGCAAGTTCATTATTTTGGCCGAAAACCTAGCACCCCTTGTCAGGAACTCAACTTGGGCACAAATGTCTATTTCAAGGCAGTGATGCCAAGCATAGATCAAGATATTGTAAACTAAACACAAAATGTGTTCTGCAATGACCATCTTAGTCTCCAGACTTGAACCTGATGTGTGGTTTGAAGAGGACCGTCCACAATCACAGATCTAAAGGATCTGAAGGACTCTGTATGAAGGGATGGTCAAAGACCCCTCTCAATATGTTCACCATTCTCATAAAGCACCATCTAAGATAACTCAGTAGTGTTGTCTTTGCGAAGAGAAGGTGCAGACTGAAAATAGGGGAGTGAATAATTGCACCACATCTTTTTGGGGAAAAAATTACTCATATTGTTTCTCAAATTGTTTCTCATTTTCTGTATTTTTCTCTCATTAATTGTATTACTGTAAAAGAATGCAGTTTGACCATTTTAAGCCTATACTATAGCTCAATAACTAATTTGTATTTTATACAGCCTTTTTTGCTGATCTATATAAAGAGATGTGAATAATTTGCACTGACATGCAAGGTTTTGGCCATTTAACAGTGATGCATCATCATAAAATGTTCACGGTTAAATCAACTATCACTTTTGGACTTATAAGTACTCTGTTAAAGTTGAATTAAAACTGGATATTTTACTGTGTTCTGATAATAATCTTAACTGTGAGACTTTTATTAACAACTGCTTTATTTTCTCCATAAAACAAGTCAACAGATGTGCTGTGAATTGAATTGGTCTCAGTCATCCTATTATATGTATATACATGTATAAGCCAACCACATCTTCAGACTATAACTCAAGTCAATATTATTGTAAAATATGGGCCAGTAGTAACTGGTCAGTTGAAATCAAAGGCCAGTGCCAATTGGCCAGACCATCAAGGGTCAGCATCAATATGAGACATGTTTCCACATCCACATGTTCTGTTACCTGAAGTGTGATCAGTTCAAGACCATATAATAATCACTTGTATTGTACATCTAATTGTAACTGGAAATTAATGTAAATTTATTGGGAAAAGTGAAGTCATTTTAAAATTAGCTTCAGTGGGAATGCAGAGTTGACCATGCCAGCAGTAAGCCAGTGGCCCTTACAAGATTTGAGATTTATAGATCGCTAGTGCTGTGCATCCAAACAAGCTCATTCTCTTGGTTTTATTTTCCCAGAGATTCACCCTAGGTGCAGTGGAAGCCCCTTGGATTTAATGAAGCAGGCCGTTTAAGAGCAGGCATGCTGTGGGCTGCAGGGCTGGACAGCGCACTGTTGTCTTCCCCTAACACCGTGGCTATTGATCTTTCCCGTAAGTAACGTCCCCCTCTGGAGCCCACACAATCTGGGCCGTGGAGTGCTTCTGGGCACCCCCACTTCAAAGTGGCGTATTTACTCTTAGAAAATTTAGAGAAAGTGCAGTTGTGGATGCGTCCAACAACCTCAATCAATACTCAGCCCCGGTCTCCCTGACCCCCTCCCGGATAATAAAGTGCTTCTTAGGTTCGGCAGTTTTTCCCTGAGAGTCTTCTGAGGTTGCCTCAGACCAGAGCTAATGTTTGCTTCCATACCCTCTTCTCGTAAACAGAGTTTTGTCATTCTTTCTCCAGCATGGAATTTTATACAGTGGAACAATAGCAAATGGAAGCTTTCATTTCAGAACAATTTATTTTAATTGAACTCAATGAAATAAGATTTACAGATACAGATACAATTTACAGATACAGTCAGGTGCAAAAGTATTCATTGCATATTGCATTGCTATATTTCACTTCATCTTCTCAAAAATAAACTTTAATAAATATTTTTTAATTATTTTTTTACATGAATTATTATTATTATTATTATTATTATTATTATTATTATTGTTATTATTGTTGTTGTTGTTGTTATCACTGCCGCAGCATCACTATTCTATTATTACATCAAAATTTGGCACCTGAACTATTTTAATGACAGATATACCAACCTTCAAGTTATGCCTTAATAGATGGAATATCTGCCATAAATGAGTACCAACAAAGGTTTACCACAGAAATAACAGTCATGACCATAGACTGTCACTCCTTATGAACATTAACTTCTGTACCATCCATCTCATGTAAGCACACAACATTGTGGTTGAACTTCAACTTCACTCAACACCACAATAAAGTCCAAAACTTGCATTATTTTGTATTTTCTCCCCATCTTCTAATCTTCGTCATTATCTTCTACCTATTTTTCCTGCCTGCAGTACCACTATTATTAATTCTCGCCATTAGTCAATACCTATTTGAAACAAAACCAAGTATATAAAGAATATGTAAATATGTGCACATGTAATTTTTTAGATAATGCAACATATTCAAAAAAACCATATGGTTACCATTGTCTCTCCTGGCTAGCTCTGGTTTCTAGGTTACTAGCTATTACTCCTTTGCAAACTAATAATAAAGAAAATATTAAAACAAATGATTAATTCATAACATTATATAGACATAAGTTTTGTAGCCTGACAGAAATGCATTTTTAAATGTATATATTTATTTTTTACTATTTAACTTGCGTAAACACTGTATCTTATAGTTTAGTAGAACAGATAGCTCGTGTGACAATAAGGCAGCATTGTAGACATGGCACTTGACTAAGAGTCAAAGTTGAGTCTCTTTTAATTTGTATTTAAATCCTAGTTGAAGTCCAGGTCACTTAACCTTAAGTCCAGGTTGAGTCTCAAGTCACTAGTATTTGAATTAGGATTCACTAAGATTAGAATTTTGAATTTTAGGTGAATGGTAGGTTTGATCTTTAAGAATGCAATTCCGGTATTAACTCTATTTTGACCAGTGTTGTGCATGAACGCGCTAAAAGAGCGGCGTTCATTGTGGTCATATTTCAGGTGAACTGAACGTATCCTTTTGCAACTAATGAATGTGAACGTGAGCGTCATTAACTGTCGCGAGACTTAACGATGCTCACGCACTGCTTACCATAGAAATATACATTTGTTAATAAACTGGCTTCGGCAGTACTTGTAGCTGCGTTGCTAAAATTAGAGCCGGTTTCACTAGCCATGCTGGCATGCCGGTTGCCGTAAATCCTCGTTGGGTGCCGTAAGCAGCATATATATATATGTACATATATATATATACACTCACTGTCCACTTCATTAGGTGACAGGAGTGGCAACCGGTGTGGCCTTCTGCTGCTGTAGCCCATCTGCTTCAAGGTTTGACATGGTGTGCGTTCAGAGATGCTCTTCTGCATACCTCGGTTGTAACGAGTCGTTATTTGAGTTACTGTTGCCTTTCTATCAGCTCGAACCAGTCTGGCCATTTTCCTCTGACCTCTGCCATCAACTGCCGTTCACTGGATATTTTCTCTTTTTCGGACCATTCTCTGTAAACCCTAGAGATAGATGGTTGTGCGTGAAAATCCCAGTAGATCAGCAGTTTCTGAAATACTCAAACCAGCCCGTCTGGCACCAACAACAATGCCACGTTCAAAGTCACTTAAATAACCTTTCTTCCCCATTCTGATGCTTGGTTTGAACTTCAGAAGATTGTCTTGACCACATCTACAAGCCTAAATGCATTGAGTTGCTGCCACGTACTTGGCTGATTAGATAGTTGCGTTAACGGGTGCAGTTTGCAGTTGAACAGTTGTACCTAATGAAGTGGCCGGTGAGTGTGTATATATATATATATATATATATATATGACATTTCTCATAGAAAACATAGTTTGTCCACCTTTCACTTCACAGCAGTGGTGATAAAACTAACAAGAAGTGCTAGTGTGTTGTTAGCCTTTACTGATCCCCGTATGAGGTTTATATGATATAGCTAGCATAAGCCAATAGCACTAACCCATAAAATTTGCTTTTTAATGGTACTTGGCCAGTGGAAAGATAAAAATGAAAGCATTCGATTACGGTCAACGGCACCGAAAATTTCTGTTGCACCGTCAATAAACGGCAAAAGTACCACTATATGATTGATCATAGCACATCTTTCAGCTAGCGACTGTAATGAAGCCTGTACCAGCTTGGAAGCAGATGAATCTATTTTATGTTCTTGAACTTCTGCATAATTTGGTTCATGCAGGCTACATAAAATTTTCATTGCATCTACAGTATACCGTTACTGCACCTCTTTTTTCACTTTCTGCATAATATGACATATTGTTTAAGTGGTAAAACATATACATTGTTTTTTCTTGGCTTTTATAAGTAATCTTGATTCTATAGTAGTATACAGTAATTCATTTAGTTTGGGAAGTGGGCAGTGGCAAAGATTGGGGGCTTGGGGTGGATGGGTAGGAGGTTCTACTGAAAAAGAATAGAATAGAATTAAAGGAATGGAAGAAATGAACGTGAACTAGTTCATTTTTGGGACTGTGAACTTAGTTCAAAATTCAAAATTTTGAACTATGAACGTGAACTAGTTCATTTTAATCTGTGTGACTGAACTTTGAGCTCTTGTGAAGTGTGAACTTGCACATGACTGATTTTGACCAAGTAGTGATTTGGCAACGTTTCTCACCTCTGTGAAATCGATGACTGCAGTTATCTCAAGCTCACATTGGGCCACAAATATTATGATTTTATGACTGTTTTGTCTCAAGAAAATGTAATTGGTCAGAAAAAAATGGAATTGGTTTCAAAACAAGTATCCCGGCTAAACTTTGGCATATACCTTTCTGTAATAATCACTCAACAAGGAAGCTGGTAACCAACTAGAGCTGGGTTTGTGACAACAGCTAGCAGCTAGAGGCAAGGTCAAGATTACAGTACATTCAAGAAGTACAGTACATTACATCTCAATAAATGACAAGACAACTACATCTCCATATTTATTTGGAATATTTGTCAAATGCCTGAGCTTTTAATCAATGTAAAAATGCAGCTTAATACGTAAAACTTCAAAACTATGAAATGTCATTGAAATTTCGCAGATTCATTAAACCAAGATGACATTCTAAGCTGCAAAATGAATGCGTCTGTCTTCATAGCCAAATTGACCGAAAATTGTTCATAGCATTAACCAGGGGCTCATTTCACGAAAGTGATTTGCAAAGATTTTAACACAGTACAAAATAACACAATATCTTGTCAAAGCGTGTTTCACGCAAATTGCAAATGAAACTGTGATGACTTCAGACTTCTCGCACAACAAATTTATTTTTCCTCCCAAATATGGCGTTTCCTCTGATAGTGCAGAGATGGAGGCAGGCTCCAGAAAGAATCATCTGTGATCACGTCCACCATTTAGATAAATACGGTGATAAACTGCAGTCAAGCTATCCGGTCTTCAAAAAATCTCAGTCAAACTATATATATATATATATATATATACCCCCAAATCATGACACTGTAAACAATAGTGTTCATCTGGGAGTTCATAAACAAATTCTTACACCACCAAAAATGTGTATTCCATCATAGTAACAATAGCCCAAATGTATGCCAATACAGTGGTGAAAAACGCTACCACCTCATTTTACTATCAATAACTGCAACTAAATATGGAAAAAATATACAATCTAACCATTGGTTTCACATGGAAAGATGTCCCTTTAAATGTTCAGAGGTCATGAAAAATGAGAAATAAGCATGCAAATATAAAGCAGGAGTAGGTATTTACCAAGGCCACCCACAAAACCCTACTTTCATTTTATGCTGGTGTAACTCCTTTCAGTTTGTTCTGATTACATTGATAACTGCTGTAGAGGGCAGTACTAGCTTTACAGTGGTATGTATATGGCATGTTTTATTTGAATTTTATTACAAAGATTGAGGCTCCCACATCTGTGTGAGTGCTTGCTTCAGCACAGCACTGTGCATTCACCTGCAACATTACAAGTACTTATTGAGGCTTAATGGATTTTCCTCTTTGGTTTTCAAAATATTTTACCATTTTTTCCAACTTGTCAGCATAGCTAAAGCAAATTATCTGCGGAGTGGGTCAGAAGAACAGGAAGCATGAAGGACGGAGTGTAGCCAGGGTAGGAAATGGGCTTGTAACGAGTCGTAGTTCGAATCCCGGTAGGACATGGTTGTACCCGAAAGTACTTACCTGTTGCTTCATATATATCCAGCTGATAAATGGATAAATTGTAAATGTAAAATTTGTGTAGTCGCTCTGGATAAGCGTCTGCTAAATGCCTGTAATGTAATGTAATGTAATAATGAAGTCTAGCCAGGGTGTGTATGGACATGTCTGTATTACTGCTTGTAATATTTCAATTATTTCTGTTGAATCATATTTCTGATATTGTTATATTCGCAGAGACAACTGTTAGCCTTAGCGAATAATGCTCAGCGCATTTGTTTTGGGGGCTAATCAACAGCCCTAGCTGTCAGTATGGAAGGAAATGGCAGAGATAATGCTAGCAGTGTTATTGATTTTACTGCCATTTTTTTGCGATTGTGTTTTTCTTTGATGCTTTGGGGTTTGTCTTTGATCCTTGGGTATATAAGATTATAATGATTTGTGGAGATTTGGCCACACGGTCTCCTCAAACCATTCGCATATAGCTATTCCACTACACTCACATTTTGCACCATAGTATATTTCCATTATTGAACATATATATAAATATATATATATATATATACATATATATATTAATTAATTAATTAATATTATATTTATATATATATATATATATATATAATGAACTGCATTCACTTTAACACGGCATTCCACTTTGACTCTTCCCACTGCACACCTAGCAGTTTTAAAATCTTAGCAAACACATAGAGTTCAGGATATCTGCACCCCATAGTCACTCCTCTGTACATTAGTGACTTTGCAAGATACACAATTTAATCCTTGTAAGCTACACAAGCCAGAGGCATGTCCACGTCTACCAAGATAGATGGCGATTAGTATAGAGCCACACTACTGGCAGAAAGAGGCAATCGCCCCTCATTTGCAGTATCTGTTTATGTATAACTGTTAGCAGAGAGGAAAGGTTAAAACACCATTTTGCTGCCAGATAACCAAGATAACATTAAAAGTAATCTCATTCCAGTAGCACCGAATAAGACTACACATGCTCCTTCACCACTCAGATACATCATACTGCCGTTTGGTGTATCTGAAGGGATTCTTATACTGCTTTAGAGCCAAGCTTCATGTGCATCTTTCCATTGCAAATGACTAAATTGATTATCATAAAGATTTCTCGATAAGATAAGTTTCTGCTTATAAAGGTAGTTACATGTATTATGTGTATTTAACAAAGAAAGTATCAAGCTGGGAGTTAGATTGCCGTAATTGTCAAAAATTTGTCTTATGATAGGAGCCTGAAACAAGCCTTGTGCCAAGGTAAAAATGAGACAATCAAAATCTTTTGTAATTATATACAATTATATTGTAATTAGTGATGATTAAAGTTATTCCATGCTCTCTCCCTCTCCCTCTCTCTCTCTCCCTTGCAATAAAATATGTATACATATGTTAGTTGTGTAATCTGAATATGAATTCACTTCAACTTACAGCTCTGAAGAGACACATTTTGTGACTTATTTTAAATAGCATGAGTGCTGTTTGCATGTAAAAAAAAAAACTACACTTTAAATTAATGATCAAAATTGATGTGAATATCCACTCTTTTAGAAAGCATTCCACTGTATTCATAACCTTGACAATTCAGGATGTGTCTTGCAATCTTTATTTTTTAAAAGGATTCCACAATAAAGATATGCCAACACGCTGAGGCAATACACTCCAGTCTGCCCCAAACACATATTTGCACTCCTTGCAGACATAAAATATCAATTAACTGCAAGTTTCCAAAGCCAAACCTTTTTAATTTTAACAATAGAAATGACCTATTTAGGGTTTGATTTAGGCTGTGTCAATCCTTTTGGCCCAAACGCAATATGAATTCAAAATCTTGCACAGTCTCTATGGAGTGCCATTTGTAAAATGTTGCACGTACTGCAACCCTGCTCAATTTTACACATTTAGCATTGCCAAGCGTAAAAAAAAAATTCACTACAATTTTCAAATGCCACTTTTTTAAACATTTAGAGGCAAATTTATCTAAAACATTGCAATCACTTTTCCAAGAGTCATGTTATGCATTAAATCAAGACTGAATCATATTTATATATAATCTGATTCAATCTTGGTGCAGTGGGTAGTAAGAAGGTCCTGGGTTTGAATCCGGCCTGGGCCTGTCTGTGCAGTTTACATGTTCTCTCCAAGTCCACATGGGTTTCCTTCAGGTACGCCGGTTTCCTCTCAGAGTCCAAAGACATGCAGGTAGGTTAATTGGAGTTTATAAATTGCCCATAGAGTCTGAGTGAATGGTGTGTGTGTCCTGCAATAGATTGGTGGCCGGTCCAGGGTGTAATCCTGCCTCTCACCCAATACACATTGGGATAGGCTACAGAACCTCCCGAGACCCTGTCCAAGATAAGCAGGTATAGATAATGGATGGACCTGTCTCTGCCATACAATAAACTGACATTACACATGAGGAGTGTCACTAATTTGCATATGTTCCAACCATTTAGTTTCTACATTAGTTTTACATTTATATATAGACACTACATGGCCAAAAATATAACATATGACATCATGAACACCTGACATCCATCATCGAATCCAAAATTATAAGCATTAATATGGAGTTGGTCAACCTTTTGCTGCTATAGCTCCTCCACTCTTCTGTCGAAAGCTTTATACTGAATGTTGCACGGATTTGTTTCCGTTCAGCCAGAAGAGCATTAATGAGGTCAGGCACTGACTGGGCAATTAGGCCTGACTCGCTGTTGGCTTTCCAATTGATCCCAAAGGTGTTGGATGGGGTTGTGGTCAGGGCTCTGTGCAGGCCAGTCAAATTCTTCCATACCGTTCTCGACAAAACCATTTCTATATGGACCTTGCTGTGTGCGCAGGGACACTGTCATGCTGAAACAGGAAAGGGCCTTCCCCAAAACATTGGGAAAGCACAGAATTGTCTAGAATGTGATTGTATACTGAAGCATTAAGATTTGCCTTCAGTGGAACTAAGGGGCCTAGCTCAAAACCATGAAAAACTTCTCCAGACCAAGGGGTGTCCAGATATTTTTGGTAATATAGTGTAACATAATATAGTGTAACACGTACATTTTTCAATCTTGCTCCATTGAATAAAATTATTGTCTTTCTCATGCTGTCTCAGTCTCTCATTTTCTCTCTCACACAAACCCAAACACCCTCATTCACTCTCACTCATTTTAAGGGAAGGATTAGTACCACTAGTCTAGACAGACTGAACTATAGTTAGACTGATATAAACAAGGTTCTTTTATTTTTCAGGTTAATTTTGCAGGCCCCCATTTAGTAATGGTTCACCTGTGTTCAAAAATGTTTGCCTCTTTGCTCCCCAGAGACTAATATCCTATTGGCATTTCAACATCAAATTACTTAAAGATATTTGTTCTGTGGAATGAGCAAATAAAGGAGTTTGAAATACATAAATACTAGCACAGCGGTGGTGGGTTGGGAATGCATAGATAAAAGTATTTTATGTATGTATGTACTTATTTATGTATTTACATACAACCACAAGTGTGACGGGTGCAATTTTGGAGCTGGAGAGAAGAAATCAAAGCTACTCTCTGATAAAAGCACATTGTAGGAGAAGAGGTGGGAGGTGGGCTCACTCTTACCGGAGAGGGTAAAAAGCCATGATCAGGGGTTTGCTTTTCATCTCTCAGGATCATGGATGCACCGAGTACTCTTTCCTCCAACTTGTAGTGGACAGCAGTGCAACAAAAGCAGAAGGTCTGTCTGTGTCTCCCTGATAGGAGAGTGACCACAAATGCTGCTGATGTGAGAGGGCATGCTGTGGAGTTCTATTAGGCCACTTCCTGGATGTAGACCTCTGTGTGCACTGCAGATCTCCTGGAGTGGCTTGAGCAGGGGACTGCTTTAGACGACAGCATCAATCTGGACCTCAGAAAATATATGGGACCTCAACGCTGTGATTGGGCAGCCATCCTCTGACCACGGAATGGGAGGGGGAGGGACTCAGGCTTTCAAATATTAGGCATTGTGTATATCTGCTCAGAACAGAGCATACAATTCTGTCTAAACATAACAGCCTCAAGCTGCTTCCTGGGGCTTTGATTCACAAGGATCAATCTTATTGTATTCCCAATTGCTCCATTATGGACAATTTATTTTTGAGGTGTTTTTTGATGTGGCTAATGTGTTCCCATAAGAATTTGGGATGTTATCCCTCGATCAAAATGAAGCTTCTGATTAGGTTAATCGCCAGCATCTTTTTCAGATACTGAAAGCTTGCGCTGGTGCTACATGTATGGTTGAGGTTGGGGGTGAGCTGTGTTACAGGGGGGGCTTAGACCGGGCCCTCTCATTTCTGAGCAATTGAATTGTTTAGCCATTGAGTCACTGCTTTGTCGGCTATGAGAAACGTAAGTTAGGCTTTCTGCTCCAGGGTTTCTTCCCCAGTTGTCATTCACTGGACATTCACTGGACATCCTGAGTAATGCCTTCTGGTGACTCCAACACAATTGGCCTGTGTTGGAGTCACCAGAAGGCATTACTCAGGATGTCCAGTGAATGCTGGTGAACGTCTTCAGCTCAGGCCAGCATTTGCCTTTTCCCTACCCCTGCAGAAGGTTGGCCAGAGTTTGGTGCACTTCACCTATTTAGGGGCTGTTTTCCAGTTAAAAGCAGCCCACAAGTTTGTGTACCACATGATACTGAGCTGGCTAAACACTGCATAAGCTTTGCATGGGCGGGCTGGTCAGCCAGGTCTGGATCAACACCTTTTCTCAATGAGCTTAGAACAGGTGGACTTGTAAGGCTTTACCTCTCTCCACCACTCAAACCAAAAAGCATGGCGGGCCTCTCAGCCTCTCGTGGAGACAGTCTATCACAGTGGATCTTGCAGCTGCTGTTCCGCAATCTGTGGGTCAGACAGAAAGCTCTGTCATTTGCCAGCTTTGCACACATGCTGGATAAAGGCAGGGTGAGTGAGCTTGGGCATCTCATGGACAGGCTTGCTTGTTTGGACTGCATTTATATAGCGCTTTACAGTTGATGCCTCTCATTCACCAGAGCAGTTAGGGGTTAGGTGTCTTGCTCAGGGACATTTCGACACGCCCAGGGTGGCTCTTACCTCCTGAGCTATGTCACCCCCTGCTTAATGGTCACGATCTGACCATGCTGGGCTGACCGGGTTTCAGAGGATGGTGGGACAGGTTTGTGTCACTGCTTTGGTGGGAGGGCAGCAACATCAGTAGGGGCTGATCCTGTCAATCAATACTCCTGAGATGGGGTGTTTGAAACAGTGAGGAAGGAAGCTCTGTAGTACAACGGAATGAAGGCAATAAACACTAGAATTTGGGGGTATTAAATATTGAATAACTTTGCCATTATTGTTTCTTTATTTGTGACAAAAAAAATGTGACATTGTTAAAAATGTGTAAGTATACACTAATTTAAACAAACTCCCTTAATGATTTGGGCCACGTTCCACCCATTGCCACTGGATTGTTCTGTCTGATTGTTTTCATAAAAAATTTTTTATAGGGGTGTCAAGTCAATTGAAGGCCAAAGACAATTTTATGACAGTGTATGATGGCTACATAACAACTATTAGTCAAATTCCTTTTGATGACAATGTGTGAAATAAAGCAATTATCAATAGCCTGCTAATTACTGGATAATTATGAGATATAAATGTGCTAATGTGTGCTAATTAATTATAAAAAGCCAATCAATTGCAGGTGGAGTGAACTGTATTTTTCCATAACCTACTACAATTGAGACAAACTTAGCTGAGTAAATTGTATACCACTTTGGGCAAATTGGGAGAGCGCATGTATTTACATGTTTACCAGGGCAAGAAAGTGAATGGATGCACTGCTGATGCTTCATCATGTGGACTCATATATCTGCACAATGCCATTGTTTTTATGATCATGCACAGCACTTTCATCATGCTGTTCTCTGCCGCAACATGTGTTCATTTTTATACAAATTGAACTATTGCATGTGTAAAATAATGGAATTTCATTATTATTTTTTTCCAGTTGTTTAACATACCTAAGCATAACAAATGCATTATTCTTGCGATGGTATTATATGGAGTAATTAAATCCAGCATCCATTCTAGTGTTTAGAATGCTGTCCAGGCCAAGTGCTACAAAATTGATAAGATTTTTGGACCAGACTTATAATTTGAGGTCCTTGTGCAAGTGAACTGCTCATCTGTAATAGACAGATATTTTAGGGGTTGTTTTGTGGCTGGCTTTTGAGATATATACATTTTCAAATAATTGTTTTTCTCTCTCACACAACCTCTCTTCTCTTCTTCCAGGGAGGTCTGTGCTCATATAAGGGGAGA
Source organism: Anguilla rostrata (assembly GCF_018555375.3). Lineage (NCBI taxonomy): Eukaryota > Metazoa > Chordata > Actinopteri > Anguilliformes > Anguillidae > Anguilla > Anguilla rostrata. The sequence continues at coordinate 20,860,537 of NC_057937.1, read as the reverse complement.
TCCTTGTTTTTAAATGTCCTTCACGCTAATACTCATCACCCCTAGGGGCCTGCAGGCGTGAGACAGCACCTGCACTTCCTTACCTGCACCCCAGCCCCCTGCTCTGCCTCAACTGTTTACATTATGTTCCTGCCAGGACCGTGATAGTGCTCAGAGTTGCAGGGACATGCCTTAATATTATTAATCCTGGCTGTCAGACTGTCAGAGCACTTCCAATGGCTTCTGCTCTCTCACTGTCTCTCCAGTGCTACGGTACCCTAACTTTTTTTATCCTCCTTACACCAACCATATCTCCACATAAAATACCTATTCTCTTCACTTGTCATCTATGAACCAACACAAAGTTATGTCACCTGTGTCCATAATGCCTCATAAACCCCTGGCAACTGAGCCAAGATCATTTGCCTGATCACCAGCCCACTGTATATTAAGGGGGTGATCTAGGATCAGCAACATAGGGTGGGGTGTACAGTGCCCTTCACAATTATTGGCACCCTTGTCGTTGTTAATCAGTTTGATCGTGGATATACATGAATATAAAAGAAATTAAGCCTTTAATTGAGGTTAAATTGCAGAGGTAAAAAAAAAATCTTCATCAGGAAATATTTTTCTCAAGAAACTGAATTATTGGTACCCCTTGAGATTCGTATGAAGAAAATCTGATTATATTTCTATTTATATTTTGCTTTTTTAAAGCTGAGTCCTAAGGAACTCTTCAAGTGGTCATCCATGGCTTCCTGTTTCAGTACGTTATAAATGTGAGGTTGTACAAATGATAAACTCCTGGGCCTCATTCTAATTGCTTCACTTCTTGCATCCTTTCCTTGTGCCTTAGCTCCACCCATCAGAGGACGCAAGGAAAGGACATGAGGATGGAGAAATCGAGGGAACGTGTATTAGAAAAATGAACATCCTTGTTCAGTCAAGCGTCAGTTTGAAGCCATGTCAATTACAGATGTGGCAGAAGGGGAGTGGTGGATCCACAGCTCGATCAATTATACATCATGCGTTCCAAAAAAAAAAAAAAAAAAACTTCCGGAAAGGACGCACTTGTGTGTCCGTGCTGAAGCATCCTCCGGGAGCCTTTTTGCTCCTACAATTACAATTAGCAACTGATTGGCATGTCTTTAAAGATGGTGGACCTCTGTCGACTTCCAGGTTAGACAGACTGAGGAGACGAGGATGGATAAAATAAGCAATTAGAATGAGTCTCCTTAGTCATGTATTAACAGTGAGAATGTCAGAGGACACACAAATTGAATGAGACAAAAAGTTGCTGGCCTCATAATTCAGGCTAATGTCAATCTCCAATATAGGGCAATAATTCCTTTTGAACAACTGGTGCAGAGATGAGCCTGAAGAAGATGCAAGTGTGTTTTTGCTACTGTATGTGTGCTCCCACCGTAGCAAACTTAATAGGAAAAGACCCAGTACTGCTATCTTGGCATGGGGAGACAGAAGAATGCACTATATGCAGGTCAATTGTGACAGAAAATTTTCTCAGAATAAAACATTTGTTTTTTATCACAATAAGGTGACACAATTTTCTCATATTTATTCACAAAGCAGTCATCAGATAAAAATACAGTGAGTTATATGAATGCTTTACTCAGTTTTTTTGGTTAATTGAATTAAGGGTGCCAATAATTATGAAAGCCATGGTTTGTGTCTAGAGGCATAGACCAAACAAAATGACTCAATCCCTAGTATATCTGAAAGACATACATGCAAATATATTTCCAATAAATGCATTTTAAATACTTCCCTTCCCATTCTACACCATCCTCTTTCACACAACACTAACTTTTTAAGCAACAGTGGGTAGATAATGCAAGCCCTCAGAAGTACAGTGCTTATGACAAAAGGAACCCCTACCAGTCTAGCTGTTCACTGCTCTGTTGATATGCTGACAGCCATTTGTCAACGGGTATCAGTTTTCACAGGTGCTTTGTGGAAGATGTAATAATTATCTTTATGTGGGCCCCTTTGGCAACTCTCTCTCTTTGTCTCTCTGTGCAGTGCTGGCGGTTGACACTCATTGACAGGCAGACAGGAGAGGGATAAGGGATGGGTGGAGCCGGCTGGGTCATGGCTCATTCTCCAAGTGAACATGCTCCCAGTTAATACTTTAAGTGGCCTTACATACACTCACCGGCCACTTCATTAGGTACTTGCTAATACCGGGTGTGGTCTTCTGCTGCTGTTGCCCATCTGCTTCAAGGTTCGACGTGTTGTGTGTTCAGAGATGCTCTTCTGCATACCTCGGTTGTAACGAGTGGTTATTTGAGTTACTGTTGCCTTTCTATCAGCTCGAACCAGTCTGGCCATTCTCCTCTGACCTCTGCCATCAACAAGGCATTTTTGCCTAGAGAACTGCCACTCAATGGATATTTTCTCTTTTTCGGACCATTCTCTGTAAACCCTAGATATGGTTGTGCGTAAAAATCCCAGCAGTTTCTGAAATACTCAAACCAGCCCGTCTGGCACCAACAACCATGCCACGTTCAAAGTCACTTAAATCACCTTTCTTCCCCATTCTGATGCTTGGTTTGAACTTCAGCAGATCGTCTTGACCATGTCTACATGCCTAAATGCATTGAGTTGCTGCCATGTGATTAGCTGAATAGATAGTTGCGTTAATGAGCAGTTGAACAGGTGTATAATGAAGTGGCCAGTGAGTGTATATCTGTGCTATAAGCTGTAACGGTTACCCAGCTACCTGAGGGACCACCAGTTTTGTACCCAGCTCACAGCTACCTAGGCAAACTAAGAGATCACCAGTTCGGAACCACATTCATAGCCTCCTGTGCTAATGAAGAGACCACCAACAGAACTGTACTATCTGGCCTGACAGTTAGCAAGCTACTATGAGACCACCAGCACAAAAGCACTTAGTCTCTCACACGTATATACCCATCTGTGAACAGATCATACTAGTACAGAGGTGTTTTCAGCACCTGACACCTGGCTTGATTTGTGAATGCTGATCACACTCTGTTGAATGTGGATTGATTAGTTGGTTGGTGCATTTTTCGATCTGGCATACTGGGCGCACATTAGAATGTGCCATCCCTCTGCATGTCCTTTGCCTGGATCCAATCAGCATGTGTCCTTAAATTTGACTTGGAATTATGAACAAACCTTAGTTTTATTTTTTCCTTACAAGCCCAAGTTTAGCAAGTTAAAGTAGTCAAACTATGACTGTGAAGTAAAAGTTAAGGACATTTAATCCTGGCCAGCGTGAGAGGTAGAATGAAGAATGTGGTGGAATATTCCAGGAGTTTCCAAAATGTGGATCTGATTCCATTGGTGGGTCATGAGATGGGGTGGGGTGAGGCATGAAAAACATAAAAAAAAAGTCTTGTCACCCTCTCACATAAGAACATACATTTAAAGACACATGGTCCATTTGAGCTTGTTGTGCTACAGTACCTGAAATGTTAGTCCAGAACACAACAGTTTCATACACCATTTTATCCCAGGTCAGCCTACTTTTTGTGTTGGCCCCTCTCACTGGCAGATGTTTTCGGTAGCTGAAATGCTCATGGATCATGACTTAGAGACTGGGTGGCAGCCTCGATTACCTGCAAGGCTCACTTCAAATACCCCTTTTCTTTCATTACATTACATTACATTACAGGCATTTAGCAGACGCTCTTATCCAGAGCGACTTACACAACTTTTACATAGCATTTTACATTGTATCCATTTTATACAGCTGGATATATACTGAAGCAATTTCGGTTAAGTACCTTGCTCAAGGGTACAACGGCAGTGTCCTACTCGGGAATCGAACCTGCGACCTTTCGGTTACAAGTCTAGTTCCCTACCCACTGTGCTACACTCCGTCCTGTCCTTTCTTGCCTTCTGTTACGCCCCTCAGCCTCAGGTAGGGGCGCTGGCCATTTGGCCTGTGTTTTCTTGTTTCAGGTAATTGAGAGCAGCTGTGGCGGTGCCCTGGAGTCGGCTTCTTGGGAGGGGCTTTATTTTCTCCTCGCCTTTGGACCACGGCCGTGTCTTGATTTCACCTTTTGTTTTAAAGTTATTTTGTTATTTCGTATGGTGTTCTAATAATAAAGTTATTGGTTATTTTTGGGAAACCTTGGTGTTGTCTTCGCTTATGTTTGCGGGTGCTTAAGAGCAACCGTAACATAATTGGGGGCTGGTCCGGGATCTTTTGGATCCTTTTGGTTTATGGCTTTCTGTATTCACATTGTCCTTTGTCTGCTTGGTTACTTGGTTACTCCTAGCCGATGAGTTTATTTTGACGCACAGAGGGGTGTTTGGGGATCGCCGATATCGCAGTGATGCACCGCCTGGTAATGGCAGCTATGTTTCCGATATCTCTGCAAACAGGATAAGCGACGGTAATCCTGTCGGTAAGCATTTCGAGACCCAACACTGTAATTTTTGTAAGATGCCCGGACATTTGGTGGTGAACTGTTCAATTATAAAGGCTAAGTTCTATGTAAAACCCGCAGCTTTGGTTGCTCCGTTGCGTTCGTGGAGGCTTGCTGTGGCATCTCATGGGAGAAGCTCAGGAACATAGGGATGTTTGTGATTACGCCCCCTTTCTTACAAATGGTTCTGTATCTTTACCAGGTACGGCAGAGAAGAGATCCGTTTAGATACTTCAAGACACTGGGGCAGCACAGTCATTTCTCGTTGAGGGTATTTTACCCCTTTCAGCAGGGGGTGCGGTTTGGAAAGGGGTGGAAAGGCCCCTCGAGGTCGTTACTGTGCCGCACCCGTCCAGGGAGCCGGATCAGTGTACACAGAGGTTCCCTAGGGTTTTCCCCACCTGTGCCGTCACTCGAGCAATGAGTCGCTGTGATAATTCGCCCTCCGTTTCCCTGGTGCCTAAGCCTGATCCACCCTGAAGCTTAGATCTGAGTGAAACTTTTATGGCTAATCCTAAGAAGCGTGTTCCACCCCAGGTTTTCCCGACAGCCAAATCCAAAGAGGACGTTGTCTCTGAGGAGATGCCTTTGAATGGGGTGAGTGACTTGTCAGTGTCCCGAGAGGAAATGGTGGCAGCTCAGACAACTGATTGTGCTCTATCTACCCTTTTCAAGCAGGTTATCCTTGATAGTGACCTGGATGCTGTGTCCCAGGGATACTTCACTAAAGAGGGTGTGTTAATGAGAAAATGGAGGCCCAGTAGCATGTCCGCTGAGCGTGTTGCAGGCTATCAGGTAGTTATTCCCTCACCTTACAGGCAGCAGATTTTGAGTGTCTCCCATGATGGTATCCGCTTGTTAAGTCTGACGTCACGCGTGACGTTTTGCCATTTCTGAGTCCAAACGCTCCTTCAGATCCCGAACCTGTGAACCTTTTCACAATCACTTCCTTCTTTAATGAGGCACCATTGAGGGTTAAAAGGGTCTAAATTCTTTCAACTCCAATAAAATCAATACGCTACAAAATCCATCATTCTAAAGCAGTTAAAACAGCAACATTATTCTTTCGATTTTGAATTGTTGTTACGTCCCCTCCCAATGTCCAATTTCACAATAGATGGCAACGTTGAATCACGGTTATAGTTACTTCATTTAGGGATGCCAACCATCCCACAAAATACGGAATCGTCCCTTATTTGGACAGTAGAATAGGCGTTCCGTATTTAACTCATGGCTACGGGACGCATTTTCATCCGTATCTTTGTGAATGATTCCGTTGTTAGTAATCGCTGTTTTGAATACAATTCAATAGTTAGCTAGCTAGCTGGCATAACAAGCATGCTGTGAGATCGTCCTAAAACCCAGAATTTTACTATTGGCTAGGTGACAAGTGACGGCGAACCTATAATGAAGCTAACCGGCATTCAAACCCGGTTTCAGAGTGTCTTGGGAAAACGCAATGTCTACACTGCCAGGCCACAACATTTTAAAAAAGCATGACAGAGCTAGGGAGATTCATTTGATTGCGTTATGATTTCGTGTAGTTTTCTTAAATAATGTAATGGTAAAAATGACCAAAATTGGTGCAAATTGTATGGTACAAAACAAGAAGGAACTATTTTTTTCTTGATAGAATCGTTGGTTTCATAGAATTAACAACCAGAGGTTTTTGCTTAACAACGGTGCAAATAGTAGAACTACCATTATTTTTCAATAACGGGACAGCCGTGGTTTATTCCTTGCATATAATACAGTGGTAAGAATATATGGTAGCAGGTGTACAGTAATGATAAACTGTAATGTAGACAGGTTGTGCACTAATGTATATGCATAATGAGAACTGATAAGGACAGGTAAGAACAGGATGTAAACAGGTACCTAACGTTAGCACCCACTGGCGCCAAGCTTTGTTTTTCTTCATTCATTTAAGAATTGTAACTTAATTATCAACTGCAGCCATTTCCTCTTCTCTTTCTCATCGCAAGTAAAGCGGTAGAATGACAATTGAATAGTTTTTTTTGAACTCAGATCTATTCAAACAACAAGGGACACAGCACTGCGGCACATTGAAAAGACGAGAGCCTCAGCTAACGCAGCAGAGGCTTGGACTCGGAAACAGTATTATCGGAAGGTCGATACGTCACGGCTTAACAAGTGGATAGCAGGACATTTAGGAGTAAATAAAACACACAATCGTGTTTTTCCTTGTTTTTCTGGCTGGGATTGAAAAAAGACAGTGCAGTATTGTAAAACTTGTCACATTTGCCAGCTCACTGGTAAACCTAATAAAATCATTCCACCTGTGCCGTTGTTTCAGATCCCTGTAATTGGCGAACCGTTCAAACACCTTATTGTTGATTGTGTTGGCCCGCTTCCTCGATCCAAAGCTGGAAACACGTATTTGTCCACTATGATGTGCCAAGCAACACGATATCCAGAGGCTGTACCATTGCGTACGATTACGGCTTTTGAAAGCTCTGACCAAGTTTATAACGGTTTTTGGCATTCCCAAAGTGGTTCAGACAGATCAGGGAACTAATTTCAGCTCAGAATAAAGCACAGCGTGACGTATCCTGCTGAAAGCTAAGGCGCCCTCGAACGCTTCCATCAAACATTGAAGTCTATGCTGCGTGCGTACTGGGGATTGGGAGGAGGGACTCTCCTAGTTGCTTATGGCCACCCATGAGGTGTCACAGGAAAGTCTGAATTGGTGTTAGGAGACACCAAGTTAGAGGCCCCCTCGAGCTGATTAGAGATCAGTGGCTTCCAGAAATACCTCCGGCTAATCTGTTGAATTACGTGAATGATTTTCGCCTTCGGTTGTATATGTCATGGTTCTGTGTTTTCCTGTCTGCGTTTCCCTTGTTGGGCCGCCAGATGGCGGCACTTCTGTTTTGTGTCCTGCTCCCCCCTGTTAATTGTATTATTGTTGTCTCGTTATTCTATCATTGTTCCCACCTGTGTCTTGTTATCCCCTCCTTTTCTGGTTTGATTGTTTTTTGAGTTCACCTGTGTCTTGTTACCCCGTCTATTTAAGTTATTTGTCCCCTTGACTCGGGTGCTGGTTCCTTGTGTTTGTTTCCTACTTGTGTTGGTTTCTGACTTTGTGTACCTGCCCGCTTTGTCCTGCTTCCGTTTCGTGTATGTGCTTCTACCCGTGTACTCTGCCTGCCTGTGTTCTGCCCTGCCCGTGTTTTGAGTTCCTCTTGATTTCTGTTCTTAGAGATTTTGGAGTTTGTATTTTTGCCCATCGTGGCCTTTTCTGTTCCTTGTTTGTGTTTGCCTTTTTTTGTAGTAAATTCTTTATTTTCCTTTACCTCTTGAGTTTTGTGTGTTTCACTCTGCGCCTGGGTCCAACCCCCCCGAAAACGTGACAGTATAGGGTTTGTGCGCTGGCTAAGAAAAACCTAGAAGGCTCACAGAAGAGAATGAAGGGTTGGTTCGATCAGAAGGCTCAAGTCTGCCACTTTGATCCTGGAGATAAAGTCTTGGCATTGCTGCCCATTATTGGTTCGGCCTTACAGGCTAGGTTTAGTGGACCTTATGTTGCGGAGCAGAGGGTTTCAGACCTAAACTACTTGAGTAACACTCCGGATAGGAAAAAGCGTGTCCAACTGTGCCATGTTAACCTGCTGAAGCCGTATTATGCTTGCCCTTCAGAGCCGTTGTCAGCCAAGCCGAATGCTGAGCAGGCTTCCTTATCTGTCTCTGTTAAGTTTGTAGCCTTGTCCTCCATGCTGAACTCCTCTGATCCTCCTGCAGTTGCCAGCTCCGTTGCTGACCACCCTTCTCAACCTCTGTGGGTGGTAGACGCAGGGGAAGATGAAGTGGTGACGGCTGAGGAGATATTTAAGGGTAGGTTAAATAATTTACAGTTCCTTAGGAATCTTGAAACAGTTTTTGCATTTGACCAGTTTCAAACAGTTTGACCTTGTCTGTTTGATTAAGTCTCGTATATCTCTCTTTCCTGATATTCCTTCCAGAACTACACTTGTGGAGCATGATGTTGATGTGGGTGAAGCAAGTTCTATTAAGCAGCATTTTTACTGTGTATCTCCGGAAAAAAAATGAACATCTACGTAAAGAACTGAATTATATGCTTGAAAATAACATTGTGCAGCCCAGTTTTTCCAGCTAGTCTAGCCCATGTTTGCTAATTGGGAAGCCGGATGGCTCGTATAGGTTTTGTACAGATTATCGTAAAGTTAATGCTGTAACAAAAATTGACTGCTACCCACTCCCGAGAATGGAGGACTGCATAGATCAGGTTGGTTCGGCACAATTTGTCATTAAATTTGACCTCCTCAAGGGTTACTGGCAAGTCCCGTTGACCCAGAGAGCGAAAGAGGTTTCTGCGTTTGTAGCCCCACAGGGTTTATACTCTTATTCGGTCATGGCTTCTGGTATGCGTAATGCCCCCGCGACTTTTCAGTGGTTAATGAACTGCATGCTGTCTGGTCTCGAGGAGTGCGCCGCTTACCTAGATGTCATTCTGTTCAGTGACACTTGGCCTCAACATCTGGCGCGGATCGGAGCCTTGTTTGCTCGTCTAGTAGATGCAAACCTTACCGTTAACCTGGCTAAATGTGAGTTCGGACAAGCCACGGTCACGTACCTTGGCAAGGTGGTTGGCCGTGGTGAGGTCCAGCCTGTGCGCGCCAAAGTCGAGGCTATTGATCGTTTTCCTGCTCCAACCAGTAATAAGGAAGTGATGAGATTTTTGGGAATGACTGGTTATTATCGTGGGTTTTGCCCAAATTTCTCTGCTGTAGTCGCCCCCTTGACTGACCTCCTCGGGGGTAAGGTCCCATTTCATTGGTCCCTTGCTTGTCAGATCGCTTTTGAAAATGTCAAAGCCCTTTTATGTAATGCTCCCGTTTTGTCAGCCCCTCGTTTTAACAAGCCGTTTAAGCTCGCCATTGATGCTAGTGCCGGTGCAGTCTTGTTACAGGAGGATGAGCTGACAATTGATCACTTGGTGTGTTTCTTTTCCCGTAAATTCCATAAACACCAACGCAACTACTCAACCATTGAGGAGACTTTAGCTCTTGTCTGGGCAGTGCAACATTTCAATGTCTGTCGGCTCCGTTAATCACCCGGTGCTGGTATTTACTGTTCGTCTCCCCTCGTTCTCTTTCTATCTTCAATTTGCAGTGGCAGTGGCATAGCAGAAGAGGTTCAACGCTGGGAGTCAATGTGGGAAGTCTCGTCTGTCTGCTTGGAGTTGGTATTAATGATTTGGAATTTGTTTGTTTGAATTTCTGTTTTGGGGACTGGTGTCCCCAGCTGGTGGGTGGGGGGTGTGGGGTTGTTATGCCCCTCCGCCTCAGGTAGGGGCACCGGCCATTTGGAGACCTGTGCTTTCTTGTTTCAGGTCATTGAGAGCACCTGTGGCGGTGCCCATTAAAAGAAGCCTGGAAGTCGGCTTCTCGGGAGGGGCTTTATTTTCTCCTCGCCTTTGGACCACGGGCGTGTCTTGATTTCACCTTTTATGTTTTACAGTTATTTTGTTATTTCGTATGGTGTTCTAATAAAGTTATTGGTTATTTTTGGGAAACCTTGGTGTCGGCTTCGCTTACGTTTGCGCAACCGTAACACCTTCTCATTCTCCTTCATTCCTTCTCCTTTCTTTTGATTTTTAAAGAATCTCAAACAAAATTAATGGCAGTTGCTACGTAGACAACTTCTATTGAGAGGCCTTCAAGCGGTACTGCTGTGCGGGCACAGGGGAAGGCCCCAAATGCAGAGAGCAGTCAAAATGAAGAGGATGTGAGCCACTCTCTTCAGCACAATTGGAATTACCCTGTCATAGAGTTTTGTTTTTTTTCCCTCCACTGACGGATGTGCTGTTGAATAGGTATTGGATTCGCTTAAATGCTGATAAGTGAAAGATTTACTGCCACTGGTCAGGGAGGTTCAGGAAGGTCACAGCGCAGCTCAGCGACTTGTTTTGTGCAACGGTAATGTCAGGCAATAAAAGGGCCGGTGGTAAATGCCAATGAAATGACCAAAGTGAAAAGGTGAAAACGGATCAGGAAGAGAGGCGCTAAAGCACATCGGCCATTTATTATGGACATTTTTATACAATTTGTGTGTAGGATTTTTCTTTTGTTTATGATGTTTGTTCCTTTAGCTTTCCCTGCATGCAGTGATCTCCATAATTCTTGGAACAAAGCCATACTTGATCTGGCTCTGTATTCCATAATTTTAGATTTGTAATCAAACAATTTACATGTGGTTGAACTGCAGATTCTTTGCTTTAATTGAAGAGTATTTTCAGACATTCTGAGGAATTTTCCGCATAATAAAGAAATGCGTGTCTGATCAGAAACATTCTTCAAGAGGCAGGCATGGATGTGTCAGTGACTACTGTCAGCACAAGACTTTATGAACAGAACTACAGAGGCTACACTGCTAGATGCAAATGGTAAATGGACTGCATTTATATAGCGCTTTTATCCAAAGTGCTTTACAATTGATGCCTCTCATTCGCCAGAGCAGTTAGGGGTTAGGTGTCTTGGTCAAGGACACTTCGACATGCCCAGGGCGGGGTTTGAACCGGCAACCCTCCGACTGCCAGACAATCGGTCTTACCTCCTGAGATATGTCGCCCCTTAATGCAGGCTGCTTGGTAGCCACAAAAAAATGATGGCCAAGAAGTACCTAAAAGAGCCTGCAGAGTTCTGGGAAAAAAAAGGTAGTATGGACAGATGAGACTTAGATTCACTCGTATCAGAGTGATGACATGAGCAAGATGTGAAGGTCAAAAGAAACAGCCCAAGTGCTAAAGTACCCTCCCTCATCTGTGAATCATGGGTGTGGGGTTGTTACTGTTTGGGCATGTATGGCAGCCAGAGGTATTGGCTCCGCTTGTCCACATGAAACTGTAACTGCTGATAGCAGCAGCAGAATTAATTCTGAAGCATATTATCTGCTCAAATTCAACCAAGCGCCTCAAAACTCAGTGAAAGGTGATTCATCCTACAACAAGACAATTATCCCAAACATACTGCTACAGCAACAAAGGAGTATTTTGAAGCCAAAAACAGGAAAATTCTTGACGGGCCAAGTCATTCACCCAATCTGAATCCAACTGAACATATGTTTCATATGCTATGGCTGCTATACAGGCCTTGCAGAGCATCACCGGAGAATATACTCAACACCTGGTGATGCCTATGGGTCACAGACTTCAAGCAGTTATTACATGCAAAGGATATGTGACAAACTACTGAACATAACTATGTTCATTTCCATAACATTAATGTGTCCCAAACATTATGGTGCATGAAACAGGGGGTAAAGTGAAAACTGCTTTAATTTCTACATGATGAAGCCAATGTGTATAAAAATGGCCTTAAATAAAAGCTGAGAATGTGGTTATATGTGAACTGTTTTACTGCAATCTAAAATTGTGTATTACAAAGACAAATCAAGAAGAAATGTGTCTTTGAGTGAAATTTTTCCTGTTCCATCCAAATGGCATCCTTCTCTGCTTCCACATGATGGTGCGGTTTTTCCAAATGTCTTATAAAAGAAAAAAAAAAAAACAATTAGTACGCTTGCAAGTTTTTTGTTTAGTATTTTTTCCATGGTCAAAAGGCAAAGTCCTCTGTTCAGGGCTCCGTGTTGTCTGCCAACACAAGTAATTTGCAATCAGGATTTCAACCTGGCGTGCAGGGGTTCATTTTGTTTTTTTCTCCTCCAACCATGAAGGGAAGATGAAAGAGAGTACTGGGCAGCGCCGTTGTGGATTGGCTGGTGTTCAGAAAAGCGTTGGAGGGCAAGCATAACCTGCGCTCGTGATCTTTGGAGGGATCACACTTTGGATCGCAGCAACAAATGGACCCGGTCGCTCGGGGATGCCCGGCCATCTCTCTGCTGACCAATTAGCACATTTCAGAAGCCTGGAGTGCACAAGAAACTGACTCCTGAAAATGAACCCCTCCACACACACACCACAGCACTCCCTCCCTCCACCAAGACAGAGGAAGGCTCAGTAGAAGCAGTTTAAATCTTGATAATTTTCTAATCGTGAGTGGTTCATTTTTTGCCCCCGGCGAGGTATGGTTGGGATAAATGGATGAAACTTTTGTTGGCTGTTGGAGGATGGGAGTTGGTTGGGGTGGGGGAGTTGCAGCATATCATTTCAGGAAAGCAAGGTTTGTTTCACAACTCAGCCCAGGAGAAATGTGTATGGCATTCTTCCCATTTTGGGAGGAAGTTGGGGGGGGGTTTGCTGGCACTGTCAGAGATGTGGTGAATACACCCAAAGTGTGAGAGTGGTAAGGGCTTGCTCTTCTGGCTGTGGAGAGATTGCTGAAATCTCACAGGGGATTACACCAGGGACCCCAATGGAGTCACTTTCTTTTATAAAGATCCCTTTCAAAGGAAGATTCCTCTGTGTTGTTTATGTAACAAAAGAATGAAAGAGGAAAGCATCCACCTTGGCTGTGGTTTCCACATACTCTGAGTGCTTATGCGGTGTTCTTGAAACATCCTAACTTTGGCAACAGAATAATATTGAATATTCTTTAATATGTTTCTTTTTTATGAGACATTTGGGTTTTATTACATCATCAACACCAGAGCCCCCCCAGGGCTGTGTACTGAGCCGTCTGTACTAATGATTGTGTCAGCCTCTCTTTGTTCACCACATACTGTTAATATTCTGATGATGCATCCATTCTCGCACTCCTACATGACAATAACTCTATTGTGGCTTACCTGCACCTCATATATTATTTTTTTTAACAATGGTGCACAAATAATTATTTACAAAACAAAAAGAGAAGAACTACTTATTGATAGTTCTAACTGCAACTGCATAGCCCTTAACCTCAAATCCATAAATGGAGAGACAGCTGAGATGGTGAAGAGCTTTAAATACCATGGACTCACACTCGACAATAAACTTACCTTCAACCACCGTATCACCATCACCCTCAAAAGCTGTCAGCAAAGGCACTCTGGCATTCGTAAACTCAAAGCACTGTCCATTGCACCCCAACATCTGCTTGTGCTCTACAAGAACATCATTCAGCCCATTTTACTCAATTGCTCACCCTGTTTCTACACTATGCTGACAGTCACAAACAAGAACAAACTCCTCCACATCACATGCACTGCCTCAAAGGTTATTTGTCTTACAACCCCCAACCTTTCAGATCTCTACGATGAAGTCATCAAAAGCACTCATGACCTGGATCAACTCAACTCACGTTTTTCCCTTCTTCCCTCAGGCCGGTGGAACAGAACTCTAAAATGGAAAATGGCACGTTTTGGTAATAGTTTTGTCTCTACAGCCATATAAGCCCTGAAAAAACTCTCACAGTGATAGTAGACCCTGTATTTCTCACCTGCATACAGTATATGTGTATATATGTATGTACCGTATGATGTGAACTACATATAGAAATGGTATTTTGGGCTTTGTGTATGTGTACGTGAACTGGCTGTGAAGAAAATTTCCAATGTATTCATATCTTGGAGACAAAATAATCTATCTAAAAGTCATTTTTTGGAAGAATTCATCACATTCTTTGTGTTTCTTCTCTTTGGCCAAATGAAAAATTTGAGATGCTCCCTACCCCCTGGCCACCAGTGCCTCATCTGTGTGGATGAGGTTTGATAGGTTTTTTTTGGGGGGGCCAACGCCTAACCCTGTCTAATCACTGGCAGAACCCCCCCCCCCCCACCCCCCACCCTCGCCAAGCCTCCATACCTCACACATGTCCGGCCTGACCACATAGGTCAGAAGAAGGATGTCCCACCAATAAATCAGTCCCCAGAGGTGACAGCATACAACAACAACAGCAAAAATGCAGATTGTCCTTGGTTTCCACAGAGAGGAGAGATAGTTGCCCATGTTCCCCTCCCCAATCCCTTCCTTCACACCTCCGAAACAATACAACACCCTTTTCATTTAGGTCGGGTGAAACGTAGGGCCCGATCAGCTACCACCAGGCCCCTACACACCCTCCCCACCCCACCAAATCCCCAGGCTCCCCCAATGGAGGCCAAGCTATGAACTGCTTCCAGAGTCTGTTACCGGCCTAATTGAAAGTGCTTTGTCATCACTTTCTCCAGAACACTGATGGATGTGTCGCTGAATGAGCTTTGGATTTTAGTTATACAGACGCTGCCAGAAGATTTACGACCAGTGGCTTGCGAGCATGGGGGTGGATAGAATGGCATTTTAGTTGAAACCCCTTCTCACTCTCTGTAATCTGTTAATTATTACTTATTAAACTGACTAAGCCTTAATGGCTGGTTTTAGCCATGCGTACACAAAGAAGAAAGGCAGGAGCAATCCATCCAGGGAGCTGTGACTAACGTGTAGCTAACATGGAGACTAGGCTGAGCACCGAGAGAGAAAGATTTTTATTTGCACCAATATAAATACCTGAGGAAAACGGATGCTTATTCACAGGTTAAAATACAAACATAGAACATCTTACACTGGTACAATGGATGGAACATGACTGTTCGTTTAAAGGCATGATGGGTAAAATTAAGCTGGTATTATGTTTAGTTGTGAGTATTCACAAATCAGCATTTAGAAATGGGAGGTAAGGAGTGAGTTGGGGAGTTCAGTAATATGCATCTGATTAACATGCTTTCTTTGAGAGAAGCAGTTTCAATAACCTAGTTGTGGTTTTCCCCCTTCCAGGAAACGTGTAACTTATGTCAGACTCCGACAAGACAAACTATGAATATTGAGTATTACTTAAGACTTGAAGACATTATATAAAGGTAAATGTAACAATCAAAGTGTGGTAAAATATTATTGATAGAAGTGTTATTAAAGGCTCTACATGAATGTGAAATACTGTGCAGGCCCTAATACCCCTACATCAAAGTACTCTCGCAGATTAGACCTGCACCCAAAATGTCTCTTAATGAAGGTTATTGCTCGTTTTATTGCTCTTTAAACCGTCAGAATAAAATGTGCTTGTGTTCTGTTTGACCACTCACCTGCATTACTGTGGTGACATACCGTTAGCTCTGATGATGGCCTCACTAGCCCTGCGCCAATCATGCAGAGGAGCAGGTGCTCATCACCCAACCACCCTGGCACAATGGGGTGGCCCACCATTTTTGGATTTACTGTGCTGGGACACAAGATCTGTGCTTATAAACAGCTGTCAGACTGGATAGACAATCGCAAAAAGTCTTATAATTGAAAATCATCAAAGTCTTTTGGTGCCCTGTGTGAAATGTGTTGAGATTGAAAGAATTCTGTTTGCTTGAATAAATTAGAATTCCCTTATACTAAGACTTCATAATTTTACGTTGAAGAAATTACACTATTTTTTCATCCTCACTACATCCTCCATTTATTCATCCTTACTTCCTAAATATAAATACATTGTGAGTTGGAATTTGAGATTACAGTACCACTGAAGAAAGTAAACAGGGCCACCAATTTGCCTGGGGTAGAGCTGCATGACGGAGCACATATTGGCCTGTGGTTTGGATTCTTTGAGTCAAGAAGCCTCTGGGATGGGTCTCTATCTGTTTTTCTCTGGCTTTGTCATTTAAAATAATATTTTGGCGGAAAAGTAATTTATAACTATTAACCGAGCATACAATGAGTGGAAATATTAGAGTGATTTAAACTGGAAACACTTCACAACAATTATAATCTTAATAGTACATACAGTAAAAGCAATAAATACTATTTTATTTGCATGGGTCAGTCAATCTCAGCTTTTTTTCTATCCCTCTATTTAATTTTTTTTATCTCTCTCTCTCTCTCTCTCTCTGTTACTCTCCCTGGATTCAGAAAGCTGCCTCACAGACCCAACTGAAAGGGAACACGAGAAGAATGGCTTCCTATATAAACACAAACCCACCTCTTTTGTGTTTCATTGAAACCTGATCCCCCATTATTTGCACCCATCGTGTCTGCTGAACAAGGTTCCCCCTCACAAAGTGACCTGCAAGGCCATAGAAAGGGCCCCACACAGGTAAAATGACCCCATCCCAGATGCCACAAAGAAATCCTTCCTGAACACCTGTCTGGTCTGAAACATTTCAGTGACTCACCACTACTCTATGGAAATGCCACTCTTTTCTTAAAAAACATTTTTTAACTATAAAAACAACCATCCAAGTAACTCCTCCTTAGGATAAAAAATGATTTTCATTGTTTATAATCCGTTTTATGCATGTGTGTTTTTAGCACACCATAAAAACTGCCTTGTTTTTTCTAGATTAAGAAAAATCCTTTCCTGAAAAAAATCTATTGATGAATCCGGCCTTTTGGAAAAGTGACCACATTAGATGAATATTAACTCACAGATGGTTTAAGAAGGTTCTGTGGCGTTTCCTAACTAACAATTGATTAACTTGTAAGTTCCCATCTCTCTGCTGTTGTTAGAGGCGTTTAGCATAATTAAGGGAGGGGTGTAAGTGTCCAGATGCTTTGAGCGCAGGTGAAAAGCGATCTGTCACTGTTCTAAAGTAACACAGATGGATGCAGCCTTGAATGCGTATTGGTTTTAGTTAACCATGACAGAGTGCGGGGCAGACGAGCCGCTAGTCGCGGAGGTCTTAAAGATCCAAAAGCGCTTCAGTGATTTTTCTCTTTTTTCGGGGGCAAAGATGACCTCTGGTGTACTATTCGCCAGCTGCTGATAAAAAAAGAAAATTAATTGCAAGTTTTTTCTTCTTTCATTTTTGCCAGACGTGGCCATAAATGAAAATATTTAATTGCCCTGTATCACATAATTCCTTAAATGAATTCTACTTTAAGTTTGGAACCAAAATGCAGAGTAAACATTTACATTTTACACATTTAGACAGCAAATACTATTCATAGCAACTTGTGAAGAGATTTAAAAAGGTGAAGATTACCTCATCACCTTGGAAAATATGAGTATTTATTATTATTATTATTATTATTATTATTTTACTTTTATTTAACTGGGATAATCAACCAATAACTCAGTCTCCATTTGCAGTGACAAACTGGGGATGATCAAAGTGAAAAGGCAATGCCAGTGATCAATCAGATATAGAGGCAGAGGTGATTAAGTGGCCAAATGTAGAGAGTTGGGTTTTGTGCAAATTTGACAGGAACACCAGGATTAACAAAAGACCCATGGAATCTCAGTTAACATAAATGAGCAGACTTCTTGTCTTTCTGAGAACATTCTGGCTATTTCAGAAGGTCTTTGTGCTGACTATAACAGGTCACTCAGCCACATACATTGCTGATTTCTCCAAAGCATTCACCCCACCCACACACCCAAAGATCCTTCAAAAAAGAGCTTTTCAGTGTTCCAAATCATAAATTTTAAAATACAACGGGACATGGCAATTTTGGGGAAGATGCTAATTAATAATAAAAACGGGAAAATAATAATATAGTTTTATCAGGGTTGTCATTCTGTTTATTATTTAAAATTATGTTTTAAGACCCATTTTAAAACTGTTTAACTGTATTAGTTTTATTCTGTATTTATTGTCTTTATTCCATTTCTTTATTTTTGTATACTTTTATACTTTATGCTTGCAAACCACTTAATGCTGTATACCACTTTGTGTTTCATGCAAGGAAAGCTCCTGAATACTAATAATAGCAATAATAATAATAAGAAGAATTACTATTATTATATTTGTATTATTGTTATAATTATAATTTCTATTATTACAACTTCTACTACTATATGGCTACTACTATAATTTTCCAAAATAATAATATAACCATTCCTGTTGTTTGCAGTGTTGTCTGTTCATCTGGATTTGTGCAGCTATGTTCAATCCAATGTACAGCACACTTGATCAAAAAATCCCTTTGAATTCTACAGGGAAAACAAAACATATTGCAATGCATATCACTACACTAATGTTAATTTTATCAATATGTTACTTTATGCATGTTTGTACACACTATCCATCTATTCATATCATATCATATCATATGCACAATTGGCACCAGCATTGCCTAAACGGCATTCTAACCTTCAACCCTCTGGTCTGAAAGGCCTTGTTGTTGCCACCATGAACATCTTTCCAAGAGCTGCTGGGCCAACATAAGGGAAGATGTCAGGTATAAAATATTGCTGCCTTTAATTAACTGGATCATGCTTTGTTTCCATAACTCTGCTGCTCCGCTTCTTTGTGTTCCTCGTTCTGGAGAACTCGTTTTACGGTTTGGAGAAGCTGACTTTGCTGTCAGCCGGGGCAAAGCTACAGCTGAGGCCGTGAGTCGTGCCACACCGCTGTCCCGCAGAGAAATGGGCCCTGTCGAATATCTAGACAGCCCTGACTGAAACAATACAAGGAAGACAGAATTTGTGTTCCGCTCGAACCCTCAAATTCTCTGACGCCACATGCTGTGAGCCAGGATCATCTGCATTCACGGCCATCGAGAAATAACAATGTGTTCACATTCAGGATTTCCGTAACTAAGCATTCAGGAGGTTTGCTGGACGCCCCAACACAAACAGTATCTGACTTTCATTGCATTGCATTTCATGCATTTAGCAGAGGTGCAAATCCAGATCAACATATTTCATACATGCTTTTAAAATATTTTTACCAATATTCTTTTTTTTACATATTTACAGAACTGGATTTCGCTACAGTAGTGCCAAACCTGGAAATCAACCTGGAACCTCCAACTTGCAATTCTAGCTCACTAACCATTATACTGATCTGTCAATCTTATACCTTAAATAAATACACTATTTTTAAACAGGGCAAAGGGGTTTTGTCTTAGGTCTTTTATTATTTAAAAAAATTAAATCTGCAAAAAAGGAGAAGTAGGAGAAAAGAAGGACAGAGCCCAGAATGTGGTGATATTATCTGGTCAAAGCACAGAAGATCAGAGGCGTTTGATATTTCCCCCCTTACCAGTCAGAGACATGTTGCGGACCGGAGAGGCCAGGAGGAGAGACTGGGACTTCCCTCGGGTTCGAGCGAGACGTGCGATGAACGGTCCGCTGCACCTTCAGCCACCCTGACCCCTGACCCCCCCAAGCGATGCATTGCTATGTGCAGATCTTCCATCCAGCCGCACTGGATCACAGATTTTGGTGTGAAGGAGGCCCCCCAGAGACTGAGCCGGAACCAACAGGGTTCTTCGGTTTTCCTGTGAAACCCCCCTTCCCCCCTGAAACCCTCGGGTTAGAGCTGGTCAGCCAGACACAAAGGGGGTCTCGGAGGCATTGTACAAATCCTGCTTCTGCTAAACCCATCTCACCCTCTCCCTTTGCTAGTGTTCTGTGGAAACTTTGTTGTGGATCCAAAGCGATCAAAAAATTGTGCAATTTTCCATCTCTCTCTCAAAAACAGGATCAATATTTTGTATATTTTTTAATTACATCTTGGTTGCGAAAAGAGGTTTAACAAGTGCATGTGTGTAAATGAAAGTAATGTGTGCTTTGTTTCAAAGAAATGAGTTGATGTTTGGCTATTGTTATTTTATAGTATCAATGCATTTATACATAAAAATGACACACAAGCACGCATGCACACACACGTTTGTCTACAGGTATTTTTCAATATTCGAATTAATGGTTGCTCGTGGCAACAATCACAGGTGATGACCAGTTCAGAAATAACTGACATTACCGCAAAAGGAATTATTTTCTGTTTATTAAAATGCTAATACATGTTAATACCACAATTAAATTGATTTGACAAGGCTGAAAACTTTAATTCTGTAAACTAAAAGTTGTACTGTAAGAACAATTTGAGTAGCTTTCCAGCACCACAGAACCTCTCTGTTTCCCACATAATATATCGATCCATATAATGTACTGTAATTTTCTCATCTGTCAATGTACAGTATGTGGCCCTTTGAATACTTCACATTGGAATTACGATATTGCTATCATGTACATACATTATACATTTACCAAGGGGAATTTCTGATCCCAAATATACGTATGCTACTTTGAGGGACAAATAACTATGACATGACAAAACACTGTGCATAATTTTTCAGAAGATAAGAGCATAAGAATACATGATGTTGTGAGCAAGATATTAAGCCAATTTAGGATCATTTAAAAACAGTCTAGAGCTGGGTCTTACAACTCTGGTCGTCAACATTTGCAAGGTCTACTGCTTTTCATGTTCACTCAGCACCCAATCTCAATCACTCAGTCCCAATCTCTATTATTGACATAGCAAGCTCTCCTTTATGGCCTGTCATGGACTGACAACTCCATCCATTAATCCATTCTCTAACTACATGGTCCAGGTCAGGGTTGCGGTGGCAACAGGACAAGCAGAGGAGCCCAGACGGTCCTCTTCCCAATCTGTAATCCACTGTGGCTGTATGTAAGATCTGCACATAGCATGCATCATCAGGGGGGGTCAGGGGCCATGGTGGTTGATGGTGCATTGTGATTCCAGGCCAGCTGGGAGATGTCATTTCTCCAGCATATCCTGGGTCCGCCTTTGGATCTCATCACAGCTGGACATGCCTGGTACACCTCCAAAAGGAGGTACCCAGGAAGCATCCTTATCAGATGTCTGAATCACCTTAACTGGCACCTCTCAATGCGAAGGAGCAGCAGCTGTACTCTGAGGTCCTCCCAGATGGATGAGGTCTTCACCAAATCAAAGAGAGAAAGTCCCTCCACCCAGTGGAGGAACTCCATTTTAGCTGCTTGTATTTGCAATTTTTGCTTGTGACCATATATGAGAGTGGTAATGAAGACTGCCCAGCAAATCGAGAGCTTTGCCTTTAGACTCAGCTCCTTCTTCACCACCACTGTCCGATACAATGCCTGCATTACTGCATAAATGGCGGTCAATCTCCCGATCCCTTTCACCCTCACTCATGAATAAAACCCTGAGATACTTGAACTCCTCCACCAGGGGAAGTTGTTCCCCCCTCATCAGAAGAGAGGACAGTGGCCTCAGACTTGGAGGTGCTGATCCTCATTCCAACTGCGTAACACTTGGCTGCAAACCATTCTAATGAGCATCAAAGATCACAGTACAATGAGGCCAAAGGAGGACATCATCTGCACACAGCAGAGATGTCCCCAACCTGAACACACTTCCAATCTCAGCTGTACCTTTACATCCTGTCCATGAATACCAGAAACAGGAGGACACACAGGGTTCACCCTTGTCAGATTCTGACACCCACCTTGAACAAGCTTGACTTAATGACAAGAACGCAAACACAGCTCTCGCTCCAAGTGTACAGGGACCACATGGCTCACAGTAGCAACCTCGGCACCCCATACCCCGGCAGCACCTCCCACAGGATGCAACTGGGAACATGGTCATAAGTCTTCTCCAAATCCACAAATCCAATGTAGACCAGATTAGAAAACTCCCACACACCCTAAAATATCTGTGAGCGGGTAAAAAGCTGGTCCACTGTTCTGTGGCCAGGACGAAGCCCACGTTGTTCCTCCTGAATCCTAGGTTTGATGATTATTTGGAGCCTCCTTTCCTGCACCTTGGGCATAGGCCTTCCCAGAAGGCTGTGCCTGCAATCATAGGTTAGATTCTACATGCTATCTACATCAGTGAGAGTGATTGCCAACAAATGGCAGCTTCACACATTATTGGGTTCATAAAGCCTCATTGTCTTTACTGCCCTTCGGTGCCAGCCAATCATGACTGAGGGGAAAGTTCACAACCCTAGAGCATGCTGGAAGAGGATATTGGAGTTGGCCCGAATATTGTGAGACTTTTCCAAAGTGTGTAAATGCACATGCCTTAAAACACCACTGTGGCCACAATCATTGGCGTCATCTTGATGTCTTCATTGTGTAAGAGAAAAAAGTCATAAAGGATCCATTTCCTAATAAAATACAGAAAAGAAACAGTAGGGAAGAGAAAAGATTTAAAAAACATGGTGTCGTTTTTTTAAAATCCTGCAGGCTTGAGACAGGAGGACTCTGGGGGAAACAGCAGAAAACCATTAACTAACCACAGTATTATGGTGATCTATCTACAGGAATGAGCTTTAGACGGCTAATGAACTAGCCCTAACATTTTCCCAAGCAGAAACCCACTGCTGGGAGAGCGCAGCAGGCTGCAAAAGGAGTGATAGATCAATGCCTGATCTCCCAAAATCAAGAGAAAATGTTATCCCCTGTCTCCCTGGGATTCCCCTCTCTCCTTTATCTTATAGAACATCAGCTTCTCTTTAAAAAACACCCCTCCCCCTCTATTTAAACCAAACATGTCTCCATAATTTCCACACACACACACACACACACACACACACACGCACACACACTCATACACACTCCTAATTAAATGTGAGACTGTGAGGTTTTTTCCTGCAGTGTTAGTGTCTCGAGTGTGAAAACAGATCTGATGGACAGCTACACTCACTCCTCTCCTCACACACAGACTCAAGCAGGTATTCGCTGTGATTGACAGCTCGCCAGGTCAGCCACCCATCTTCACGGCTGTCAGAGGGTGGGTGTTAAAGAGATTTGGAATGCCAATGCCCTCATTACTTTAGCTTGCCTGTCAGAGCTATTGAGAGCCACCCTCTGTTGTGGGCTGCAGTACTCTCGCTCTGCCTCTGTCTTTCAATATCCCCCCTTCTCTCTATCTCTGGAAAGCTCTGTGTTTCAGTCCTCCACGTAAAGAGTCTCCTCCCCATTCAAATATGCCTTTTCTCTGGCCAGCCCAAGATCCACATATTTTCTACAGAATGCTGTAAAACTGGCTTGTGTGTGCATATCACAACTTTCTCCAGGGAAATCACAACTCTTTTCAACAGGATGTGGGATTTCGATCCAAGATTAAAAGTCTCTTTTAAAAATATGTTTTGTATGCATTATTTGTGATGAAAAAGTAAACAATATATATATATATATATATATATATATATATATATATATATATATACTGAATATGATAATACCATAGTGGTCTTCATGTTTGTGGATGGAACCTGTAGTAATAACGATGATAATAGCAATAGTAATCAGAAGAAATTATGTTAATATTGTTTATATAAAATGTGAGGCACATGTGGTCAGGCTAGTAAAGGTAGATATAGGGCACCTCTACTCATTTAGGTGCACAGAAAATATTAACGCATAAATACTGGTAGAAATAATCCAATGGAATTAGCTAATGGAATGGCACAGAATATCCATGCTTTTAGCAAAGTGTCCTACTCAGTGCCTTCACCACACTTCACATGTTTTTTCCTCACTTTTTTAAACATTGTCTTACAGTATGCAAAAATGCATTGTGAAAATAAAGGCTAATGAGAAATTATAAACAACAAATAAAAGTATTGGTACTGGGCTTTCAGGAAGCAGGTGGTGTGTTGGGAATGGGCCGAAGTTTCATTATTGGTAGCACCTTTCTGGACATCAAAACCCCCTCAAGCTGGTGTGGGGGCTGGAGGACCTAGCAGCCTGGTGGCAGTCATGCAGAACATGGTTCTCTGCCATTTCATATTTATTCTCTTTTTTTGTTCTCCAGTGAGGAACCGTGTTAGCAGGATGGCCAACCTTGAACAGACCCACTCTCCCTGGCATGGTGGCCGGCCCCACGAGATGTTGAATGTGACCCATTACCCACCCACTGGTTGGGAATGGGGACAAGGTTGGGATGGGGGTGGGGGACTCGAGACGCAATGGGACAGACGCTTTTCCCCTCGCGCTTTGCGTTAGTGGTCGCAGCCAAGCGGCTGTTCCCCAAACAGTCCTATTCCCTACCTCCTCCCTGCCAAAAGTTATTGCAAAAACTGGTGCATGCTGGGCGCTGGCCAACTTCAGCTGTTCATATGGATGCTCACGGCATCCCTTTGTCGCTATGTGTGTTTTCTACATGCTTCCTGCCAATTTTATGTGATGAGACCTATGCAGCTGTCAGTGTAATCCCATAACAGAAATGTCTGGAAACTATTTCCTTTTATTTTACCTCTTCACTGAAGTATAACATTTTTTAAATAATTTTTTTGAAAGGGTGAACATTGTGAACTTGTTCTTTTTTGTCAGCTTGCAGGTGTGCACTTCCCATCCTTTCATATTTTAAGCCTACGGCCTTGAATGTGCATGGATGTGGATGTACGTGCTGAAGATGAATTGATTTTGGAGGGGCTGTTACGCAGGTTATGCCTCTAACCTTTGACCAGTGGGAACAGGGGAAGGCCTCTCCCGGATGCAAGCTTTAAGACTGCCCTCTAACGCATTCCGAGCCAGCACAAGTATTGATCGAGCCTTTATGAATCTGTTCGCAGTTGTCTTTGCTGCTGGAACCACACTAATTGTTTATCTCTGAGAGCCGTCCTCCCTGTCTTATTCACGCGCCAAGATTTGACAAGCCGAGTCTCACCCCGGTCTCTCCAGACTCCTTTACAAGATGGCGCTCTGCAGCATACTACAGATGGCCTGTCTCTCATCAGACCTGAACACATCCAACACTACAAAGAAGCCCACACACATACACATGCACGCACACACACACATACACACGCATGCAGGCACACACACAAATGTGCACACCCTCATGCACACATGTACACACACATGCACGTCCACATATCGTGCACGTACACACATGCATGTACACACACACATGGATACAAATACACACAGATGCGCACTCATACACATGCAAGCACACACTCAGAAGTATATGGAACGCTTCCTCCCACACACACACATTCATTCTGAATTTTAGGAGGAGGTTGTGGTTTGTAATTGTTTCAATATTAATTTTTCAGGAGCACTCTTCAGTCTGAGAGATTATATTCCATTTCACACATGTAACGATGCCTGGTGAAGGACAAGAAGTGGATGGAAATAAGTGTTCATATATAAACGTATGCTGTAAGTGTATTAAAAGGGCACAGGAACAGTTTCTATGTTAAACACATTTTAAGGGGTATATTTTCTCAGCAGTGCATGATTCAAATCATGGACATAACTTCTGCATGTCCAGTCTTTTGTGCCACATAGCATTTTTTTTTAATGAAATCTGACAAACATCTGTCAGCAAGATTATATAGATGTGTGATAAAATGTTCTTGAACAATTAAGACATTTGGCTAGGTCCATGAAGATTATAGGTACAGTATTGCTGTACTTTTATTTCACTTAATTAATTCAGCATCCATGCAGCCACTGACTCATTGTTTTTCTAAATTGTCTCAGAATTAAAGCGAACTTCATTACATTTTGGCGAATTTATTCCTAAACATTCTGTCTCACTAATAAACGAACATCAACCATCTCTAGCTGTTTCCTAGCAACTTCTGATACTGACAACAGCCAGATTCAAATAGACGTGACCAATAAATAGGGTCTGACGGTATCCAGATTTTCACAACATCATGTCACTTTTGGAAAACACCACAGTGTCAGGTGAACCACTATAATAGGAACAAGTATATTAATAAGATACGTTTTTCAGTTTCAGCTTTTTCCAAAGTACAGCTCATAATTCAAATAATGTATATATACAATGTTATTGTAAACACTTCAAAAGGTTTGCTCTTGCAATGGTGCTAATACCAATAATGTACTAAATAACTTGCTATTACAGTCAGATGTCTTGTATGAAAGCCTGTGTGCACGAAATGTCCCAGAATCCAAGCATTTCTAGATGTTGTATGGATTATTATTGCTAATGAAACATACTATGCTTCTAGTGTGCATCTTCAGCATGGTTTTAAATAGAATTTTTATATAAATAATGTATTCTATTGGTATATATTACATCTTTCACTTACCTACAACTGTTATTAGTTTCAATGGTGAAGGCAGAACTTCAAGTATGCCTTAACTTCAAATTGTTGTGTACTGAATTCAATACATTTGTTGTAGGACAGGGGGTCTTCTTCAGGCAGCAAGGGTCAGAAACGTCTTCTTCAGCCAGCAAAGGTCAACAAGAAGTACACATGAAAAAAAAGAAAGTGTTGAAAAATGGCAAAAAAAAAAAAAAAAAACTAGACTAAACTAGGGTAAATAGACCTGAATCTATTCTGTTTTAATATACATGGCACTGTATACTGTATACACAGGTTTTAGCTAGTTAATGCTAAAAGTAAAAAAAATTCTGAGATGCAAGTTAAAATAATGCATTTCCAGCAATGGTTAGCTCGGACTATTGTTATAGCTAGATGTGCTTTGTATTGCTTAGCTAGTTAGCTGTATTGGCGATTTGGTATTTGTGCTGTTGTTCTATTGTTGTTCTATTTCATGTACAGTTGAGCTTCTTGGGTAGGCTCTGTATGAGAACTGACTTAAGGGGAGGCACCACCCCTTAATAAGAAAAGAAATTGCTTTACTCATATCAAAATGAAATTTTACCAGTTGAATAAACACACAAACACAAGGTTTTTTGTATTATGACTTTTCATTTTTTTAAATATATATATATGCAAATGAGCTATTAGCTATTAAATATGCACTCATTTTCATATAAGCGTATTCAATATTTAAGCTCAACAAATAAAATCTGAACTGATTTTTTTTATTTTTTTATGTGATCAGTAACTCAATAGTTAGGGCTTGTCAGAGACTTTTGTCAAAATATTGTTTTTTTAATTAACAAGTTAGTTAACAATGTACGTTTTGGGGGACTGTTTTTACTATTTTACTGATAAAATGAAAATGACAAAACATATTTTAAAAAAGCCTCCCATGCCCTAGCTATAACATTTAAGAAAAAGTATGTAAAAGTATGCAGCTGTATCTATTGTTAAAGTTGAGATAAATTGAATACCCTATGGGCAATATACAGTTTTGAGAAAATGTGTTATAAAGCGTCTTTGAGACTGTGAAAAGCACTATATAAAATAAATGTATTATTATTATTATTATTATTATTATTATTATTATTATTATTATTAAGCAGGATTTTTTGTTTGAAATTATTTTTTCAAAATTGCTATGGTATATCTATGATGCAATGGCAATCTCAGTCTTTACACACTTTACCCTTATTTGTGCACCTTTTACCTGTATTTTGGCGCTTTCCCACTACCTTGCTATGCCATCCTGGAATCCGTGCTCCCGCTTTGTTTTGCTTTCTCCACTGCCAACAATAAGAGAGAGTAAAGTTAACTGCTCACTGAATAACAAAATAAACGAGACAAAGTTTTAAAAAAGTATACCATGTCATTCTACAGTCAATATCAGGGACTAAATATTGAATAAATATACAACCTTACCATTGGTTTTACACATAGAGATGTCCCTTTTGAAACTGAGTGGTCATATATTGTCTTGGACAATTTGTGAAATATACATTTGTGATGCCTGGGTACCTTCCAAAATAGCTGTGTGTAATACCACACGTGTTGTTTACGGCATCACCCTTCTAGTACAGTCTGGCTTGATTGACAATTCATTTATTCAGTAGGTGAGAGTATAAGCTTTCTAATGATGTATAACATATCTACTTTTGCTTTTGGAAAAGCATTTTATAGGTCAGCATAACCAAAAACTTTCTTATCATCGCATTCACTCTGTGATAGCAGTAAAATACACTGCACCTAACGAAACGTTGTCAATGATTTTTCATAATTTCTTGGAAATACTATTATTATTGAGGACTTCTGGGCATAGCTAAGCTATATATTTGCTGATAGACCTATATGACATCGTTTTATGGAGCAAAACAGAAGTGGATAGAACTGTCATTGAATTACTGTCTCTGTCTCCATCTACTGAACACAGATAAAATGTCATCATTGCTATGTCAGTATTACTACTCAAATATTTTGGTTATATACGTTATTTTTGAAATTGAGTGTCTTTAAATAGGTTAGTAGTATTAGTTAGTAGTGTAATAGTTTTTGCGATGCTTGCAACAGTGATGACCAGAGTGTTGGAATATTGCCAAAACCTGGTGGACGGTGAAAATAGTTTTCATATCGTCCCATCCCCATACAAGAAAACATACGAGAGTACAGAGTATAGAAATACATACACGAGTTAATTATTACACATCTAGGACGCTTTACTCCTCCCATGACTCCTCCTACCTTCAAGGGTCTGTTGTGTAATGGAGAAGCGCAACAGGCAACACGGCACATGTAGGATACAAATGCTTGCCGTCCTGTACCGTGCCGTGCTGGTCAATGGAGAAGCATCATTTGTTGTTCTAAAATGTGTTCGGGACATTTCAGGGTGTGGTGCACTTTTCTGTGTGGGGAGGGGTGGGCGTGGCTACAGAGCCTGTGGTTTGGGATCAGATTCCAACTTAAGGCGCTTTTCCTCCGTACCGTTCCGTGCTGCTCAGGACTCGTGGGAACGGTTACCATTTCTGTTTCCATCTGTCGGGCTGCTAAAACCAGGACTAGGAAGTATTTAAGATGAACTAGTGACAACAGCAAGTGACCCGGCGTCCCGTTGTGTATGTAATAAATATGTGCCAGTTGTTGTCGTCGCTCCCCATTCTGTTTTGTTTTTGTTATGTTATGTTTCGTTGGCTGATGATATGGACGAGGATTCTGTGTATTTTGGTCTGTTTTTGGTTTTTCTTTTTAGCATATCCTCCACTGACCATCACTGTTGCATGCATCACAAAAACGATTACACTACTAACTAACGCTTGCATTACAGTGTGAAATATCCACATTATATAATGGCACTAACCTAAAGACACTCAATTTCAAAAATAACGTGTATAACCAAAATATTTTGAGCAGTGATACTTCCTTCCATAGCAATGATGAAATTTTATCTGTGTTCAGTAGATGGAGACAGAGACAAATCAATGATACAGTTCAATGTTCTTCTGTTTTGCTCCAGAAAACGATGTCAGATAGGTTTATCAGCAAATATATGGCTTAGCTATGCCCAGAAGTCCTCAATAATTATAGCATTTTCCTAGAAATTACGAAAAATCGTTAACAACGTTTTGTTAGGTGCAGCGTCTTTTACTGCTACCACAGAGTGAAAGCGTAAGTGAATGTGATGATAAGAAGATTTTCGGTTACGCTGACCTATAAAACGCTATTCCAAAAGCAAAATTAGACATGTTCGTCAGAAAGCTTATACTCTCACCTACTGAATAAATGAATTGTCAATCAAGCCAGACTGTGCTAAAAAGGGCGACAATGCCGTAAACAACACGTGTGGTATTACGCACAGCTATTTTGGAAGGTACCCAGACATCACAAATGCGCGTATATTTCACAAACGGATTGTCCAAGACAATATATTTGCGTAAAACCAATGGTAAGGTTATGTATTTATTCAATATTTAGTCCCAGATATTAATTATAGAATGACATGGTATCATTTTGTAAAACTTTGTCTCGTTTATTTCGTTATTCAATGAGCAGCATTTTCACTGCTATATTGGCATATCTTAGGGCTATATTTGCATTATCTTAGGGATATTGTCAGGTTTATCTTGTTGCTATGACAGAATATGATTTTTGAGTGGCATTTTTATTTATATTAGCTTCTCTACCAAACTAGCTTAAGGAAGAAGATGTGAAGAGACTGTATGCGGAGTCACAAAACTGACATAATGTGAAACCAATCAGTGAATACCTACGTCATTAAGCCCGCCCACCTGGACAGTTATGCTGCACTAAGCACGGTTGTCTAACCATGCTGAAAATATCGTGCTGGGTACGGTTTGTAAGCGTTCTGCGTCAAACTGTTTCCAGGTGGAAACACCATTGGAACTGTTCCTGTCCGTGCTCAGAACTGTTTGGCCCTATGGTGGAAAAGGGGCTTTAGTGTTTGTTGGTAGTCAGCTGCTGCAATGGCAGATGCTAAGAAGCCTGGATACAGCAAAGCAAAAAGACAGGGTGACAGGGTTCATTCAAAAACTAGAGTCTACCTTGCAATTACTTGTCTTCGGTGGTAGCTGAAGTCCAGCAAGGGGATAAAAAACAATGCAGTTTTCTGTTGGACCAGCAAGTAACGTTACTTTTAGCTAACTACCTTATGCAGCTAGATGACCAAGGTTGGGCAGCTTTTGCATCTAATTCTGTTCTTCCATCAAGATGTCTTCCCCCCATATGGGAACTGCTATAACTTTTTATTGTTGCAAATTAGCTAGCTTGGTAATTCATCTACACTCATTTCAATCAGGGGAAATGAATTTGATACAGCATGCATGCTATCTAGCTTACATTATGTGTAGCCAACTTCAATAACAGAGCTAAAAAACATTAGCTATATGTAAACACCATGTATTTAGTCAGCTAGATTTGGCTAACTGAGATCCCTAGCTATCTATATAGCATTCGCTAATGTTTGCGACTTGCGGCAGCTACATTCTCATTCTTAAAATAAATGAAACAAAAAATAATGAAAGAGAATTCATTAGCTAGCTGTAACTTTCATCATTAGTGTTAGCTGGCCATATCAAATTAGTTAGACAGTTAGCTAGCCAGCTAGTAAGACATTATATTTTCTACAAGGATCCTTCTAAAAACATAGGCTAACATTGGTCACCCCAGCTATAATTATATCACCAACAAATAGTATAGACAATAGAATACCTAGCCACACAGTTTACCCTGGCTTTACTGGGTCCAACATGTTATCGTTAGTTGACTGCTTACCACTTCAGACAAGTGACAAGACAGTGACTGTCTGCTAGTGTCGGTGTGCCTATCTGCTGACTGTGTGATAGACATAATGGTTTCCTGTCATATTCATTTACAACCTTAAAACAAAGGAATTATTAAAACTTGGAGAACATGATAATTATAATTTAGCGTTGTGTCTCACCATATTACATATATGGGAAATTCATCATCAGAATTTTTATGTCTCATTCATTCAAATTCAATGAAGTCTACAGCTTTGAAAGAATAAAGAGCACATGTTTCAAAAAGCCAGAATGAGTGGTGCTGTGTCAGGATCCATTGAATTTAAATTGAGTAAGCAAAAAAAAGGCAGAATTTTTAATGCACATTTTTAGGGGGTATCAGCAACATAGTAATGGCGTAATGTAGCTATACCAAAATAAGTATTTAGTGAGCCAATGGCGATTGTAGCCCACCTGTGAATTGGCATTAAATGGCAGAGGTAATGTGCTCAGAAACCGCTGTAGAATTTCACCAGCATGGACTTCAAGAATTTTGACCCATGCAGAGGGCCAGTGCTACTCTAACAGCCTCATCATGTGTCATCTGCCTGTGGAACGAGCATGCTGCCCACACTTAGAATCATGGCTACTTATGAGACCCGCTACTCTCTGGATTTTTACTGTTCCGCACCTCAGTCATGTCTTAGTCACTGGCTGTCATTGCTGATAGTGAATGGGAGAATTGTCCACCCCATGTTCACCTTGCCTCTGCTGCTGCAAACAGTGAGCAGAGGGAGGAGATGCCGATGGAGAGTATTTGGCACCCGCCATGTTCCCTCACCTCACGACAACTGAGACTCACTTAATGATGAACATGAAACTGCTAACAAGGACGTCTAATCAGTCTCAGGTGGGACTGGGACCTCTTTGAGAAGTAGCAAATACAGGAGGCATCTGGTCCTCGCTCTCTGATGAAGAATTTTAATGCGCTTGCGGCTGACATCTTAGCTGTGGCTGAGCTACCATTGTTGAGCTTTCCCCAACCCTTTGTCAGCTAGCCACAAGAAATCCTGCTCAAAGTGTGTCCTGCAGTCCATTTCTCCTATTCACTGTTCATAGTGAATGGGAAACAGGCTCAGATTAGCAATGGCACCCCACACTGGAAGGCGCATTCACCCTACTTCTTACTTTTCTGGTTGGTTTTGCATCTGTACCATATACCTTTCTAGCTCCTCACACATTCATGAAGTCTGCCAACGCACATATTAATCCATTCACTGACTCAGGGTCTGTGTAATAATGTGTAATTTTCGAGTTCGCCTCTCATTCTCCTGGTAGATATACTTCAAGGAGTTTCGTACTTCGTCTTATCTTGAAAATGTATGAGAATAGGGTTAGTTACCAACTGAAAGACGTGTTCCCTCACACCAAAACAGCACATACAGTATCTGGGTCTCAGAATGAACTCTCTTACCATTTCTATCAAATCTCATTCTGATGGCTCAGGTTAGTTATGCACAGCGCTTCAGGACTCCTAGTGAGTGTTCTATTAGCAATGTGACTGCTAGGGTTGATGGGAGTTATGATGTTTGTTGTTCACCTGGGGTTGCTACTGTTCAATGGTGCTTCACCAGGATACCGGTGATGGCCTGCTGGACTGATGATGGCACCAAGCCCTCTCTACAGGACTTTCTCTCCATGGAGAAACAATCACGATTACCACTGGAGCCTACACATGAGGCCCACTGCCTCTTGCATTTTAGCTCACAAGAATCTGTTATTGTTGCACACATCCACTGCTGTCGTTAACACAATACCAAGTGCTCGAGTGGGCAGGCTATGTACACATAGATGAGCCTCCTTTCAAACCAATGCACTCATATTTTAGTTGTATATTTTTGTCTGTTAAGACAGCACAGTTACTGGCATTGGTATCAGCAAAAAGCATGAACAGCCCCAGTGCAGTGTATGTTCCCCCTGTCCGTATCTCTATTAATGGAGATAACGGCCAAGCTGTGTTGACCTCACCTTTTTTAACACCTAAGGTGAATATGTCACCCTTCTGGTTGCAAGTGATTGATATATAAACCTTCAAGTTCCCCCATGGGAATTTGGAGGATGAAGCACACCCTATGTATGCTCTATCTCTGAATGTGGACAACACCCCAACCGTGAGAAAATCAGAGAAGCTGTTTGTTTGTTACTGTCCCCTTCAGGAGGCAGACCACCCTCAATGCAAATACTTTCTCCCTGGATTATTGACATGATAAGAACCGCATACATCCATGCTGGTTGTGTGATTCCCCATGGTCTTCAGCAAAAAAGAAACCATATTTGAGAAGTACTGTGTAGTGTGTCCTAACACAAACTAGCTGTCACCGCTGTTTTGTGTTATACATAGTATTGCAGGAATTTCTTAACAAAAATGATGGTGTTGAAGATAAAGACAACAAATGACGGAGTCAGGAGCTCCTTTATATAATTTAATAATATGACCGGTTGGGAAGAGGTACAAGTACAGTCTTCAAAGATATTAAGTCTAATACATGAGTTTATATAGTTTTCAGATTCAAAGAGCTGTTGGTCCAGCCTATGAGATTCATTCAGTCATCATATGGAAAACTTCCAGTTATAGCCAAGTGTAAGTTAGGGAGTCCATTCTAAGACTGATCTTTGGGGCCAGTTAAACAGAAATAGAGGTTCTTTAACCCCTTAATATACTTTATGTAAATTACCGCAGCTGCTGTCCATACCCTTTTACTTGCATTCCAGCAGATACATTGTATGGGGTGAAACCACATACTATTACATACATGGACTATGAATGTAAACATTCAGCACTTGATGAACTTTGTTTATCAAGCCATTACATTTTATACATTCGCTTATATCATTTTTTATGTAAGTCAAAATTTTAATATGATTCTTCATTGTGTACTCATTAGCAGTCTGCAATCCTCATGCTTTGGGTCTCCTTCACTGCAGGATCTACAGGTGTGCCTTAGTGAAACGGTGGCCTATGTATATATCTTAAAAGCTGGCAAGAAAGACACTAGACACATTGCCTCTGTGATGAGTCTGCTTGATGTTGTACTAAGTGCAACCATCTCTACCTGACTCCTCACTGTCTTCCTGGATTGCACTGGCAGACCTGACCCCTGTTGGCCATTAGACTTGTTCCTCACAATAGCTTTAAGTTGTCTGGTGTCTCTCTGCTTCATTGGGATGTCCTACTGTAGCTGTGATGGGCTTGTTTACATGTTTGTATGGTTACTGCCAGGAACTGAGCCAAACATTGTTACCGGTCTTTTTGCGTAGACAAAACTTCCTGACACAAGAGTGTTCATCCTTCCCATGTAGAGCAGTATAGAGAGAAGCACTACATGAAATGCAATGCCTGGGAACATTGGTAAACTTGGTTCTCTGAATGTACAAACGAAGCAATTTGTTTCCCTGCCCTGCTAAATAATATGCTGAGAATTTCCAAGGCTGACTTTATAGGGCAAAGGATGCTACCATCACTAACATCGGCCACATGTAGAAAAGATGGCTGCATATGGTGCACTGTGCTGATGGGGATGTCTCTATTACACATTTTTTTCTTTTTTCTTAACTTCCTTCTCATTCATATTCCGTCTTTCCCTCCCTGTTTTTCCCTCTCTTGCTCTCCTTCCCTTTCCCCTTTTATTTTCCCCTGCCTTTTTCCAACATTGTCTTATCTTTACTCTCTCCTCTCCCCATTTCTCTCCTTTTCTCCCCATTTCATCCCCCTCCCTCATCCCCTTTTCTCTCTCCCAGGCCTGAGGAAGGCCTCGGTCTGCCAGTATCGGTGAGTTAACTCTACAGAAGTGCTCCAGATCAATAAGCGCATTCTGGGGCGCCGGGTGTGGGGCAGCAGGCAATCAGAGGCTCTGAGGGCCGCCATGTCCCGGGGAGATGATCAATACACCGTCAGGAGCTGCACGTTTTTCCCTCCCTCTCCACCAGATGCACTTTTTACCACCATGTTCTCCGTTTTGTTGTGTGTTTTGTGGGGTCTTGTTTGCCTGGTTTGTTTTGGCAGCTAGGCAAAAGGGCGCTGTTCCGAATACATAGGTGTATATCTAGTACCTATCACCCACCCAGTGCCAAACAACATCTAAAATAGGATCACGCTTTAACACTAGAACTGAATTGTTAATCAAATTCATGTGGAAATTTAAATTTGAAAACATACTATTTCAAAATGGTTTCAAATGTACTTTTTCAAATAGGGAGATGGAAATGATTATTTGAGAGATACACTTGACTCTGGTCATGCACGCCTCATGCGCTGTAGATGCTGCACAATCATAAGTATCTCCTTTGAATAGGTATTATAGAGCAGGTAAAGCAAGAGGAGACGAGGAGGGGATAAAAGTCATCCAATTGGAGCGCTTCTAGAAAGGAGAATGAGAATATGAAGGACTGTTAAACCAATGAATGACCTTTCAAACTGTGTGTTTGTTTGTGGATTTGCTATTGTAATATTAGTCACATTCATTATACATCTCTAAATTAATAAAAGGCTTGCATACTGCTAGCAATTATATGGTAATGTTAGACTACCTAACTTTTATTAGATAGCTAGCTGCATACTATGGGGAATGGAAAACATAAAAACAGAAGTTTCATATCCTCCACAAACAGAATATGTTGTATGCTATGCCATATGGCAGTTACCCCACCGTCATGTATCAATACTTATTACTAGAAATTACTAAACATACTGTCAAACTGAATTTATTAAGTACAGCTACCCAGACTACTTTTGAACTTACAAGTAGCTGGTGCAATGCAACTGACTTATTAAACCAAAATACTTTTGGCACCAAGTCATTATTTGTGTTCACACTGCATTCTCTTTGACAGCACTATTTTTTTCAATTGAACAACATCTGTCCTCCTCATCTTAAATTAGATTCTTTCCAGAGGATTCTGTGATTAATCATTTTTTATTAGTTGTTTATTTATCGTGAATGATGTAGGTCTAAATTCCAGATAAAGACAGCTCTGTGGATTGGTTTAAATAGTCCAATCAGATCAATAAAATTACGCTGGAAATAATTTGTTTCAATTCATCTTTGTATCCAGTTAGTGGTATATGGATATTCATTTCTTTGATCTATCTTAGAAGTAGGCCAACCTCATGTGTTTTTAACATGTGTTCTCCTTAATGTTTTTTGTTGTTGTTGTTGTTGCTGGTCATATCAGAAACACAATACCAGTATAGTATTTTGTCCATGTACAGCACTGTTAAATACCCAACAAATCAGTATAATTGCTCATGCAAAATAGTACTAATGCAAACATTTTGATCATTATGTCATCATCAGAGAGCATGCCATGACATGCACGTATGTAGTATTTGCTCAGCAATTACTTGTTATGTAGTCGAACGGTTGAGTACTCCATATATAGGTAATTATTTGAGATATATACTGACATGTTTTCTTTTCTCTCTTGCTCTCTGGAGTTCCCTCAAGAGTTCCTGTGCAGGCATGTAACAGCATACCCCCCTGAATGCCTCCTGAAAGCTGCCTTTAAATACCATTGTTAAATTCATGTCCCTATCATGATACTGTTACCACAGATGAAATGCGTATCGACCGGCAGAATATTGATAACTGCTCATTCTGTCACACTGTCACAGGGGGGCATTTTGAAAATGTGACCCACAACGATGTAGCCAAGGCAGGATAAAGAAATTATTGATTATATATGCCTGATATACAACAGTTATTTTATCTGTGTGAGCTGTGCCTTCATGTCAGCCACTTTTGGTATAGCATAAGCATAATTGTTTGCATTTCCCAGGGATTCTTCATCTGAAACATCCTCACACTAGAAAGATGCTTCAACATTAGCTAACGGTCCAAATAAAAACCTCACTGAAACATGCCGGAGCTTATCAATATAGACTTGTAAACTTATCACACAGTCTGCTCAGGCAAACAGGGCTTAACTGAGCAAAAAATAAGAAGTTAAAAAATCAAACCAATCAGAGAGGCTGACCTCATTGCCCCCGTCCAATTGGATGGTTGCTTTTCACAGGCGGAACTTCGCTCCTATGTCCTTTATCATCCCATCCCATCCTGCAGGACTTTGTTAGTATTAATTCCTCCACCTTATGCTGTCTTTCTTTATTCCCTTTCATTTCGGTACCCGACCCAGGTTAAGCCCGCTTCTCACGGCATAAGCTGGGTGAAATCACTCCAAACTGGGGCTTGAATGTGCCCCTGTCTCCCTTCTCTGAAAAGGTGTTGACCACGGAGGACCAGGTCAGTGTCAATAGGTCTGGATTCTCTGCCTGCGGAGGCCTGAGAAGCAGGGGTTCATTCCACCCCCTCCGCCCTCCACACCCAACCCCCGCTCTCTTAATAAGACACCGCAGATGAGCCATTGTCTCAGCCAATCCCACATCTCATTGTTCCCTGGCCTTCCACCCCATTTTCAAGACTCCAGACTGGTGTACCAGAGTCTCATTAGGACTAGCCAACAAAAATCAAGGGAAGGTACATAAAGATATCCACAGCATAAAGAACCAGGGAGGGGTAAGGCGAGCTGGCGAGATCCATCAAGGTCTCGGGGCCTTCACCTCTGGCCCTCCCTGCTGTGACCTCACCTCTACCCCATGATCTGACCAGGCGGAGCCCCCATAATTATTTGTATTTTTTTATTTTTTGTCCGTGTGGAAATGGAGAACTGTGCCATCAGTCTGAAAGGGATGTGTCACTCTTGAAGGAGAGAGAATAAACTAAAGGGGGGATAGTAGGGTAGGATAGAATGAGAAAGATCAAAAGCAGAGTGTTATTCCTTTCACGCCTCGGAGAGCGTCAAAGGGGGGTGAGTGAGAATCTAGCTGGGTCTGCGCTGTCCTCTCCGGTCAATAGGCTGAGCTGATGGACTGAATGGGATGAATGTGCGGGTTCAAGGCCCACGCTTTTCTCTTTCTCTATCCTAGCTTTTTCTCCTGCACTCTTCCTCCTTCTCTTTCTTCTTCTTCTTCTCCTTCGTAAATCTACTCTCCTTTCACGAGGAGAGGAATGTGGTTAAGATATTCCCAAATGAAGTCTCTAAGGTTTCCAGTCTAAATCATGCTGGCTGCCAGAAATTGGGGGATGAATTTAAGACAAAAGGACACACACATATACACTCACACACATACTCTCTCTCACACATGCACACACACAAACACACTCATACATATGAACACAGTCTCTTACTTATATACACACACATGCATAGTCATGCAGACTTACACATTCATACACACATACACATGAGCACACATACACACACGCATTAAAATATAACAAGGCACTGAAGCCAAGCTCACATTGAGCTTTTCCCTTTAATCTAGAACATTGATAAGAAGTTTAGAGAACAGTCTCAGCTTTGTAAACTCTGGGGTTCAAAGCATGCCAACCCCAGAGGTCAGAGTGCCAATGGCACAAATACAGAGCAGCCAAAATGATCTTTGAGGATTTGGGACCACTGCCTTCCAAGTCCCTTTGATCTGCGCAGAGTTACTGCTACAATGCTGCATATGAAATGCCAAGAGTCTGCCAGCACCATGTCTGTTTAAAATGTATAATTTAATGCTATTGGATACAATAAAGAGAAGTCAGTATACACTGTGTTTGGACTGGTGGAGAGACAATTTAAGGTTCCTCAGCTGCTCGCAAAAAAAGTATGTGATTGCATGGGGCCCTTCTGAAAGAACCACAAACACCTTTATTCCAAACCATACAATAAAAAAAATTTCCATTAACCTTTTCCACATCATTAATTCTTCTCTGATAATGGCATATAATCTTCAAAAACTAGCTGAATTTCAATAGTATACCCCAAGGTTGCATTTAAATGTAATATTCAGTAAAAAAAAGAGTATGTGGTATGATGTGCAGTTAATTTCCTATAAAATGAACTTTATGGATAATAACAATACCTTCAATTCATTTACCCTGGCTAAGGAATATTTATTTGGAAAAAAAATAAAAAGTATGAAACAAAGAGATATTAAACTAAAAAAGAAAAAAATAAATGAGCCATTTACATGGTTAATGTGTAGCTTTGAAGATGTCAATGTTAATAAAAAAGTCAGGGTGATTTACTTTTCAATTAAATTTAAACTCATAATGTAATTAAGTTGGAAAATGCATTTATTCTGTGTTGAGAGTTATTTCACCAAGTTTTCAAATACATTTAAAATGAGCAACTAATTTCTTTAGAAAATTAAAATGACTTTTTATGTATTTTTTTTTTTTTCTTTTTGGAGCATGGGAAATCTTATAATATATGGATGACTTTAGAAACCTGATAATGTGTATCAACAGCTGATTATACATAATAAATTAAATGTTGAAAAATGTATTGTTAATACTCTGAAGTAATTCAACTTATATTAACAAGTCAACCTGTGTTAATGTACTGATTCTATTTTATATTGTCATAGCAATCATCATGTGTAAAAAAGATTTTGAAAATAGCTTTTTCAATTGAGGTCAGTAACCATAACACAACTTAATTGTCATTGTGCTTCTACATTTTTAACAGAACTGTGTGTGTGTGTGTATGTAAAGTGCTGTGCAGTGTGTGCCTAAAATTATATTTAGCTTATTTGATTTATGTACAACATGATATGCAGTGATATCCACTAGTAGCCTGTTTATAGTTCTGAGGAATGTAATTATTCCTAGTTTGTAGATAAAATAAATGAATATAAATATTACGATGTGGATAAATAGAGATGATTAGATAGCTCAAACTAATATATCTAATGATCTTAAAATTACACTGCATCCATATGTTAATTGGAATTATATAAAATGTACTCACTAAGTTTTGAACAAAACATGGCAAGACTTAAAATAAACAAGACAAAGAAAAAGACAAAGAATGGTGGACTGTGTCTATAGTGCATATGGACTTCAGGCAATACATAATTAAATCAGAGGAATCCTATATTTTATAAAATAGCTTGTATATAATACATAAAGTTATGCATATCGAGGGTTGATTTATTAATTCCCTGGATTCCCCAATTCTTAGCAATGGCCTTCAAGAGCAATGATCTGAGATCAGTTACAGGCTTCTATTTCAAGCAAATTTAGCACAAAGTGTGTACAATAAGGTACCAGAAATTCTCCTGAATGGCTCCATTTGCAAAGATCGATGCTTGTAAAATTTAAAAACGCTTTTCATACACCCAACGGACTGGATGCAGACAGTTGTTCAAACATATAGTGTAGTTATTTTTAAAATGTTTAGGTGTAACACTGCTGAATTTCTGATTATTTCCACAATAAGAGATTGGCATTTCACACGTCCATGTGATATATAAAGCTTGAATGCCCACATTCTCTTCAGATGGGGTAGGATTGGGTAGCATTGCTTTGGAATAGAGCATGTTTGATTTGTGTGAGGTAAGATGGCCAATATTGTTTGTTGTATCTTGGCTTCATTTTGATATCAATACTTTAAAAGGCAGACCTAGATTTTGTAAGGTTTAATAGGAGTAGCTTGGCATTTTTGTACACTGTAAATGTGTTTTTGTTGAGATATTTCTTTTTGTACTGTGTTTGTTTTGAGTAACAGACAATAACAATGCATATAAATGTATGAACCATAAGATAATTAATAATACATTTATTTTATATAGCGCTTTTTATGGTCTCAAAGACACTTTACAATAAATGGTACATACATTAAACAGTATGGTACAGATAATTAAATCTGGAGACATGCATACACATACATAGCCTACATGTTAAACCTTAGACTATAACTTTTAGTTTGGGGTTTGGGTAACTTACAGCAGTAACTTAGGTGGGTGAATTTCATGATTGGTGACAACAAAGAAGATAGCTTGCAGGTATGGGGACAGCTCACAGAACTGTAAATGATCTATAAATGAAACAAGGTTACAAGTTACAGCTAGCCATGTAGCATAATGTTAACTCACTAAATAGCTTGCCATTTTTTCTGCTTTTGTTCATCTTGTGTGGTAACACACTGCATGTCCGTAAGTGTGTACAACACAAAACCCACATAAAACTAAAGATTTCTTCTATTGTCAGTGTCATACAGTATATGGAGGATCAAAAGTGCCAAAATTAAAAATAAATATAAATGAATGAATGTACACATAAATAAGTAAATTGACAGAATCTGACATAAATGGGCATTTCTGCATTTATTTACATTTTTTACATTTTATTTATTCATTTATGTATATATTTATTTCCATATTTATTTCTTGATTCATTTATTTCTGTATATCATTAATTCAGTATTTCTTTCTTTCTATATTTCTTCGTCCATTTGACGATTTGAGCATAGCAATCAAGCCAAGAGTGGGAGTTAATTTATTTTTAATTTTGGCATTTTTGGTCTTCCATAGTCATATGGCTTGCCTCTCTGCTGTTATACAGGTTTCTGTGGCCTTCTGGCTGTTTAAATAACCAAAACAAATTTTCCCATGTGAAATAACGTTAGCAATGTGGGTTACCAGCAGAACCTTCATGCCAGTCAAAATTGCAATTTAAATAGGCTGTCAGGAGATTTCAAGATAGCATTAATATACATGTATTTAATCAATCAATCTGTCTACAAGATCCTAGCTAATCTGCCAATAGCTTAAGTGATATTCTGGACATGCTAAAGCCTACCTGCGAAACAGTCTACCTTTTTCACTGTGAACATTTTGGATGTGTTCCAGCCTATGGGAAAGTATTATGTTAAATTTATTAAAGCTTGTTTTTAAATGAATAACTATTTTACATGTTGCTCAGAGCAAGTGTCATGACTTGTTTGCCATGGCTATGGAAACGCATAGCCTTCATGCAAAGGACATTTAATGATTGTTTTTGGAGCTTTTCAAAATTCCAGTTGTGAATTATTGAAAGAACAAAGAAAGTTTGTGAATAAGGTTCAGCGAAGAGGGTAGAAGGTCTCATAATAGAAGTATGAAATGGGGCCCCATAGGCCACGGAACGTCTATATATATATATATATATATATATATATATATATATATATATATATATATATATATATATGTGTGTGTGTGTACACGCAGACACATGGAGGTGTAGACAAAATAAATAAATAGGTAAATGGCCTGAATCAACTAACAGAAATATAACAGAGAGTTCAGTGATACAATTGCTCCTTTTCACAATTGTA
Source organism: Anguilla rostrata (assembly GCF_018555375.3). NCBI lineage: Eukaryota > Metazoa > Chordata > Actinopteri > Anguilliformes > Anguillidae > Anguilla > Anguilla rostrata. Next base: position 20,818,466 of record NC_057937.1, on the reverse strand, counting down.
AGTTATTGGATTTAGCATGGTTAATTCTGGCCGGTGACAGTTCCAGAAAAACAATATCTAAAAGAGTTAGCAACCAGGATGGATATAGATAATAGATAATAGATAGATGTGGTGAGATCCAGTAGGACAGCATTAAGCACTCTCCAGAAGCCAGTATAAATTTGATTCTTGATTTCCCGCAACTTATTTAATTCAACTTTTGAAATGGATAGCGGGGTCTCTTGCATCTAGTGCTGGTTGGGCTTAGCTGGCTCTCTGTTGGAGTCATGCAGTCAGCAGTTTCTTAACTGTAACTCTAATTGGCCATCAGCTGCACATTTTATTCCTGAGAAAAAGATGGGTTTGCTACTGCCTCAGGAGCGTTGTTGGAGGCTGCAACCCCAGTATCTGATGTTTCACACAGACATAAACACAACACAGTTTATGGTTCGTAAAATATATTTTAAATTACAAATTCATAGTCAATACAATTTTTTGAAGAAAAGCAATACATATAATTCTGCTTCTTTTGGCAGGCTCTGTAGATGTCTTCTTTTGTAAAAACATTTTGCCTTCATTAAAAACTTTTAAAGATAAAGCACCTTTAATCGAAAAAGGAAATCAGAAAATTCAGTCAGCGTGAATTCACTAGCTGCATAATACAATGTGTAACATGTGAATTAAGTTTCATGCAGCTCCTAAACAACATAAAACCAGACATGTATGTCACTCAGCTGCTGATTGGTAGGCCTATTTAAACATTATTTAACTAGCTATCTAGCCAGCTAACACTACCGTCCAATCTCCTACGTTTCCATGTTGGGTTGGAGAAGCAGAGATTCAACGATTCCAACGATTGGCACCGTTGGTGAAGGTTTCAAGCCAGCGAAAAAAGGCCTCCACCTCCTTTGGAGCATCAAGAGATATTTTTTCGCCACACAAACTGATCCTCAGGATATATTAGGAACGAGTCTGTTCTTTTCTATCTGAGTTTGACTGTCATGCCCTTGAAAACACTTATGCTCTGCACTGGTCCTGGCCAGTAATCAGCTTAGATTTCCAAACAAAGATGTCTAGAGTCCGCTGTGCCTAGCGTGCTCTCTGCAATATAGTCTGGTGATCAGAGCACCTTTTTTGTTTTGTGCAGTGTGCCTTGGATCAAATCCACTAGTAGATATGACCCCCATGATTTTTGCTTGCACTAAGTATGGCTCCATTTAGGACAGTATAGTCTTGGATAGGGCTTAGCACTGCCCTAAACGCCCCAGTTAACATGCTAGAGACCATGCTGTGCATGGAATTACTCTGAGCTTTGTTAGCGCATGTTATCACCTCTGTGTAATCATCGCTGGACTTGAAATATTTGTTCACGTCCAGAGTTTATTGAGGAGAGTCAACAGAGTCAGTCAGATTTTTTTGCTTGCTACCCTTGCTAGGGAAATATATGTCAAAAAGAAGCAATATCTTTAAGTTAGGATTTACATTTTTTAAGTGTGACCATCTCTCGGTGCACATCACCAGAAGTTTGATCTAACACTGAATCTTACTGCTGTTACAAGGTTAAAGCATTTCAATTAAAGTATGTGATCCAGGTCTGCTGTAGCTAAGACAGCATGGGTTTGAGCATTTGCCTCAAGATTCGGCTATCAGCCAAATATGACCAGCACCAAAATCAGCCATCTCCCTCCAGGGGTAGGGTAGGATGGAGGACAAATCGGCCAGGGTTCTTTTGGACAGCATGACAGCTAATTTGAGGTGCAGTTGGTGATTCCAATTTGGGAGGGTATGGCTGCTCATATTGCATTTGTATGTCAGTTTTTATAAGAGTGTCTGCTAAATTCTTGTAATGAAATGGGAGCGGGCTATGGAAAATATATATTTCCAAACTGCAAAAGCAAAAGATAAAATGGGTGATGGTAAACAGAACAATGCTTTGGCAAGCTTTACGAAATGTGATGACACGCCACCCCCCCCCAACTGAACTCTGCCCTCTCAACGCAAACTCCCTGGGGGGTGGTGCGCCAAGAATCCGTCTAGATGCACGCTGGTGAAGCTGTGGTTCCAGGATATGGAGAGGGACAAGCCAATCAGCCCCACTGGACCCCCTTTCTCCGTTCGCCCCCCTCCCTAACATCCACTTCCAGCACGATCACTTCAAGGGCAATAAGCATTGGCTGGTTTTTACAGCGCAGCGACTGCAGCTCAGGGAAAAGCTGCCCATGTGAATTTCACTCAACCGCAGAGTTTCTGGGTGATCCACCAACTCTCACGCGCTGTTTGTCTGTACCGTTTAATCCAAGGTCGGGGTAGCTGGAGGCAGTGGGGGGTGGGGGCTTGCAAAAAAGCAGAAATTCTGTTGTGCACTAATCTGTCCCCACTAATAGTGCTTTTATTTTAACAGTGAGGTTAAGGTTACAAGCATTAGGAGGAGAAACTCTCTTTTCTCCACAATGTAGCTGCACATGAGTTGTTCTATGTTATTGATTCAATCTAAAAGCAAGTGTGAATGCTTAACCCCATCCCTTGCCAAAGTGTTAAAATATGCTGCAGATAAATTTTTGAAACATATTCCCTAAAATGACTTTAATTTCCCTTAGGTAGACCTTCATCCTTTGTCCTTTTCTGAGCATTTTAATCCAATTTATTTCATATTTCAGGCAAATGAATAAGAATGACCTTCAAGCATTATTAAAGTAATATTAAGATGAATTTTAAAATATGTCAGAACTTTCAAAGATCACTCCAGGAACAGGAAACACAAGAGAAATACCTCACACACAAACACACGCACATACACACAGAGGCACACACACACATGCTCCCACAAATGCACAAATGCATACTCCTACACATGTATCCACATAAGCACACAAACTGTACGCATGCAGATGCAAACACACACACACACATGCATGCATGCATACATACACACATGCGCACATACATATATGGATGCATATGAACATGCACATATTGTGTGGACACACCTGCATATGCATCAAACATACATAGACACATGCATACGTACACACAATTAGATTTGCTGGAGACACCCACATACACATGACCATACAAACATGCATACATACATGCACGCACACAAGAACACGCATGCACACACACATATGCAAATATGCAGGACACACACACTTACACTCTTGGCCACACAAATACACACAAACATTCACACGCACACTCATACACACACACACACACATGCACACACACCGTGTTCCTTATCAGATGAACAACTTCAGCTTTTCTACCTAAATGATGGTTTCACAGGAAATTCGGGACCAAAGTGCTCTGATTCATTTTCACAACTCAACTTTGGACAGGGCAGGTTTATGTCTATTTGTATCTTTTTATACTTTTCTGCAGCTAGGGTGACCTTGTCTCCTTCATTTCAGGTACAAGTAATGCACTTACCCAGGACTGGCATTGGACCCCATCCCAGAATGCAATGCATGCCCTCTGAGCCAACTCCTCATAGGCTACAGACGGGGTTGTACCACATCCTGTTAAGTGCAGTTGTATCACAAGCCTTTCCGCCAATGACATACTGCCAGATTTAAACTTCAGAAAGAGACAAACTGTCAACTGCCCCCAAACACACAAAGCTTCTTAAGCAAAAAACAACCATTCTGCTCCTGTTTTGCTCACAAAAAAATTTGCTCACAAAAAAACGTGCTGAAATACTGCACAAGTGACAGGCCTAGAAAAGCTTTGACTTTTGGCTTTGAAGTACTGACTGAACAGCTGAGAAAAGTTTTTAAAATTTCACTCCATAACTAATCTGTAATCTTTTTTTTTTGCTGACATATAAAGACTATACAATGTATAACAAGATACCCAGATAGCCAGCGACTCCGGGCCGGATCTGCGCCGAGTCCGGCCCGGCAGTGCTGACTTCGGGCCAGAATCGGCACAGATCCGGCCCTAAGTCGCTTGCTATCTGGGTGTAGGCTATCTGTAATGTCTCCATAATAAAATGTACAGCAATTTAAATAGTAATATTTGTTTGCTTTAAAACGTACTGAGGTGAGGAGGTCATTAAACCAGCAGATTTCTTATATCTGTGATAAAGAGATAAGTATAACATTTATTGTAATGAGCCTCTCTTTTGGAATGAATGGCTTTAAGCACTTCATTGACAACAGGGCATTTAATTAAAATTTTGATTGCGTCGACATAACTACAAATGAAACATTTGGACTATTTAAAAAGAAAATAACTGTAGAAAATAGGGTTGGGTTGGGTCGGTTTCCGGTTTTGCCGGTCTGGTCCGGTCCAGTGTAGAGCTTAAACCGGTTTGATTTTACGTGAACCAACTGAACCGGCATTTGTCATTATGAGACGTTCTGGCAAATTAAAAAGTAGCCTACATCAGCAACCTGTGCCGACGGCGCTAAATCCAACTTGTATTGCATTAGTAGCTAATAAGCAATATGACAACGTGATTAACATAGCCTAATATTATGTGTGTTTATGGCTTGGCTGAATACTCGATTCTGATTGGTCCAAGGGTGGGCATTACTTCTCAGAAAAGGGACACCTCAGCCTTTTAGCAGTTCTAAAATCAATGGGCTACAAAATCCAGCATTCTAAAGCAGATTAAACGGCAACATTATTCTTTCGCTTTTGAATTGTTGTTACATCCCCTCCCCTTTTCAATGTCCAATTACACTATTGATGGTAACGTTGAATCACATTTCTAGTTACTGTTGCTAGCTTTATTTACGGTTGCTGACCATCCCGCAAATCGGAATAGTCCCTTATTTGGACAGTAGAATAGGCGTTCCACATTTAACTCATGGCTACGGGACGCTTTCATCTGTATGTTTGTGAACGATTGCGTTTATAGTAACCGCTGTTTTGAATACAATTCAATAGTTAGCTAGCTAGCTAGCCGGGATAACAAGCATGCCATGAGACCATTCTTACCTAAACCAATCATTTTAATATTGGCTAGGTGACAAGTGACGGCGAACCTATCGCTAGCTGGCATTCAAAACCCATTTCAGAGGGTCTTAGAAAGACGTTATGTCTACACTGCGCGGCCACACCATATAAAAAGCAAGACAGTGTTAGGGAGATGAATTTGATTGCCTTATGGTTTCATGCAGTTTTACTAAATAAATGTAATGACCAAAATTGGTGCTAATTGTATGGTAGCTACATAAATTATAGCCTAGGCTATAAAACGAGAAGGAACTATTTTTTCTTGATAGAATCATTTTTTTCATAGAATTAACGACCAGAGGTTTTTGCTTAACAACCGTGCAAATAGAACTACCAACCAGAGTTTTTGCATAACAATGGTCATGGGCTCTCATTATGTTCCACTCAGGAGCGACTGAGTCACGTGCAAGTGGTAACATTCGGTATTACACCAAAATCACAGCAATGATATGGCAGTCCTTGTGTCATTATTATTATTATTATTATTGTTGTTGTTTTTGTTGTTTCAAGCACATAGTGCTGGAATACTATTGTTTTTCTAGAATTTTGAATTGGAATTTATTTGTAGTTCAAAAACCATAAATCCTAGAGTAACCTTACTAGGCCAGTGGGCTACTATTGCCCCCCACTCTGCAGGGAAGGTATGACATGTGTATTGGCCAGATGGTGGCACTACAACACATATACTTACATTTTGACCCGTAAAATTCATACTGCTTGTTCAACTGATACCAAACTCAATACACACTTCCAGCCGGTACTGATATACAGCTTTGCCATTGGGATAATTCATGTTCGCTATCTTCATTTACCGCCATCTTGTTAGATATGTAACATCGTTTTTTTCCCCTCAGGCTGTTTTTGTGATCGGTCCTATTTGTTTTTGTGATCGGTCCTATATTATGCTGACATAAAGCTTCAGGAACCTGAGATACCCAAACATACTGTAAACCCAACTGCATGAACCGCATGGTCACTATTAACAAATACATTTGCAAAAAATTGTGATAAACTACATAACTGGCCAGAATTCCTTGGTCAGTTTGGTCATTGTGAAACTGAGTAGACACTGTAGTTTAACCTACAGTGCCATGACAAAGTATTTCCCCCTGATTTCTTGTATCGTTGCATATTTGTCACACTGAATGATTTCAGATCATTAGAATAAATGTAATATTCAACAAAGGGAACCTGGGTAAACACAAAATGTATTTTTATAGTGTTATTTAATTTGTTTAATGCAAAAAGTTATCAAACATCCATATCGCCCATGAGAAAAAGTAATTTTCCCCTTAAACTTGGTTTGCACCACCTTTAGCAACAATTACGGCAACTAAATGCCTCCTATATTTTCATATCCGTTCTTCACAGTGCTTTGGAGGAATTTTAGCCCACTCTTCTTTGTATAACTGCTTTACTTCAGACAAATTGGTAGGTTTCTCAGCATGAACTGCTCATTTCAGGTCCTGCCATAGCATCTCTGCTGGGTTCAAGTCAGGACTTTGAATAGGCCACTCCAAAATTTTTATTTTGGTTCTTTTCAGCCATTCAGATGTGGACTTGATTTTGTGTTTTGGATCATTGTCTTGATGTATAACCCAATTACGCTTCAGCTGCAGCTCACGGACTTGACCGGACATTCTTCTTAAGAATTTTCTGGTACAGCACAGACGTCATGGTTCTTTCAATGATTGCATGTTGTCCAGGTCCTGAGGCAGCAAAAGCATCCCCACACTATCATAATACCACCACCATATTTGACTGTTTGTTTGATATTCTAACTGTTAAATGCTGTATTTGTACATCCAAAAAGTTCCACCTTTGACTCATCTATCCATAGAACAGGATTGGGGGTTATCCAGGTGCTTGTTTGCAAGGGCGAGAAGAGAATCGATGTTTTCGTGGTTTTTTCCGCCTTGCTACTTTCTAATTAATCCCATTTTTGCCAAGTGTCTTTCTTATTGCGGACTCATGAACACTGACCTTAGCTAAAACTAGATGGATGGTGTTGGATGGGATCTTTTTTTACTTTCTGAAAGAGTTGTCGCTGTACCTTTGGATAAACTTTGGCAGGCCTAGTATTAAGTATTCTCCTTTTGTAGATAATGGCTCTCACTGTGGTTCAGTGGAGTCCCAGTGACTTAGAAATGGCTTTGCAACCATTTCAGGACATATATTTCAAGAAATACATTTTCTCTCAACAAACTATGTGGTGACTACTTCACTCTGATGGTAAGGTTTAATATGAGTTTGGTTTAGATTTAACTGGGCAGGCTGCAATCAAGTCTGGCTGTGTTCAATCAACTGAATCTAAATATCAATTGAATTAGGTTAATAGATTGAATGAGTAACTAAGGGGGGAATTGTTTTTTCACATGGGTAAATTGGGTGTTTGATAGTCTAATATTACATTTTATCTAAAGATCTAAAACCATTCAGTGTGACAAATATGCAATAATAGAGGAAATCAGGAAGGGGCAAATACTTTTTCACGGCACAGTAAGTGGTTTAACTTATATGCTAATGTTTCATTTAAAAGTGTCAATAGTGGGTGCCAAATTAGTTTATTCACAAATTCCTGTTAGCTTGTTAAAGCGAGAATGCTGAAACTTGCCTTGTAACTCAACACTAAATAATTTCATAAGGCCATGACTGGTGATACAATGGAGTCACAATCATCTTCCAAATTCAAAATGATAAAATGGGTATCCATAAACTCATATTGGCCCAGATAGCTGCCATTTTCAGGACATGTCAGCTGAAGTGAGACAGATCTGTTGTATACTGGGTCCTACCAGTGATTTTGAAGACATCCCACTTGTAAAAATGTACTGTTGTCCCACAGCATTGTCCTCCTGAACCAGAGGTGCCAAACTGAATCCCAAGTGTGCTGCAGTGTCTGCAGTTTTTTGTGTTTTCCTTTCAGTCAGCTGCCAATTAAGATCTTCAGAACAAGGTGTGTGGATTCCTTAGCCAATCAATGGCTTAAATGAAACACTTTGACACCTGTGTCCTAAACCAGAGATTCCAGATAAAAAATCAACATGGTTTATGAAATCTCCATACGTTCATTAGCAAATATGCAAAAAACAACATTAGGAAAAACAAGAATCAGGAATTTGATGCACGAGTTTCAGTCCCAAAGCTATACTCAAAGTTAATATCAAACACACTATTTTTTCTTAGTACTTTTGTGTTATGTTCAACACATTTCGTGCCAAAGTTACTACTTTTGTGTTACACATATACAGTTTATCTCTTACAAAGGGGGACTTTTTTAAACACAGACTGCGCTGTAAATAATACAAAATGTGTTGTCTTTAACTAGACATGGAGGTGTGTTAAATCAGATCTGTTTTGAGAGTGCAGTGTATCTCTACACCATCAGCTGTCAGTGAAATCAGAAATGTATTTATAACAGCAAAAACATTGTGAGGTGGATTAATGGAGAGGTGAATCACACTTGTATTGATTCCACACAGGTACTGTAAATTTGATAGCACACTTGATCCCACGGCATTGTCCTCCTAATAGTACATTGCTGAAAAATGATGGCCTTAAGTCAAAAACATTAAAATTTGGGATATCAAAAATTTTGTGTATAGTGTATAGAAATGTCCAGATAAAATTGGTCCAATGAATTTACAATGGAAATCCTAATATAATTTGATCAATATTCATTGAGATGTATGATGTCTGGACTCAATATGATGTCTGTAAAGCTATGTTTAAATTGACTGATGGAAGGCACTAATAAAGATAATATCCTTTCTGAGGCCGTCAACATAACTTGGTCTGTGATGACAACCCCATCCACCTATCCACCATGCTAAGGTGGGGAGTGGCATAGTGGATAAGGATCAGGTCTTCAAGGCATAAGTCACAAGTTCAAATCCCAGAGCTGTCATGTTCAGGACATCAGCAGTAAGCTAACAAGATGCTGTCAGTGCAATCAGGACGATATTTATGATCCGACACACATGGAAATTATATTGTCACACTAACTATGATCGCATAGCAAAGTTGCTGTAAAAAATATTATTTAGAGCCCATCATTCATGAATATGTCAAAAGGTCATGGCCTAACAAAAAATCTGACTCACCATACCAACTGCCTGTCCAATCCTCATCTGTCTATCTTGTCTGTGTTCCATGCTTTCTTTGTCTATTTTAAGGTGTGCTTAGAACCCATAATTGCTGCTTGCAGCTATTATTATTATTATTATTATTGTTATTATTATAATAATAATAATAAATATTCTAATTTTTTAAGACTCATGTTCTTGAAAAAACAAAATTCCATTACAAAGATTTTAATTATATTCAATTTGAACAACTATTATATAAATGACAAATATAACACATTTATAGTTTTGTTTATTGCCTGGGTTCACAGTTAACAATGGGTCAATTGATTTTTATGTCCATTTGTCTCATGTATCACCTTGAAGCAAGAAAAGGACTTCTTAATTAAACAATTCAGGGTCATTGCCTAAACCACAATTACAAAAGCCACTGATCTGTGCCAACAGCTCTGTGTTCACTGCTTCCAAAACAAGAAAAAAAGCTCATATAATTTCTATACTGAATGGAAATCAACTTCAACGTCTACTTATAAGGCAAAAATCACTTAAAGACTGCAAATTAAATATGAAAGGGGTGTTGGGAAATTTGCCAGATAATGGCTGTCTTGTTTTAAGCGTTCACATTTTATTTCCTTCTCTGGGGTGACATGGCTATTATTTTGTAGTCAGTACATATCGGCTGAAATCAAAGAGGATTAATGGCCTCACTTGTGCAAGTGAAAAACGTGCAAGATTTCCCAGTTATCAGTACAAGAAGAATAAAAAAATACTTATTTGACATTGTGTTTGTGGAATTAGAATGAATTATCCAGCATTACACAAAGAACACAATTAATAATAATAATAATAATAATAATAATAATAATAATAATAACTAGAAAGGTTACAATTCCTGAAGGAATTGTGTGGGCTTGCTTCAAATTCCAACTGGCACTGTCCTGAAGCCTCAATGCATTTCGATGAGGGCGCACAGCTCAGAAGAAACACGAAACCGCCCAGAACCACGGTGCAACGTAGCGAAACATATACAGCCGGGGATCAGCAAGTAGCGATTATGTTCCAAGGATTAGTCATATCCCAAAAAATTTAATGAGTAAAACATGGCTAACTATATAGCTAGCTAGCTATGGCATGTCCTCAGCTCTGTAACTTTATTTATTGTCCTCTGTGTGTCCATACATCTGTATGGGTGGTTGTAGCTGTGTGTCCGTAGCTCCTACCCATGTGTGCAGGATAGTGTCCATACGCGCTAACTAGGTTAACTAAAGTAGGCGAAGCGCTAACATGTTAGGGTTAGCTAAAGTAACGTTAGGCGATAAATCTGTGCTTAAAAATAATGTGCCGTTGGAAGTGCATCCTGCGCATGCTTCCTACTAAAGGGTTGCACTAAACGCCACACTAAACATCCATCACTGACCCTTTTATGGAGTGGCCACAAAAAAAGTTGAATATTTCAAAAAATCTGAATACAAGCAGCAATGTCTGGAACTAGCCAGTCATTTTGGTGTAAAAAGTTTGAATGTAGTGCAAAAACGGTAGGACTAGTTAGAGCTAGAAAAATGGGTGGAAGGTGCAGATAATAAATATGGAAGATATTAAGAGTGGGCTTTTACAACAAAGATCACCTGATCACCTTGAGGTTCTTAACCCTGGCTCTCAGACAGCTAAAAAGCCCTTATCTGAAGATCTATGATGTCACAGCATCTCATATGAAGCTAACAACTTGACAATATAACGAGGTGCCAGACGACGTAAGGCCTTAATTTGACAATCTTCTCAACAACCAAGAAAACCAACTTTACACAATTTGCATCAGATGAGGCAACAGCATGACCAGGAGCTTGGTTCATAAGGTGGTCTTATAGTCAATAAGGTAGTAGAAGTATTTAGTTTTCATATCCTTTATTGCCTTATGGTAGGACATAAGCAAGTCCTATATATGGATTATATATATATATATTTGAACTGTTGAAATTCTTTAACATTTTATCAGTATTTGGGGTTGCTCCTAAACTTACTTTGTAGCTGACATAAATTGATGGAAACCTTATAAGGAACAAACTCTTGAGCTTTTTTGCTGGTGCATAAAGTTTTCAGGTTTGTGAATTAATGATGCATGAGTGGAAAGTGTGCTTAGTAGGTTTTTGGGGAACAGGAATCTGGACATTAAAAACAATGCTAAGATGATCAGAAAGAAAGATGTCCTCTTTTGCAAACTTATGCATGAGGCTCAGTCCAAGAATGAAAATGTGTGGCAATGTTTACAGACATGTATAAAGTACAATGTGGCTGTATTAAATTCAAACATTGAAATGTGTGACACTGCATGCTCTGTCACCACTGTTATCAATATATCTGGAAAGCCCCTGCATGCATGCTTGTGTGGGCGTGAGAGAGAGAGAGAGAGAGAGAGAGAGAGAAAGAGAATGAAAAGGGAGGGATAGATAAAGAGCAGGAGATTGACTGGCCCATCCAAATAAAATATCATTTATTTATTTTACTGTGTACTATTAAGATTATGATTGTTGTGAAGTGTTTCCAGTTTAATTTTTGGTAACTGTAATATTTTAATATTTCCACTCTTGTTGTATGCCCAGTTAATAGTTATAAATTATTTTTCCGCCAAAATATAATTTGAAATGACAAAGCCAGAGAAAACAGATAGAGACCCATCCCAGAGGCTTCTTGGCTCACAGAATCCACACCACAGGCCAATATGTGCTCCATCATGCTGCTCTACCCCAGGAAAATTGGTGGCCCTGTTTACTTTCTTCAGTGTTACTGTAATCTCAAATTCCAACTCACAATGTATTTATATTTAGGAAGTGAGGATGAATAAATGGAGAATGTAGTGAGGATGAATAAAAAATTGTGTATATTTCTTCAACATAGAGGGAGAGGGAGAGATGGAGAGAAAGATAGAGTGAGAGGTATTGTGCTGCCCTCTCAGCCAGGTCTTCCATGTAAAAAAATATATGTGTATGTATATATATATAAGCGTGTGTGTGTGTGTGATGGGAAAGGCACCTGTGAGATCAGCTCTCTGCTGACCTAACCAAGCCGTCTATGTTCTGGGGAAACACCTCCATCTCTGTAACTAGGGGAACAAAGAGATAGACTGGTTTTCCGCATTGCCCTGAAGTCCCCTTTTAAATGCTATTATTTATGTGCTTACTGGATGAGTGAATCATTGCGGGTGACTAACATGACACATGCATACTGTACAGCACTTGGTTCTGTTAATACATTCATTGTTAATTACTGTTAATATACTGCTATGTCAATAATTTACCACTGCAGCGCACAAGGTCCATTGGTTAATTTAATAAATTAATGTTTTTTAAACACTTTTTCAGCCTTTTTTAGTTTACCATGATTTTCAACAACTTTGTCATGACTACCCTGTGACTTTAGCCAATATTTGCAGTGACATACACCCATATTTACAAATGCTGTAATTTTATGACACACTGCAAGAACCCGCAAAAAACAACAGCATATTGCCTCTCACTCGCCCCCTCTCATGTCATTTTCCTTTCAAAATTCATTACAATTTGCTTATTTCAAAGCTGTTCTGAAAAAATGTCTCAGAAACAAAGACTCATTGTCAGCACCCCCCTGCCTATTTACAGTTCTTGTATAATGAATGAATGAATGTATATATTTTTCCCTGAGGAAATTTGTTACATGCATGACAGTCACATGGAAGAAATAATGAACAATGACAGCACAACATGGCAACAGCAAAGACAGTGACTTCACAATAAGACATAATAGCAAAGAGGATGATCAACCTTTCATAAATTTGTTTGTTTATTATAGTTCAGCATTAGCCTAATAAGCAGCATACAAAGTAGTACCTTTTGTCTCCATCCTGGTGGCAGGTCAGCCAGCCTGTACTAAAAATGTCTGTGGTCCTTATCTCCTGTGCAGATTTCTCAGTCCTTAAATCTGTGTTTGTAAAATTTTATTTTTTCCCGTTATGGCTTTAATGCACAATGCAAAATCGAGTTCTAATCATTGTTGGGACATATCATAAATCTCTGATATAATCAACAAATGAATGGGTAGACCTATATTCAGTCATTTTTATAGGCCATATAGTAGAGCATATAGTACAGCTGTAAGCTTATCAGTTAATCCTTATTAATTGATGAATGGGTGCCAACGATTGATTAAAAGAATTGCACAAAATTCACATCCCTACTCTAGATGAATTATCATTGTTGTCTGCCATTACATACACACCAAACGTATTGTGTACATAAGAAATGTTACTATCCCCAGTTAATATACGCTATGTTCACTGGAACAAGATGAGCCCAACTACAAGGTTCTCTGACCAGTACTGGCCAAGCAGTCCCTCAGTATAGCCAATGGGACCTGCTGTGCACAATCAATGACTCGACATTGACAGTATAAATTCTGACCGGTACATGGCCATAATGGTGTATAGTTTGTTAGGCTTGAATTCTCCTATGTAAACAAACAATAACTTTTTCTGTATGCAAGCTGGGAACTGTACACACCAGCAAAAATGCTCCTGAGAGTTTATTCCTAATAGGGTTGTTTTACATCAAAAATGTGTTTAGCAATGCCTCAGTCTAAACAGAAAACACATTTGAAGGCCTTGGAAGAAATCATTCGTTTGAGTGAATATTTCTGAGGAGGACAGTGAAAACAGCTTTGATTCCACAGCAGAGGGCATATTCAGTGAAGAACTTGATCCCATTTTATACCAGTGAGCATCTAAATACATTCTCAAAATATTATCATTGCATGTGCCTATAAATAAAGAGTAGGCCTGATTTTGAATAATAAATGTGGAATGTGAATTGTGGGATGTGGCTGACATGGTGATGCGGATGGGGTATTTGACTAAAACGTCAAACAATGGACCTGAACCTATGGATTAGACAATCTTCCAAAACTGCTGCTGCCAGAGATGGCAAGGGGAGAGCAAGGAGAAGGGGTTGGAGTATGTGGACACCTGACATACAAACATCTCATCTTCTGGGAAGGCTTTATACTAGATGTTTGAGCATCGCTGCAAGGATTTGCTTCCATTCAGCCAGAAGAGCATTAGTGAGGATGGGCACTGATTGGGCGACATTGGTCTGGCTTGCAGTTGGCTTTTCAATTGATCCCTAAGCTATGAGATGGGGTTGAGATCAGGCTCTGCCCAGGGGCATTGTCATGCTGAAACAGGAATTGGCCTTCCCCAAACAGTTTAGGAAGTACAGAATCACCTAGAATATGATTTTATGCTATAGTATTAAGATTTACCTTCATTGGAACTAAGGCATAGCCAAAACATGAAAAACAGCCCCAGATCAAGGGGTGTCCAGATACATTTGGCTATGTAGTGTATAGTATTTTACACCTCTAAAGATCCATGATATCATTTGGATCTTTTGGAGTTTCCAAATGGCCTTTATGGAAATCTTCCTAGACATCAGAAAAAGCTATGTAGAATATTCATTTTTGGTGGTATTGTCATCAAACTTGAACCAGAATTGGTCCAGCATGGTTAGCATCACAGAATTGGTCCAACATCGCAGAGGCCATGCTGCTATATTGTATATCATTTTTAAAAAACATTAGTTTTTAAAATTCTAATTCTTCCCATTTTCCCTCTTCCCTACATTTTCTGCCTGACAGACAGGTATGCTTGACTGAAATCAGATGTGGCCAATGTGCAGCTGTTGAGAACTTTATTACATTAAACATGTTCATATAGACAAGATATAAATAAATAAATTTAAAAAAATCTAAAATGTTGGATAGTGCTTATGTGCAGTATTATTAAGTAATCTCAAAAAAAATAAATAATGGGATTTACTTTTTTTTTCAATTGTTGGATTTACTTAATAAAATTATGAACAGTAGTTGCACGCAATTATGTACATGTGCCATCTTCAACTAAATCAGTTTGTCCTAACCTACTTAATAATATTTGTACAACCACTGTCCAACAATTTATTTTTTGAGTGGAGATATAACAGTGAAAACTCATATATTTCAATATATAAGCAGTGTTCCAGTATCTGAAAGGGGCAATAATTTATTTGCCCATATTATGACGTGCTATCTTGATAATTTGTTTTATTTCAATGTATTTTCAGTGCAAATACATTGAAATTCTGTAAGGGACTAACAGATTACCAGTCCCTTCCGCTTAAAACCAATTGTGTCATTGCAGTGCTGTAAATGTCATCGTTTCAGATTTTTTCCCCCCACATTCACAACCTCTTTGTCCGGGCATCAGCAGGCCTTTAGCCTAAATTGGTCTACCTCCATTCGACAAGGTTAGTTCACAAAGTTCTTATGGTTCTCCTCTGGGAAGCAACAGTTTGCTATTTTTTTCTTTTCCATTTTCTTTTTTTTTCTGGTATGCTGTCCTGAGGCATAATTCAGAATTGTCTAACACGCAAAAGCAGGGCCTTCTTCATGCATGGCATAGTCTGTCCAGCATTTCTCACCCACTGACATTGCACTGACAAAGCACTGAAGGTCTCGGCATGGTTGGGGAGATACAATTGGACAGAACTCCGATGAACAGGAGGGAGTGGGCTATGTCCAGCAGCCTGGCTGACGGAGAGGAGCATGGGTAGTCCCCTGGACAATGACTGTGTCCAAAATCTCAAAAAATCACATCCTTCCTCCCTAGACCTGATGGACTGGTGAAAGCAATAAGGTAAAAACCTCACCTAGGCAATCGGTGGTCACTTCAGATCAGTGAAATGATCAAGGAAGGAAGTGTGGGAGGGAGGCAGAATACTACTTCAGAGTATTTGGGTGGGGCTAGTCTCGCAGTCCCTCTGACACTAAGCTGTCATTGGGTCAAAAGGATTGATGTACAGAATGTACAGGTGCATGTTATTTCTTCTTTTCAAAATTTTTAATAGTAACAATTATTTTATTTACATTATTTTTAAATCAAGTCAAAATAAATTAAATTCACTGAATATGAATGGGAACAAACAAAACTGACAAGCCCATTTTAAAAAAATGCTCAGACTCTCAGAAACACTCTCACCAGACAAGATTGTCCACGTTTGACTTGCCGACAGAATGGTGCATTGGGTCGTAGTGAAGGCTCAATCGCCTGAGCTGCGGCCCCTGTGTGGCCCCCTCTTTGTGCCCCGGACAAGACGACAGCCCACAGACCACGGTGAAGGAGAGACAGCTCGATGCATCACAAATTAGCGTAGCGTATGCTGCTGGTCCTGGAGAGATGTCTTTCATCGGACATAAAAGAGGTCCTCTCCTGTCAGCGGCCTGGCCGGGCGCTAGCCCACTTAGCAGAAGAATAGAGACACTGCATTAGTGTCAGGGGCTGTGGTTCAGGGAGAGAGGGAGTGTAAGGGGGAGCTAACCATATTTCTCATTAAAAAAACTGTTCTAAACTCTTCGCCCAGTGCTGCAAAATCAATAACTGGTGTGCTAGTATGATCAGAGGGCCCCCTGAACAATACTGTAATTGAACTGACTTGCAAAAGAAAAAAATAAAGAGAGAGACAGGCTGCTATCAGAAAATGTCTGGGGACAAAAAGAGGCTGTTTCCTGTGCCGATGTGCAATAACGACCGAGGTTCTTAGAAGCTAAATCAAATGACAAGGAGGGCCCCAAGTTTCTGAGACAATTACCCTGTAACTTCTCTTCATAACACAAGACTGATGAAGCGCCCTCCTCCCCTGTTTTCCAGATTTTTCCATTATCAGGACAGGATAATCTTCAGCCAGATTTGATTTTTCTCCGAGACTATGCCTCAGTCTAGCTGACCCCAGCACTTAAAACCAGCCAGGAATTTTTTATTTTCTTTTATTTTTTGCTTAGTTTATCTCTCTCACCTACTTCTGATTCTATCATGTTCTATGTAATAATGGTCACAAGGAGGATGATTTTATGGTATAAACGGTGGTAAAGTAAGACCTCAAAAACAAAACAAATATCACTAAATATCTTAGCTGTGAAACAAAAATTAAACATAACAAGAAACATAAAATATTTGGGTGTGACTGCCAGTAAAAAATAATGGTAAATATTTAACCTGCATTAAAAGGAAAATGCTTATAGAGTAGTTTTTTGGTTGCATAGTATTGACACGTGGGATTCAAAAAGCACTTCCTAAACTTTCTGGAACATTCCAAAATTCCATGACCATGCTCAAAACCATGCTTAAGACCTGCTCAGTGGTCATATAAATCTATTTTGGGAACGCGCACACACGCGCACACACACACACACACACACAGACAAGCGCAACACCTGACCAGGCCTAACCTACCATTCTCTGTGTGTATCTTGGCCCTGTATTTGGCTACATGTCTAACTGGGGGAGAGGTGTATTAGCTCAACCACCAACTCTTCTCTTCATACAACAGCTCAGGGATAATATGTGCTGTGACTTATGCTTAACTGCTAACATGCTCATTCCACTGTATATTTGGAGCTGCTGCTCTGGGAGACAAATTCATGCTGAAAGGGACAGCAGAAAGGGTTTTTTTTTTCTTCTTATATGTTTTTTCCCCTTGTATACCAAAAAAAATAAAATAAAGAACAACTCAAAAAATAGAAATGGTAAACTCAATAATAAACATAAAATGGAACAAAGTTTTTATTCAAAAACATGATGTATATTATTGTTTTACATACACACTAGCATATTCCAATGAAAGTTGCACAATGTATACTTGAGTGTATGACAGTTCTGACAGCATTGCTTTCTGGACAATACACATTTTAATATAAAGAATGTGAATTCCAAGAGTTCTTCTGAATGCTGTCTGTGATCTACGGTATGGATTTCTGAGTGTTCTATCTGAAGTTTATAGAACCAATTAATCTTTAATTAATCTTGTTTATTCTTTTGCTTTCCTTCAATTTGTCTATTAGTTGCTGATGATTGTCCACTTGCGGGGGCATTTTTCTACTGGAATGATTGTTCACTGCAGTTGGGCCCCCCAGTAAGACAAATCGCCCCAGAGAGCCAAAATGGCAGTCAATGATAATTCATCGTGATAGAGCCAAAATGGCAGTCGAAGATAATTCATTGCCTGAGAGTCAAAATGGCAGTCAATGGCAATTCATTACAGGGACAGGATCCAAAATGGCAGCAGGTGATAATTCATTGTAGAGAGCCAAAATGGCAGTCAATGATAATACATTACAAGGAGAGTAAGTGCCTTCCAATGGAGTGAACCAGGGGACATAGAGTAATGTCCAGGCATGGCTGAAGAATAGGTGTTTGGCTCTGGGTAATAACTACATTAGGGAGCTCTCTGTTAATCTCTCGGGCTACAGTGAGTGTGTTCTATGGTGAGAAGTAAATGAAGGTAATGACTGTTCTGGGACAGAGAAAAAAGAGAGGGCTCTCCTCCCAAGTTATCATAGGTCTCTCAACACAGAGACATTATGAGGTGTGAAATAATGGCATGTGGGTGGTTTTACTGATTATAGTTACAGGAGTCAAATACCCTGTTCACATTACTTCAGTGTAATTAACTGCATTGGATGATTTGTACTATAGATGCATTGTGCTTTTGTTAGCATTTCCGATCTTTTTATTACAATTCAATTGCATGACACCCTTCCAAAGCTTGCTCGTTCTGCACATATTTTTATTTTTTTGTATGGAATGTTAGAAATGACAGCGATACTAGAGAAAAGAAGAGGATGTGGGTAAAAAGTAGAATAAAAGACCAGTAATTCATGCCATACCAATCTGTCGACAATGCCCTCTTCCTCCCACCCACACACAGACACGTACACACATACGTGTGCACACACACAACCATTTGAACCCCACCATTTGGTGTCTGCTGCTAATGCCTTTAGCTCTCCAGACAAAAGAAACAGAGAAGAGAAAGATAAAAAAAACAAACTGCAATATGCTCTCAAGTGTTCGGGTTTGACTAAACAATCTGTTTTCACAAATCTACTTTTTTGGGGGAAGGCGCTACCGGCGGCACCCAAAGCTTTGCTGTCGTATCTCATAGGCAACCTTTGGGGCTCACCCCTTTCAGAATGCCGCCATTTGCCGGAGCCCCCCCCCCCGCCACCCCCCTAGTTCTCGCTGCTGGGCCTTACCCCGCCCCCTCTACTACCAAGAACTTGACCCGCGCCCTAACCACCAGGCTTGCTGAGACGGCTGGTTCTCTGACAGAGACGAGTACATTGGATGGGTAATATATTTGATACATACATGAAAATACATATTTCAAATATGCAATACAGGTTTCTTGTCGTTTTATTATTTTTTGGAAGGCTTCTACTAGTAAAGCAAACCTATGCCTACACCATTTCCATTGTAGTTTGGAGATATATAGTTTATAGATATTTTGAGGAGGTATTTTGTATTTTGCAATGCAATTCATTTTATCGAGGCTTTGCTCAATGTAGCCTGATCTATCTGGAGAAAAAGTTAGTGGATTTTGGGTTGTCATGATGTAGGCCTGAGCCAGATGGAATACGGTGGTCCTTTTTTGCTTTGTGAATGGACCACAGGCTCCAGATCTTAAAGATCCATGCCATTAAGCCCATGTTCCCACACACCCACCACAACCTGCATATTCAATATCCAGTGCTTGTCTGAGGGTTCAACTATGCCACTCTCGAGGGGCAGGGGAGTTTCATTACTGTCCATCAAATCGACAGTAAAAATAAAAAATCTACTCAAAACCCTCCCCTTTATATATTTTCTACCATTCATTATTCACTTTCTATTTTTTGGCATTCCCAAATATTAATGTGAAACCTTAACTTTTCTATATTGTAATATGTATCTGCAACAATGTTTGCTTGAAAAATGTAAATTAAACATAAATGGAATTTTCACATTTTAAACTGAATTAATAATGATAGGTGAAATAAAAAAATTTAAAATTGACAAACGTCAATTTTATATAAAAGTAAACGACAGACTATGTTCTAGAGAATATCCTTTTCTGCTGCAACTGAAGGTCAAGTCAAGGCAACAAAAAAAAAATGCATAGTAAGCAAAAACAAAAATAATGCACGCTGTTCATGAGTACAAATTAACGTTTCTAATATGAACTAAATTACAGAAACGTATTTGTTCTAACTTGGCATTGTGAAAAATAATGTATGCAACGTAATTTCATGTGACACTTGAAGCAAAAGTTCGGGTAAAGATGTAAGTGTTTTAAAGAAAGCAGGATTTAGGTTTTAAAAAGCAGAACATGAGCCATAAAACCTCACATACCCGTGATGTGCGATTATATGTACTATCAAGAACAGCTAATACACAGCAACCAGAAGCAACTGCTTGGACTAAAGCAAAATTCTATAGGAATAAAGTCAACATCTTAGATTAGTCATTTCAACTCTGTGTACCCTTCAATACATCCTAGCACATCTGTAATGACGTTATATTGAGGTTATGTGGAGCTAACAACAGTATTGGCATTAAAGTATTTTTAATGCTAATAGTGTTATTTATTTAGTGGATTTATTAACAGAATGTGCATTATTAAACCCTGTGAAAAATTGTGACTTAAACATATATCTTTTTGCTCAACTTTTCGAACACAAAGTTAAAATGCTCAAGATGACTTGAAGAATGTATGGTTAGTCTGATATTTACATCAAATCCCTTTCATGCACATAGAAAAAAAGAAGTTGGAAAAATGAAAAGGAATGTGGTTACAAAATACATGCAGGTATTTCAAAAAATATATACATGCAATTTTATAGTTAATGCAATAGACTTTATTATAAAAAATCTAAAATATTATTATTATTATTATTATTATTATTATTATTAGTGTTTTTAAATAAAAATCAAACAATTGTATTTTCCGCAGGTTCAGATATTTCCGCTGTTTTAGAATTACATACAAATTTTAGCACGGCGGCACTTTTTTCTTGGTCTTTATCCTGACACTTCGATTACCACAAACTGCAGGAGTGGGAAACATCCCGCTACATATTCTTTCTGACTGGAGCTATTTAGCCTACTGCACGCCCTGTTCGCCGTCCAGATGCATGCTAAATTACTATTAATGGCAATATCTTCCTGCATTCGGCTCCTACCTGCAATTTGTTTTTAATTACTTGTCGGGCATATTCTCATTCCCTCTCATTGACAGCCATTAAATCGGGAGTGACAAGAGATTCGCAGTATGCAGGGAACAAGCACAGCGCATGCCGGAGATACTTCTATAAGGTGGGCTACGGCGCCGCTCAGTGGATACTGTGCCGCACAAAGGAATATATTTTTCATCAGTCGTAGTTATCTTATTTCTTTAGATATATAGAGTTTAATCAGCCTTTTTCCATCTAAATCAGTTTTATTAATTTCTGTATTTGTATCTAATGTCAGAAACAGTTAACATTATCAAACATTAAATCGATATTTTCTATTTCCACAAACGAAACTAGTTGGCCCTACTGCACTTTTTACACGTTTGATGGTAGCAATGCTGAAGTGACAATGATGGCGGTAGCTTATCTTGAGCTTGAGATGTCTCGAACGTAATTTTTTTTTTTTTTTTTTTTTTACTTTGAAAATGTAGAAATGCAGGCCTTGCTACTTTTTATTTAATTGAAAGTTTATCATATCTAGAAAAGTGGATCCCGGCAGATGTGTACAATTAGGCTACCAGGGGTCTAAAATTGTTTGTGAACTTCATATTATCAAACGTTTGATTGTAGCCTACTGTAACTACCACATAACAAACTTAAGTTAGCCCCATCCAGTAATATTCATGTGTATGCACGCGAGCGTGTTGGTACGTGTGAAAACTGCGGCCTATTACTTGTGTCGACTGTTATTATTTTAACCAGGCATCATGTGGGCACGCATATCCCTGTCATGAATTATGGTTAGTTGTAATTATTTACTTAAATTTTAGACCTGACCGCATAACGGTTATTAAGTATGCATTGCATTCTATACATGCGCGTTTTGCTTGGACATTTCTACAAGATAACTATATAAATGCTTAGCCTCTAAATTCTGCCGTTGAAAAATAAAATCATAAACACGGGCCAGTCTCCTTGCAGGACACCGCATGTTTTGATAACAGAGAAAGTGAACCCTTACGCTACTGCCAGACCGAAGGACAAAACTGGAACAGCGTGTGTTCTGACCTGTTCAAAGAAACCGGTTTACTTTGATTATGTCTGATTGATTAATTAATAACAGATCATTGGGCGCGCACGCTGAGCTGTGGCTTAGCCTCGCCCTCGCTGGCTGAGGGAGCGCAGTCGCGGCGCCATGGGTGTAATTGTGCGGCTTTATAAACTCCCTCCCCGAGAAGGAGCAGGGCCCGGTATCAGTAGGCTATACTGTAGGGCAAGAAAACCGCCGCAACCGTTATGCTCACGTCCACTTCGCCGCAGTCATGACGAGGAAAGCTCGAGATAACCTCTGTCGTCTGCCCGTCTCTTCGTCTCCTCTTCTCTGTAGTCATTAGACAGTGCTGTAACCTACACTTTCAGGGCCTCTATTACGGCAACGGTTCCTTTTGATTAGGGTCAAATAGCGGCGATTGGAGTGTACCGTTCATCACTGCCACCAGTACTGATATTTTTTCTGGGAAACGGGTTCCTTTCTTTTTTATGACATCATCGGAAATTTTCAAGGTCATTTCGAGTTTAATAATCCGTTTTTTAAAGTGACACTTCACATTTGTTTTAGCAATGAAATTGTCACCTTAACATTGTGCTTTTTCTTTTTGTGCTTCAGGGGAAATTTTGTGGGCGCTATTTTTGTTTGTTCAAATGACGACTTGTTTGCCTTTATCAGCTCTGGTTTTGTGTGTGCCCTCTACAAATGGCATCTGTGGTTTGAGCTACTCTCTCTCTCTCTCTCTCTCTCTCTCTCTCTCTCTCTCTCAGAATTGGCTGCCCTTCATCCCATGCTAATGTTGTGCGGAAGAGATATCTTGCTTTTAAAGGAAATGACAGGCAGTTTTAAAAGGCTCTGTTGGGTGTTTGAAGTGATGCGAGTGTCTGAGGATTTTCACGAGTGAGCGGGAGACTGGCAGTGCTCAAGAGGACAGTAAGGGAGGATGGTCGGACATGCTTTTTCCATCCAAATGGAAGATTTGGCCCAGCTCAGTTAATAGAGATGAATGCCGGGGAAGCCGCGATTGTCAAGTCCTTGAATCTCCTTACCAAAGGACAACCCCCTCCTCCTCATCCCTGTAACATTCATCCTCTCCTCTGTACTTTTCTTTTTTACCTTCCTGCTTTTTAATGTTCATCCACTACATGCTATGTTTTTGAATGTGATGTGTCAGTGACTTGGGAATTTACACCATGGCCAGTTCTGTCAAGTACGACCTGTAGACCTTCATACAGCCGCATACCTGTTAAGACATTAGTTCTGCTCTCCCTTTTAACCAAGAACAGTGCATGCAGGTAAATTAAACAGTTGCCATTGTAAATCAGCTGAGATTTACAAGGTCCTGAAGCAGTTCTTCAGCAAATGAATACAGAGTGAAGTAGCATGGCATTTGTAGTCAAAGGTAAATAAAGTTTTGTATATTTCTCAGGGTGCCATCAATTGAATTCTATTCAGTTTTATTTGTGTAGTGATTTTCGCACTGCACCAGACTCTCTCATAGAACTTTACAGTCATTCAGGGTCCCAGCTCCACACTCCACAGCTTTTTAGAAATGATAGGCAATTAACCACAACAGCAATTACGTTTTTGCAGGAATTTCCATCATGATTAGTGACATTTGAATGATGTATTGTTTTTTTTTATTATCATTATTTTTTAGCATGCAAAAATGTAATCAGGTAAAATATAATTTATATATTACATAATTAATATGATTTTAATATCATTTATATAATTCAACATATAATTTATATATTCTAAAATTAATATAATTTATTTTGGATGTTAAAACTATAATTGTCAGTACTGTTTCTTCTGGAATATCAGTCCCCAGAGAATGTGTGTGTGCGTGTGTGTGTGTGCACGCATGTGTGTTTCTGAGTGTGCGTGCGTGCACGCGCATGCGTGTGTGATACTGTACGAGGTTGCAGGCATTGTGAAAGTCACGCGGCGGGTAAGTAAGCATACGGCAGTGCATACTGATAAAGCCTTGGCAGTTTTTCACATGACATCGCTCAGACGCAGCCCCAGGACCTCTGCACCCTTAAACCCTCCCCCTACCCGAATTTAGGGTGTCACTCAAACCCTCCCCCCTGTGCAATGCTTGCTTTCATTCGACGGCCATCATAGAAAGGGGACTGTTTGAAAAGTTCCAAGTCTTGAAATGAGTCACATATTATTATAGACTGGAGTGGGTATGGCGCAGCAGGGGGCTGAAAATGAGACCTTCCATCAAAAAGATTGCCTGCAGCGCGTTCCACTCGGCTCCGCAATCGCAGAACTCACACTGTGAAAAACGCACTCTTTGACCATACAATTATATATTTATTAATAATAAAGTCTTTTGATGATTTTTTTTTTTATTTTTTAAATGCTGTAGCTGTTGTTAGTTGCAGTGCAAAAGAGATGGAGGAACTGGGGGTGGTGTTAGATTTTGGTGAGGAGGTGTGGGGGAGGGGTAGAGTTGAAGTGAAAAAAGTAAAAGCCTTGGAATTTTCTACATTTTAAATGAAATTGTTGCTTATACACACCTGTGGCTGGCAAATAAGGGGATTTGCCTGCTTTGCTTAGGGACAGGACAGGTGTGTGCTGTGAGGAGAAACTGCTGCTCACATTCCACTACCTGAGTCAAGCAGAACTAGTGCTGAGTGATGCATTCAGGGACAGATGCTGTCAGATTCTCTGAAGTTCAGTGCAGCATGAAACAAAATTACTGAAGGCTTGTGTTTCGAGGGTCTCCAGATTGCAGCTGGTTTATGCATGCTTACAGTGGGTGTGAGCACTAAACAGCTATTGTGTCCTTTTTAATTTTGAAGTTAGTTAATCTGCCCCTCTAGCGCCACCTACAGGCCAGAGTTGGCTACATTTCTGCTCTTAACTTTTGAATCTAGAGTCAAAGTATTTTATTTTCCGTAATCATTACATCCTGCCAAGTTGAACGCATTTAGAATTTTTTGAAAAACTAATTTTAAACATCATCTCCTGGACCATTGAACGGATCACCATGAAATTTATCATGGCTTGCCAGGAGAGAAAAAGATTGTTGCTAGTAGTAGTAAGCCAATAAAAATTGTGGGTGTGGCTTATCACAAAAATGCTGCCCAACCCTAAAGTATTGGTTCAGTTCAATCACATGGTGGTGCTCACAATATATATTTTTTTATTAATAAATTCATGCTGATTACTCTACAAAGACAGGCAATATTTCAACCAATTTTTTGTGGAACATTGCAGTAAATGATCATAACTGGCAAAATATATGCCCTTGGTGTCAGCCATATTGTATTTCACCTTTCTTGGATTTAGGCAAAAACCCATTTAGACATCTCCTAGATCTATTACCCAATCCAGATGCAATTTTTGGTTTTGCATCTATGGACCATATTCTTTAAGAGTTGTTAGAAGATAGCTGTGCGGTCAAACAATATGGCCACAATATACCAACAAATATGTTGGTGAAGACGCCATACAGGAAAGTGGCCATACATATGCAACCTTTTTTCTCTGTTGGCATTGGCAAACTTAGTACACATGTTAACTATGAGGTCTGGGGGCATACGCTACACAAGTTTAGTTAAATATGGCCACTTGGGGGCACTATACCAAAAAAACAGGCTGAAATGCTAATTACTCCAAAACTACAGCATACAATATATTTCAACCATATTTTGGAGGAGCATTACAGTAACGGGACCAAATTTGGAAACCAACAGAATTGGTCACATGGAGGTGCTGTAGTACTTGGCCCCTTCATTGCTGCATGCTACTATATATTATTATTATTATTCTTATGTTGTTATTTTTCCCATTGCTAAATTTTCACGCACAGAAACTCACACCGCTTGAAACTGCAGGTCATGCTTGCGTTGTGTTAATAATTTGCGTTGTGTTAAGAATTAAGAACTATGCGTGAAATCGACTTTGTGTAGCTCGAAGCGGCTGGTTTCGCGTACTTATGTAAGGAATGTTTCCGGCCTAACTCTTGCTCTGCACTTGCAACATGATTGACAGGCGGATAGGAAAGCCCCCTTGCAGAGAACTGTCCAGATTGGTTTTTAAGATTCAGGCATCGTGAAATTTAGAATGGCTGATTTCAGAGCCTGGGGCAGTCAGAGAGACCAGATTTTTTCTTATAATTCTTTCTGTGATGTACCGAATTAAGATATCAAATTCAATATTCCATCAATATATTTCACTCATTGGCTGTTCCTAGCAGCCGGCACCTGCCCATTGATCGTTTTGAAAGTTCAAGCACTTGTCACTGTTACTACAGTTGCACATGCTATTTCAGTCATTTCCCACTGCAATCTATTTAATAAATTAACGTTTGTTTTTTTAAGGACTTTCAGTTTTGTGTCATTTTCAGCAACGTTGCTGTGACTGCTCCATGACTTCAGCCGATATTTCTCGTAACAAAAAACCAGCCGTACTGATCAGTACCCAGCAAAATTGAGTTCAGCATAAAATGGACTATGATAGAGTAATTTTAACTCTAATAGAGTACATGTGATGTCTAGTGGACTCATATAAACTCTGTTAGAGTTAATTTATCAGGTTTTTGGTTGAGTCATCTGTAGTAGTTTCCCCTTAGAATTCCCCAGAAATGATCATTTCACAGCTGTTCTTTTGTCTCTTTGGCTACAAAGTCTCTGGGAAACCCAGGCCAGAATGTTTTTGAGGTCGTTGTTGGATGAATCAATATAAATAAGAATGTAATCAGCTTAGAAGCTTTTTCTGATAAGGTAGAAAGGCCTGCCAACTTTTCTTCCCACCTAGAGTTGCACAGTGTACTCGTGGTAGTATTTTCTGGTAGGGTATCAAAGATCGATATATGTGACAATAAATGTACAATACTGCTAGGACATTTCGACAAGGTAGGACAAATTTAAAGAACACCGGCTATTATCCAGATGTCGACAGCAGGGACTTCAGAATGAGTTCAGGGTTATCGTCATAAATATAATGTTTAATAAAGAAAATAGTAGCCCCGTGTAAATGAGAGAAGCCTCATCTGCTGTAATGTTTGCTATCAGTGAAAGTGAGCGGTGCTGTCATGATGGGGAAGAACTGTCTGTGCATTGATGGGTACCTAGCTAGCCATTTCATTGAACAATTGAACATAGATTAGGGAATGAATACATTTTATGTGACATGGAAATTGATTTGCTAAACTTTGCTCCCAGCGCACATTGTTTAATTGTTTTTATTTTAGTTTTGATATACAGATAGGGTACAACTCCTCATTTTAAATACAATCCGCATAGATGGAAATTATTTTGAAACAAAAGCTTGATGGATGTGGTGGTGGTTAGCAATTGCTAAGGACAGGAGCCCAATGATTGGTGGTTTAGCTATCCAATCAGGAGTTCTACAGCGGGTCCAGCAATTGTAAAGTTAACCCAGTCATGAAATCCCATTTCTCAGGCAAAGAATATTGTTACCATGTGGCCAGGCAAGTTGCACAATGTGGACCTCACTGTTTTTTGACTGTGGCCAAACTGGCAGAACTCACCGAACACTACCTAAATGAAAATTAAAACTTTAAATTATTTTCTTCAATTGAACATAACAGATTTGACATCCAGGAGGCAATAATGACCCTGTGATATGGATTAGCCATGCTGGGCCCTGACACTTTGCATAGTTGGTGGTGTTCTTTTTTTTCTTCAGAGAGATGATACAACCTTCCAGGAGATGAGGCACCAGGGACCCTTGATTTTTGTGTATAGATAAGGGCTTCACCATGTCTTTTAAAAGTAAAGGAAACCTGGTCTTAAATCTTGTAATTTTCATGATATACTACCGGAGGTGTGTATTCTGTCAGCTATGTGACGTAGTTAACATGAGCAAAATCTGTCAGTGGGTTAAAGATGTTGTGAAAGCAGTGCCGGCAATACTTCTGTTGTGTGAGCCCGAGGAGCCTGACCAACCACAAGATGATGTCGTAACGGGATGTGCCAGCTAAAGTGTGTGTTGCTGCTAGTGTTGTTACATTAAGGTGCATAATGAGTCAAAAGAGAAGACTCGTCAGGCTGAAAAATGAAGGCTAAGAACTAGGTGAAATGTGACAAATCTTAATTCCAAAGCACAATAAATAGAAATGTCCAAAACGTCTACTGATTAATATCAATAGAAAGTATCTAGCTGTCAATTCAGTGCTGGGTGCAGTAGGCTATTGTTAGCTAGCAGTAGTAGTTTAGTCAGCTAACATTAGCTTAGTGACATTCTGTTTAGAAATCTTGTTTATTTAGCAATATCAGTTTTGTCCTGGGACTATACACGCTAGCAGACCAAAGGCCTTGTTGATTGGCTTGATAAAATAAAAGTTTAATGAATGTGTCTGTCACACACCGTGACACACTCGTTTTTGTAGACAGGATAGTTGGACACAGGGAGTTGTGGGAAAAGCTCCGAATTTCACCAGCGTTTATTGTGGGCTGAGCGAGAGAGAGAGACTATTCATATAAATTAATTAAACCAAAAAAAGTTCTTCTCCCTTCCCCCTCGTGGGCTCCAGGTATCAAAATAATAAAGTAAAATAACAAACTAAAATAACCTGAACAAAATAGCACAACAGGGATACCGTTTTCAGCCGTTTTTGTCACTAAGGCACTTTCTAACGCTGCTTTCACGTTTTCCCTCTCTCGTCGGTCAATCCCCGGTCTCAGACACCTACTGGGAAAAGAATGCACACTTTTAAGCCCTAGACTGATTAGTAATGTTATCCAGGTGTGTGTGCCTACTCAACCAGTAGGCATGGTCCTCTGATTGCCCTGATCCTCCTTCACAAACCAAGCCTCGGCACATATAGTGCTGAACTAAAATATTTAAGTAACGTTAAGCCAATTGTAGCATTCCTAACAGCACCATTTAACTGTGACTGTTTACAGTATAGCATATTCTCTCATGCCTTATTGCTTAATGGAGCAACACATGGAAAGTTGTAGACATCAAGTGTGATACTGAAGAAATGAAATTGTTATTTAATTTCATAGATACATAGAGTAATGTAGTGTGTGTCTATGTGTGTGTGTGTCAGAGAAATAGTCTCCTCTAAAAGCTGTGTGTTCACATCAGCTTTATTAAACTCCCTGCACTTTCTGCCATTGTTGTCTTCTACTGTACTGTATATGGAGGTGATGTTCAGTGAATTTTGCCTTTTTTAAATACAAAACACTCATGCATGTTTTATGCTTGTTTTACTTTAGGAGTAGTACACTAAGGTAACTGTGGTTACTTATGTTTATGCTTATTCTAGCCAGAAAACTGCTTTTACCTTTGATTCTATAATTTTGCAGGGAACTGCACATTCATTTAGCCAGGGCCCTGTGGGACACAGCTAAAGCTAGCTTTCATTCACTATCCTGTCAGCCAGCCCACAGGTACCACCACTAATGTTTACATACTTGTTTGCGATCGTCCAGCAGTTCAAAACAAGAGACATGACGGTAGATGGGCAGGTGCGTCTCTTTAAAGGGTAGAGAGATCATGAAACATATGGGGGGGCAAAAGCTTTGTCAGACACATTTTTAGTTTTTTATCATGGCCAGACAGCATGAAATGGAAAAGAATGCATACATTACAATAAATAAAATGCTGTTTTTGGTTAAGTTAACAACAATGGCATACAAACCGTCAGACCATGACTGCATGAGTAGCAGTGTCCTCCGATGCAGTAGTGGGCATCAGACAGAAAGCTGCAGCTGCTGGCTGCATATGATTTGGAAGACAAGCATCTTAGTCAACACTCTCCCAAATTTACAGTTGACAGTGCAGTGAAAAGGCCTTAAAATTACAACTGGATGTTCCAAATAAGAGAAAAAATGGAAAAGTGAGAAACAAAGGAAAAACGGGAGGATTAAATGATGTTTGAAAAAGCTAATGCGATCAAATTGGGGATAAACAGTTTTTTTGTCTCTTGTTTTTTTTTCTCTCTGTGGATTGAAAATCAGACAGGAGAGTTCCATCCTCACTATAGAAGGGATTATCCATATCCGTCAGGATACATCCAGCTTTAAATGAAGCTCGACTGTCATGATATCATATACATTGTTGATAGAATATGCCCCTGAGTCCTGATCCTGGATCAGTCTTTCACCCCTTGCGTAAAATGGTTTCATCTGGGAACAGAGGGGGATGAGCTGACCCTTGGTTGATGTCGTCTGGTGGGGGTGGGGGGTGGTGGGGGAGCAGGGAGGTCAGAAAGATCCCGGAGCATTGCAGCAAAAACTTTGTGAGGAGAGAAGAGAAATCCAGCTCTCCAGTTGGCTAAAATAACTTACAGACAGCCGCAGGGTGAATAGACTCCTTGTCACCTCTCACCCCCTTGGTTCAAAGCATTTGCTCCTGCTTTTCGCTCCAGTATTGTTCACAAGCATTCTCATTCCTAAACTTCACAGAGTTTGTGGTTGTGATGTGGTGGATATAGAAAATAAATAAATAATATAAATAAAAAAATAAATAGAATAAAGTGGATTCATTTTGACAGTGAGCACCAGGTTACCGTCAGGTTGGCTTAAAAACAATACCTGGGCAGTCAAGGCCAAGCCACCTTGGCTAAACGTGGTGGTTTCTCTGTTGTGTTGCCAGCAGTGACCTTTTGAGGATGGGAGTGGGCAAGCCAATACTTGCCTGAGTGACCATTTTAGGTCTATGCACAGAGCTGCAGGGGCAGGCCTGACACAGCGCATTGGGGCCACACATGAAGCAGCTTGGCCATCCGCACCTCCAGCGTTCGTGGCCTCCAGAACTTCTCTTGTTTCAAATATTTTAGGCATTTATTTATTTATTTCTCTGTCCCTTGTTCGTACTTTTCTCTCCAACTTGTAAGTGGCACTGACCCCTGATTGGGTTCTAGGGGCTGCTAAACCGAAGGGCAACTCGGAGGCACTGTCTAATCTAATTGCGTCAGGGCTTGTGTTTTTCTTTTTTTAAAAATTGGCTCAGAGATCATAAGCAAGTGGAGGTCGGGGGGGATTGGGAGAAGTGAAGTGGATGCCTGCTTCCCGGGGGCTGAATTGGATCGGATCTTAGCCAGGCCTGACCTAGGGGGGTCAGGCATCCCCTTGCCAGCCCCTGGTCCCCTTGTGAGCCTCTGACTGCTGCAGCAAGGGAGGGCGCAGGGCACACATCAGCTCTCATGTGTCAGGATGGGCATCCTGAAGCATGCTAGCGGAGATGGGGAGAGGGGGATGGAAGGGGAGGTGGCAGGGGGGGAAGGCCAGCAGGCAGGGACCCAGAGCTGGACCTCAGATAGTGACAGGTCATCAAACGACTGTCCTTTTAGTTTTGGGTCACTCGTCCTGGATGAGTCCGTGTCTGCTATGAAGGTCAGTGTGTTCACCATGAGAAAAAAAGAGATAGAGGACGAGATAGAAAGAGGGGCAGAGAGAGAGAAAGGGGAAGAGAGAAAGAAATGGAAAGAGACACATACTTACCCCATCGCCCATCTATTACTGTAATAATATTTCACAATATAATATAAAGTTTAACAAATATGTCACCCATTTGTTATGCCTAGTACTGCAGAAATTTCAGAGCTGGTTCAGAGATACTAGCATGTTGGTAAATGTGTTAGCAGCAGCTGAACCAGTGCTTCACTGATTATCCATTCAATAATATCTATGGGAGTCTGTCCATAGATAGAGTCAGTAACTTCAGTTTCCACACACTACCAGCCATTTAAATGCACTGAATACCTTCAGGATGGACTGTGCGAACCCCATTTTGAATCCATCCATGTTTTGGTGCAGTGGTCCTCAGTCCTGTATCTGCTGGTTTCTATTTTCTTCTTTAATTCCACAACCAGTTCAGAGACATGAAACCCAGGGAGATGAGAACTGTATTCAGCCCCTTTAACTGATCAGTAACAATGAAAAGCAGCATACTCTGTGGCCTTCTCAGACCACTGTGAGGACTTCTGATTTAGCCAGTTATCTGTCTTTATGTGTACTATCTGTTATATTTGCAGCGCTTACAGTACAATATTCTGTCTACAACTGCTGACATCAGTAGTTAAATTTTTAACTATTCTGCCGAATGTTAGTGGTGTGCAGCAACTTTGTTACATTGTACAAAATGCTGGGCTCCTCCATGTACACAATTGCAAGTAACTGATTACAACATATTTTTTAAATTTGCTCGACTTAGATTCTGTGGATTATAAATGCTAAACTTTGGTGACAACCATTTTATGTTGCCAACGCAAGTTGTATTAACTCATATTGTTAATACAGTAACAGGTACAGTAAAATATTTGTAGTTATGGTAAGGTAACATAACTAAAAAATTTATACTGGGCCAACTTAAAAGTAAAGTTATAAAAATAAACAAGTCATGACAAATATCCAATAATTTTCTAAACTGCTTATTCCCGGTTGGGGTCATGAGGCGGTGGGACTGGGTGGGGCTAGATGGACGGGATTAAAACGCGGTATGTTCTTGCTAAGAGGCGACTGTACATTTACAGCGCCACTGCACTGCTTTATGGCAGGAAAATAACCTGGAAACAGTATGTTTATCATTAGTTTTACAGGAACATTAAAAAATTTTGCATAAAAAAGCGATGACTGTTGACTGACCCCGTAGTCGGTACAAGAACAGTGGGCACTCTCGTTGCTTGACTGGGTGCGCCTGAGATTTTTTATTCTATTTTTTTTCACACATAAATATTCTCTCGTTATTGCTTAAGAAGAAAAAAGTGTAACCCTTGTTGCCGTTTCTCCTTCATATAATGCGGTGTTGGTTTCCAGACAGGAAATTCCATGTGGTTTTTCCTCTGGGGCAAGGTTTGAAATTTTAAAAGCAATTTGACTCGAATTTCCCATTGACCTTGCTGGAGAAGCTACAGTGATCTCATTCTGAGCTCAGAAGAGAATCGCTGAATTTCACTGTGGAAATGCCATCTCTCTTAAAACAGCCCCTGGTTAAGTCCTGGCAATGCACTAGCACAACATGGCAGGCTGCTCCTCCCTGTATGAACCGAAATATGAGGGGAGAAAGGGGGGAGTGAGGGGGAAAAAACTGTTTAACTCATAAAGCTTTGATGTGTTGGCCTACTCTGACCCCCCAGTTTAAGTACTTCAAAGAGAGAAATTAACTGCCAGGCAAATATAATCCAACCTAATTTCACAACCTGATATTCTGCAGGACTGAGGGTGGGTGGTGGAAGGCTGTCGGGAAAGGTAACATGGATGGCAGTTTTTTTTGTGTGATATCAAACACCCAAAGCTCCAGCTGTCATAGCCAATGTGGTCATTACCTCACAGAGCACTGTTTGAAAAATTATGAAATAAACAGATATTGACTATTAGCCATGGAGGTGGATATTTCAGAGTGTCATATTAAGGGAGCCAGGGGAACCATGTGAGTGTGTTTGTTTGCACATGTGCACGTGTGTGTGTGTGTGTGTGTGTGTGTGTGTCATTTCTGTAGGTCTGTTCCTCCTGGAATGTCAGTTCTTAGAGAATGTTTAAATGTATGCATGTGTGTGTGTGTTATTTTTCAAAGTTGAACTACTTATTCAAGCCTCTTAATTGGATTGACAGAAAAAAAAACAGTCAGTATTTATTTATTTATTTTTTAGAAATCATCCTTCTATTTAGTACTAGCCTTGGCAGGACGTAGCATGCTATATGAATTACAGAAAGAAAATGTTTTACTTAAGTCATTTAGTAATAATTATTTGTGGAATTTTCCGGTTTTCATTAAGAAGAAAGTGAAAGGTGTTTAGTGAGCTAATTAGTGGTTGCTGTGGAAAGTATTAACGTATTAAGGTAATGTTAGGTCGGAGATATTTTTAGGTACGTGTATTTTCTCCCTCTTCCTTTTTGATGTGAAAATGACTGAAGCACCCCTATTTTGTTTAACAGAATACAAATTTGAGTTACAAATTGAAGTATACTTATACCATATCAGGCAAAATCCCCCATCACTACCAAAGCAAACACAGAGCAAGCAGTACTGCCTTCCTTCCCTGAGCCAGTACGCAGTCTCACATCGTAATGTCGAATGCCATACATTTTGGCTCCGAAAGTTAAGGTTAAGAGGGTGAAGAGTCACCCACTAGTCAAAACGGATTTCCTCACCAATCGCAGTCATGACCTTTAGGTAAGAGACATTTTAAATGCGGTGGCCATGTTTGCAACCCCTGCACTGTCACAGGCAATACCAATGATAGGGACGTCAGCATGAGATACCTCTGATACAGCGGCCTTTGCCCCCTGGCTCTTGGGGGGGACCGATACCTCTATTTTGCCTCAGTCTTGGCCTTTCTGCTGTTTGGGAGCAGAATAAGGTTGTGAGACCTTCAAAGGGTGATGCTGAGCTGCCAGTCAGAAATGCTTTATGTCACATGGCATCCACTACATCCAATTAGTCCTATTGGCTTTAGGCGTGTCATGTGGGGATTTGGTGACCATACCACAAGCAGAGGACACAAGGTCTGCCTTCTCTTTTTTCTTTTGTGTGAAGTGTTGCTAAATATCAGACAAATTCAAACTGAAATTATTTCTCCAAAATGATCAACCATTTGGTGTCCATGTCATAGGTCATATGACATTCCTGGTTTTTTTTCCTACATACTGTAACATAATTAAATTGTCTAATTGTAAATCTAGATCTTGTAT
This sequence comes from Anguilla rostrata, assembly GCF_018555375.3. NCBI lineage: Eukaryota > Metazoa > Chordata > Actinopteri > Anguilliformes > Anguillidae > Anguilla > Anguilla rostrata. The sequence goes on along the minus strand of NC_057937.1, from coordinate 20,783,718 downwards.
TAGGCCAATAACATTAACTGGTACATAATAGCTTCCCACAGCACCTCCCTAAATGGACATCTGTACCTCCCTTAAAATCATTCTATAAATAGCTGAATGAAATTTTTTTCTGAAAAATGTTGTAGCATTCAGTCCGCTGGATGAAGCGGCTTGGTCTCGACAATGCAGCTGTTGGAGAGAGCACACACACCTGGGTTGCATCAGCTAATCAGCCCAGGTGCTTAAAGGTGTGGTGTTCTCCACAGTACAGGGCCGAGACTGGGAGAACACACCAAGAGAGCGTTTATTTTGGAGTTTTTGTTTGTCAGAGCACACCCACAATGACACAACATAAAATAAACAAGCACCTTGACCCATCCCCCTTATTGGTTCCTGGGCAAAAACAATACACTAAAACAGCAAATTAAAATAAACACAAAAGAAAGTAAAACCTTGCCACTAGTCTCAACTTTTCAACTGGCCAGTTTCTTTCTCCGTCTTGCAGTGCTTTGACAAACAAAACTCAAAAATAAATGTTGTCGGTGCGTTTTCCCAGTCTCAGCCCCATACCGTGGAGAACACACCTGGGCTGATTAACTAACGCAATTCAGGTGTGTTTGCTCTCTCCACCACCCGGCATTAACGAGACCAATCCACATCTTCCAGCGGACCAAATGCTACACATGTTTTAATATTTATGATTGTGTCACTATGCACCTAAACTACGCCTCTCCCTGTATCTTTGGCCCTGCCACCTTCTGGCCCATTCTGTATGACCACCAGGAACAGCAAGCTAACAAGCTTGTTGCGGCAGCAATCATTCAATCAGGGGCGGCCAGCTGTCCCTCGTTACCTGCCCCTGCTGCCGCTCATCAACTCCACTCGAAGGAGAACCCGAAAGTGGCCAGAGCTCACTCAGACATCCCAACTCACACGGGCCCCTGTGTGGTTTCCCTACAGAGACAATAAAGTTTTGCCAACGAAGCCTCGTGGCGAGACAAATCCTCACCTTGAAGCCTCCCTGTCTCTCCCTAAGCTGGCTTGCTATTTTCTCGGAAAGCAGTCCTCATCTCTGAACCCAAGTTCTTCCAAACCCCTGCACTACCCACCCTGGCTGCATTCCTGTATTGAATCCTCAGTTTCACCATGTCTGTGTCTGCCTTAGCAGTCATTCATATGGCAGTCGTACTGATCTACTGATCAACATTGGTGTACATTACATTAACATTGCACTTTATCCAATGATGGTACAACTACTAACGCAGAATTGCAACATAGTGAACAGATGTTCAAATGGTACAAATGCAAGTACATCCTTTATTTCAAATGATTGGGTTAACAATGGCTACTAAAACCGCACGTAATTTGATAGTGAAATCAGAATGTTCTTCAGCAATGGAAAGAGCAGTACTTCCATGTGGTCCTTGAATTCAAAGTAAAGTCGGCGGTGAGATAAGCCTCCTTCATTGCACATTGGTCTAAGTTTGGTGAAAGATAGTAGCCTGCCAGGTTGTGGATAGTCTAGTCCTGTTACTCAAATCACAGCCCTCAATATCCAAGAACTGATGGTTTTCCTTCCTCTTCCTGTGAGTCAGGTGTGAATACAGTCTGGAAAATCAGTAGCACTAACTGTTCAGATAATTACATGGGGAAAAGAAAACCAGGGGCGGATTAGGATTTGAGGTTGAGATTTGAGTATCCATTGTCTACTGTGCTATCTGTCCCTGTAAGCAGTGTTCATTTTCACAGAACTTTTTATTTATTTAGTCACAGTCCTGTGATGAAAATAGCCTTAAAATTTAGTCATATTTAGTATTTATAATTAAATTATTGTTGATAGAATTATATTCACTCATTTCAACCTTGGAATAGAAAATTGTCAACTCTCTCGCACTGTCAAATGTAGCGTGACTGATACTTGGTGCACAGCACATTTACAGTTTCAGGTGGCTGGCTGGTAATGATAAGACAACTGGATGCTATAGCTCTTAGTATATTAAGCCTTTAATATACTTTTAAAAAAACTTTTTGGCTTAATGTTTTGAACCAGGTTAGTATTTACTGATTGGTTTTGCATGCAGTGTTTCTGCTGAAGATGCTGCTTGTTGTGTTCTTTCCATGACAGTTGACTCCAGTCCACCACTGTGCAGCTTATTTTGGCAGCTTATTTTTCTTTAGTATTTTGGAAGAACTGCCAGATGCTCAACTTGTTTATCAGACCTCATTCTGCCATTCTCATATTGTCTCTCTGAAGTGTTTTTGTTAACAGGGTCTCATCAAGTTTCTGTAGTCAACCAAAGTTTTAGACTGGATGAAACATTTCTCACATGATTATCATGGATGCTGTGTTAAGTCTCTCTTCAGAGATAACAGATTCTTGATGACTGGACAATGTATGTTATTGTATCGTCAATAATAAAATAAAATTGTGCAGCAGTGTCTTTCGTTTTGTTCTATTTTTATCAATAGTAGAATAAAATAAAATGTATTCCGTATAAAATGAAGAGTAATATGAAAGTAGGCCTATAAGCAGTTATTGTACTTTCCACCCTCTGAAGTGCCTATGTGCAACAACTTTAAGCATTTACATGTAGAGTAATGCCTCCCTTAGAAAATCTAGTGCCTCCCTGTTTATTGTTGTCTGCAGCTGGCTCTGCCCCAATTTTTTACTGCCACAATTTAATCTGAATATTTTATGTTTGAAATCATGTTGATTCAATCTTTCGAGTCAGTACTTAGTCAACTATCCATCCTCATCAGTCTTTGAATCATGTATGCATTCTGCTGCACAAGACGTCAATAACACCCCATACGGGGGTACTGTAGGTTGAGTTATATATTCCTCTGTTTGCCATTGGTTTTTGCACGTTCCTTTTTTGTGTCACGTACGTGCTGGGCATGTTTAGGAGCAGAGCCTTCCATTTGACTCCTGCGGTGCGACCAGGGCAAGAGGCTTCACCTGATATTCACTGGAGGCTCTGAGCATCCTGGCAGGTGTTTCAGGTAGAAATAACAAAAACAGCACTTATGTTTTAATGACTCAAACTGTTCACTCTCTCAGGGGACTCATGGCAACATGAAACCTGGATCAGTATGGCTACTAATTTCCTCTTTTGTAAATAATAATTCTTGGAAATCCCCCTTTCAGTTATCACATAAGTAGACCAGAGCAGTTCTACTTGATTTCAGATCAATCAATAAACAACAGTACGTTTTTTGAACATACCCAGATTAATCCAGCGCTGTTTAACAAAGTTACATTTTCTGTAAGATTACTTAATAGTTTTAAAATTGACCCAGGGGTGACTTTTGGGTAATACAGAGGGAGGTTAACATTTTTTTTCTTCTTTTTTTGATTGAATAGCACTTTCCTTTAAGATGACTTGGCAGCTTTGATTGATTCCATGCGGTATTTTCAGTTATTTTGTGATGTACCATAGAGAACAATTTATGTTTCAGATTTTAACTCTGCGCTCATTTTAAATAACCTTTCATGCTCGGGCATATGCAACACAGAAATTACCCAATTGTCCAGACAGCAATAATACATAATTGCAAACCAGACAAAGAATATTTCAGAGGTTAAAGTGTTCCCATTTTCTGTGTGTGTGCAGAAGGGGCCCATTACCTTGTTAATGTGTGCCATTCTGGAAAATCCCAGGCATTTTTGTTGTATTAGATGGAAGGGATTATGGCATAAATCATTTTGACATGCTGGACGTCAGTGCAGAGAAGGAGAGTGTCCTTTGGTCAGTCCCCCCAGTCAGCGGTCGGCAGTTTAATGCATTTGATGGAAAGCGTGCTTATCTTGTCTATGACACAAAGGTCAAGTAATCAATAAATATAACTGGGGTTCCCTCTGGGTCTGCGTAGAGATGCTGATGCTGGGTCTGCATAATCTGCTGGTGTCAATGGTGAAATGCCATCAAGGCGTGAGACATGTGATCTCACTATTACACTTACGTGTGTCACGTGTGAATATAATAAGTGTATGGGGTGTGGGATTTCTCAAGAAATAACTATGACACAGATGGAGTTTCTTACTAAGTATACGCAAGTCCTCAATCTTGTTTAATGGTTGGTTAAAACCAGGACTGTGTAGTGTCTAAGTCCACCCGCAATCATGCAGGTCTAGACTGTTCTCTATTATCTGTCAGTAATCGTGTTAATACTCTTACAGAGTAAATATGGCCCCTAGTGGACTCATATATACTCTATAAGAGTTTATTAACATTGAGAGACTCTATCTCTCTCTCTCTATCTCTCTCCCCATTTGCAAGTCCAGATGGCTTAAACCACCTGGGTCTTTGATTCCTGCACTGACTTGAGGCCACAGCGATAGTTCCACATGTCAGTTAGCTGGCAATTATATGTCAAGAAAAATGCTATCATCACAGTCCTGACCTCCCGCTTCCCCCATTCTTTAACAGAAACCCCCCAACCCCCCACAGGCCCATCCTGTCTTTCTGCTTCACCCACCCCTCCGGTCCATACACCGCAGCCATTAACCACCATTACTGTACTGGGGCCATTTCACGGTCAAAGAGCATTTTGGTGTTCTAGTTCCCTGGAGCTGCAACTCACCCTTGCATCTTTTCAACTGAATGGTGAGCTGAATCCACAGATAAAGTTCTTTATTTCTGTTACATTGTATTTATTTATTTATTTGCATGCTAACATCACAAACTTTGACTGTCTGTGTGACAAAATTGCAGGTTTCCTCATTAAATTTGAAAGCACTTCCTTGATTGGATTTCATAGTTATTCACCTTCATGTTTCTTTTTTTACTTTGTATGTAGGATAATTTAGAAGATATCTCATTTATCATGAAGACTGCAATTAGATAATAAACATTTAACAGTTAAAGGAGTACCATGGTGATTTTCACACTTTCTCGGTTTTATGTGCTATTTGCACGAGAGGCATTGAAGAAACACAATGAGTAAAGTATTAAATATGTCCGTTCTGTATTTTTGGAGAAATATGCATTTTAAATTTATCGTCCTATTTTCAGCTGGTTGAGAAAGTTGTCAACTTGGTGCATCACGAATACAGTAACCACTCCCCTTTCCACGCCCCGTAAACCCATGGATAACTCGAGACCCATAGTTTGCGCCGCTGGCTTACAGGCAAGTCAATGCAAATATTTGACTAATGTTAGGTTCACTTAAATTAGAGTGCCTTTTAAGGACTATTAGATTATTTCTGGTTATTTTCATTTAGCTAGCTAGCTAACGTTAGCTAGGTAGGTAGTTTGCTTTCATAAGGCAATGTTATCGATGATGTTAGCTAGCTAGTTGGCTTTTATGAGGAGGTTATAGTTGTGTTTTATTACTTACAGACTTAGGATAGCCTACGATAGCAATATTAGACTGTGAAAATTCAGTCTCCCAAAAAGAGCGCATATCATGGGGGTAGCTATGGTAACGGGGCACGGTCTGTCAATCATAGCTAACTGACAGTTCTCATTACCACGCCCAGATGGTTCGGGTGAACTTTTATAGTGGGAAATTTAGGCTTAGAAAAATATGTTTTAAAGTACATTGAAATGACTGAATAATAAAAAAAATTATGCACATTTGTTTTGTTGTTGCCTAAAGACAATTGGGAAGTGTCACGTTCAACCACCATGTCACTCCTTTAAGGAGACGATTTGGGCATCATTTAATTTAAATATAATATTTGCTGTTTGTAATGGAGGATGTTAAGCTGCTTCTTTAGTTTTTGGTCTTTTTCTCTTTCTTTTTGGAAAAGTATTTAAACTCTTCCGTATATTTAACAATGAGACACAATTCAATGCAGGTGCACAGTTAAGAACTAGGATACATGTAGATAGTTCACCATTGTTCATGGAATAGTCTGAAAATGTATTATAAAACAGATAGTTCAGGTCCTGGATGCTAATTGGTAAATACAGTATTCCAGCCATGCTATAATACACAATATAGTAATATCTATGACATGACACACCTGTGTATAATATCATTGCACACCTTTAACAAGAGAATGAACAATTGACAACTACTGGCCCGACAACTTTTAATATTAGGTGGGCTACATTTGAGAAAAGCCGTAAAAAAAATATGGTGCAAGAAACTAAGACAATAATATGGACCATTTTAACATCAGGCCTACTTTTAATGAGAAAACACAGTGAATGCAACGGTCCTTGAATGATACGAAAAATAAACTTCCAAACCTTATGTTGTGTCATCTGCACCACAAAAAGTCTACTGTTTTGCACATATACCACTAATGTAAATGACAACATCCAGATTAATATATCTATTATAAAAGTTAGCTAGTTAGTCTGTTTCAAGTGTTGACTAATTTTATAGTAGTAGCTAGAGTGATTGACAAGTTAGAACGGTATAGGCTGCTTGTCAGTTTTGCATGACCAGGTATGTGAGTGTGTAATGTAACATTACGACTGTAAAATTCAGGAGAAGTGACATTAGTTTGCTAAAATGAGTAAACAAGCATTTTAACTTGCTAGCGAACATTAGTTGATATTATCTAGGCTATGATGTGGTGTGTGACATAACTGCATTTCCTGGCTTCTGGCTCATTCCTGCGTACAGCGACAACACTTCACAGGCAGCGTTTTCAAAAGCCCTGTCTCCGGTGCTGAAAGCCAAGCTGCATCGAATGTCCCATTATATCACATTTACAAACAATTGAGAGGTCTCTTCTGGGAACTAAACGGGAATTGGCTAATTTCCCAAATGTGTTGGGAGCAATTGACTGCACAATGTTCAACGGATGCCTCCATGACCAAATGGCCATGTGTACAGAAGCAGAAAGCACACACATTCTATCAGTGTCCAGGTTGTGTGTGACTACCGGAATGTAATCACAGAATTCCCCGGGTGCACACATGACTCCTTCATCTTTAGGAACAGTCCCAAAAGACAGTCCCCTCAAGCCTGTTAAAGAAATAGACAGTGATTCTGGGGATGTCTGGAAATTGGGTACAGAATTAAATATTATAAATGCAAGTTTTTACTAATGAGACGTGTTAACATTTAAAGGTGACATTGCACCCATGGATCCTGACACCTGTCCAAAACTCAACTGCACCAGAGATGGTGCGGTAGAACAATCTTGTGTTCCTGCCATGTGCAAGACGCATCTTAAATACCGGCAGGACATTTAAATGAACTCACCGTGGCTGTGCTCAAGTATATAACCAGTGAATAGGCTAGCCTGCTACATTAAAAACATACGGCGACAGAGAGTTTTGCGGCCCTGATTGTAAGTTGCGGCATGCTTAGTAAATATGCCGCTTAGTCTGAAGTGCATACAGTGCATCTTAAAGTACTACTCTCCCTCTGCAGGCACTGTACTGACGTATTGTGCTGTAGCCTAATCAACAGAATCCTTTGGGACTCAAGGTGCATATTGTTTCATCTAAAGCTATCTCTAATTGAAAGTGGTAACTTGTCTCATTTAACTAGCCTGGTAAAATAAAAAATAACAAACACGGAAGTGGTATTTTGTGAACAATCTCCCTGACAATGAATGCATAGACAGTGCTCCTAGGTTTAAAAGCAGCTTTAGAACATTGCAGAATATACATCTTAAAAAACATGTTTTCAAGAATATATTTACAAACCAAATTTATTTTTCTTTATTTTCCTGCAGATGCACTATTGTATTATGTATTGTTATCCATCGCCTGTTGTAAACCATCAAAACAGTCCAGACCCCATAGGGCCCATACGTATTTATTCTTCTCCCTAGACAATGGGGACAATGTTATTCCATACAGTGCTTTCATCTGAGTTATGTCAAGGAACACCAGAAAAGCAGAAGCTTAGAACCCTCGCTATATACCACACTTGCACTCAGGAGAAACACACACACACAAACACGTACACACACACACACACCATGTTGGAATATAATTGATTCCATATGCAAACATTCAGGGGGCTTCTTTTAACCCTGTCCACACTTTCCCCCCTGTGGAGAGCTCCAGCAGCAAGCAGGAACATCTGGAATTCTTCAAAGATAGAGTAATCAAAAGTGACACCAAGCTGTTGGAGAAAGGTCTAGTGAAGACTATCCCCAAGAGTAAGCCAGCCTGGCTCCCAATCAATAGGGAGGGAGGGAGGGAGGAAGAAAGAATGAAAGAAAGAAAGTATGAAAGAAAGAAAAAATAAAGAAAGAAAGAGACGTTGTCATCAGGGAATAGTAACGTGCTGTGTTATACGATCATGTTGCGGTAGAATATTCTGGGTGCGTGCACGTGATTGTCAGTGGATAACCCGCCAGTTTTGGTGCTTCCTTTGAGTCCTCTCGTTGGCTTTGGTACCAGCTGCTTCTGGTGTACGGCACATCTTCTGCAGTGCTGAGTAACAGAGGGAGCCAGTCTCATTGTTTCTTTACTTGGGGGCAAATAAAGAGCCCTGTGGCTAGCTTACGTGGTCACAGGAGCAGCATTGAGTTTTCAGTGGCCAAATCAGGGGCAAAAACAGGAAACAAAAACCAAAATTAGTGAAATTGCACCCATTTTTTTTTACAAGTTTTTTTTCAAATCATATTTTTTTAAATGTCACAGAAGAAATTTTAAAAAACTGAACCATAAAAAAAATGAAGACATAACCTGAACGTAAAATGCCAAAACCTTAACTCCTTATTTGCTTTATGTTTTTTTTTATTTTTTTTATCAGCATGTATTTTTGTCTTAGCTGGTTCTTCTCTGAATATGTAGTGTACAGTATATGAAATTAATTCTGACTGCACCCCACCCACATACTGCACTCAGCATGTGGCTGGCTCAGTCCAACAGCAATTGGTGTTGAAGCAGAAACCAGCCTGCTGGTAAAGATGAGAGTGTGGAGTGCATTTCAGTTTCTTCACAGTGAGGGGGTGGTAAGGGAGAGGGTGAAGGGGAGGAGGAGGTGCGGGCAAGAAAACTCCACCCACTGTCAAAATGCACACAAGCCTAACAGTCCGTCAAGCTTTTGACAGTCGCCACAGCTGTACATTTTACGCTGTTTGAAGCCAAATAATGAACGATGGCAACGAAGGAGAAAAAAGAAGAAAGCAAGTGAACTGCATATTGAAATGTATATATTTCCGTGCACACCACGGTGCCTGTCCATCCCCCCACCCTCGACAAATCACCAGAATAAATGTGTCCAATTTTTCAGAGGGGTCTGAGCTCTGCAGATTAGATTCCTGTTCCAATATAAGTGTGATTTTTGTTGCTGTTACACTTGTCAGCACAAGTTACCAAAGCAAGTCCCTTGCCTTTCTTCTTCTTCGCGCAGAAATTCAGATGCGTTCAGTGATGGATTGCCAGATCCATCTTGTGCAAGCGGTAAACGACAGCTGAGGAATCTCCGTGCAGCCCCGCCTGCTCTCCATGCTCCCCCGGCCAAGCAGCTGCTCTCTGTTTGCTCTTTAGAATACACACTTGTTACTCTCCATCCTCTGCGTTGCTATGGCGACTTTAGCCTCTCCTCAGTTTTAACTGCAAGCTGATTTGCACTTAGCTTCTAAGTATCAGAATTAAGCCGGTGTACAGTTTTACACCCCTCTCCCACCTTCCCACACACAAAATTACAATTTTAACTATATATTTTTTAAAATGAGCAAGATATGTTTAATTTACATTTCTGACAAAAGTGCCTTGTGGTTAGTTTTTGCAACAAAATGTTGCTATGTTTAACTGGGTTCCACATGTGCTTTTGCAAAATGTGAAAATAGAATTTATATCATACGTAACATTTATATCATATGTATAGCGTAATGTTGCAAGGAGCTTGACTATGGCCTATGGTGTGGGAGGTCCTAGGTCATCTTGTATTTCTCCCAGATGAGTAATTATTTCTATGGCTGGATGTTTGTCAACAAAGTCACAGGTGTCACAGATTCCATTATATTTGGATTTTGTTTGGCAGTGCTGTACATTTTTACAGTTTTAGTGCTTTCCATGACAGCAGGTGCTCAAATACTCAAACCTCTCAACATGTACTAAATCTAACTTAAAGAAAAATAAAAACAAGCACAACAAACTTGGGTTTTAATATTTTAGTAATGCAATTTGTAACAATGTTCTGTTAAAGGCAAAAAGCAAGCTCTTTCTGTGATGGACAAATGCGATTTAATACACCAGCCTATCACTGTATTTACTGTATTGTTTTTTTAGTCTGATAGTGGCAACTGCCCACTGATTTTCTTGGACCTTAGATGTTTTTAAACACTGTGATTTCTCCCTCTTTTTCAGGTTTCTGTGAATTTTAACAACTTTTCCATAACTGCTCTGTGACTTTAGCCAAAATCCTCTGTGACAAACGCCCAGCCATTATTTATTGGTGGCAATAATTAATGAATTGATTATTCATATTAATCATTTGTACCAGTTCATTATTTCTTACTTGGGAAGTTGAAATAATGTGATTCTTGTTGCAAAGATTTTCTCATTGCATCTTCAAAGACTATACCTGTGTGTCCGTCTTGCTTGAACCTTGATTTATGATTTTTCTGCCTCAGAGGCAGAGAACTTTAATGGAAAAAAATCAACCCTTGTTAATTGTGAAAACTTTAGTAAAGTTGATCGAATACCTAATCAGCCACACTTACATCTTAGCCTGTTCATTGTGCAATCCCCCCTTAAGTGCATTAAGCAGAGAAGCGCACCTTGCAAATTGTATGCACACTGCTTCTAGCCCTGTGTGCCTCTTTCATATACAGTATAGGACGCATATTTCTAGGGCAGAATGCGTCATATCTGTTTCTGAAAATAGTTGCAAATGGTTTAGTAAATCGGGCCCTAAAACTTGCAGAAAAGGCAGGACAAACTCCATATTAATGCCCATAATTTTGGATAAGATTTTGACTATCAGGTGTCCACATCCTTTTGGCCATATAGTGTATATATTTGCACTTCGTATTTCAATCGAAAACTAAACTTTACCACAGACTAATGTCAATTTCTGTAATGCCCTGTTTACTTTTGTAATGTAACTGATGTTTGGGTGAGTGATCAGACAGATTTTAAGACAGATATTTGGGAATTTTCATTCAAATGGGAGCAATAAACACAATGACGAGGCATAAAATTCAGTTTACTCCCTAATGGCAGATCACTAGCTAATGTAAATATGACTGGATGCATTCAATGAGATGTAGATATGCAATTATTTGCAATTTTATGAACACAATAATTGTATGCTTATTGCAGAAATTCTCGGAAAATTGATATTGCTGAAGGGTAGGATTTAATTTAAAACACAGGATAAGTGATAAATTGGTAATTTCATTTGGTGCAACACACCAGAATGTGTGTGCACACACAGAGAAGCTCGCACATATTCATCAACACACTCATACTCTTTCACACACACACACACACACACACATGCACGTGCACAATAATTTACAGTAGTCATGTTTAGTACTTTTGTTGCATATCATATGCAAGCAATGACTGCTTGGATTTTGTGACCCATAGACATCACTAGGTGCTGAGTTTCTTCTCTTGTGATGCTCTACCAGGCTTGTACCGTAGCCATCGTCAGCTCCTGCTTGCTTCGGGGTCTAGTGCCTTCAAGTTTTCTCTTCACCATAGGAAACACATGTTGAATTGGATTTAGATCAGGTGAATGACTTGGCCTATCAATAATTTTCCAGTTTTTGATTTTGAAAAACTCCTTTGTTGCTTTAGCAGTATGTCTGGGATCATTGTCTTGGTGTAGGATGAAGCGCCATCCAATGTGTTTGGAGGCATTTGCTTGAAATTGAGCAGACAAGATGCTTCTGTCACGTCATAATTCATTCTACTGCTGCTATCAGCACTGACATCATCCATGAAGACCTGTGGTAGCCGTGTATGCCCAAATCTTAACATCCCCGCCACCATGTTTCACAGATGAAGGTGGGTGATTTGCATTTTGGGCAGTTCCTTTTGGCCTCTAGACTTTTCTCTTGCCATCACTCTGACACAAATGAATCTTGGAATCTCATCTGTCCGCAAGACCTTTTTCCAGAACTTTTAGGTTTTAGGTCCTTTTTAAGCATTAACCTGGCCATCTTGTTTTTGTGGTTAACTAGTTTTTTACATCTTGCAATGTAGCCTCTGTACTTTTGTTTGTGAAGTTGTCATGCTCAGTTATCACAGATACATCCATGCCAGCTTCCTGAAGAGTGTTTCTGATCTTTTAACAGACTCCAAAGGCAATCAGAAGCCTATAATCAAGATTAGATCCTGAACTCTCTCTTATCAGGGAGGTCAAACCTGTTTTGGGGATTTTTCAGACAGTTTATTTTTCATGCATGAGGTCACTCTTTTAAAAATAAGGGTTGTTAATACAATGTTAATACAATGTGAAAAATTAGCTGCTTCCCTCGGCATGTAATCACTATTATTGAAAACACATCATCATCTGTATGACTTTTTGGGTGGGGTTATATTTTTTCTTTAACAATATGAACAGATATATATTTAGTGGTATTCATATAGTAAAACTAATATACTGTACACACTTACTTATATATATTGTTATGGGATGCCACATTTAATCAAATATGTACTCTCAAAATGTTGTACGTGCCAGAACCTAAAATGCTTTATGCCACACTATAGACAAGATCTCTATATGTCAGAAAACTTTTTATAGGGCATCTTTCCCACCATAACTTGGACGAATCGGAATGGAATAATCAGGATAAGGCAGGGGCCCTTTGTAATAAATGTAAAGTAACAAGGTTTAGCTACAATTTCAATAACATTTCATTTCACCAATACAAAAGTCCTTCTGGGGTTATTTTGAATAATATAGTGAGTGCCTGTATTTCTGGTGCCATTTTGCTTCTGAAGTGGCTGTAGAATTCTAAGTCCCTCAGGACGCTGGCAGCTGTAACATTTTTAGGACACCTAAATATACGAACGTATCAATAACTAATAACCAATTCACATTTTAAACATTCCATATTGAGTTTTTCTTGTGGTGAAATGAATAATAATGCCTTCAATATTCGATTTTTTTATAATGCCCCCACTCTTTTTGGTGAAGCGTTAAGTGCAGAAATGCTCGTAAACAGAGTCAAGTTCGCATAATAATTCCTGATTTCTAAAGTAAAAAAGTAACATCGCTGAACTATCAGTGCACTTTTGAAACGATTTATTTGCTCTATCTGCTCCGATTTTGTATATTTTCTTGTTAAACGACCTGTTAAAGTGAGCCCAGATGACAATTTTGTTTATGTTTGTGTGTGGAACTCCCATAGTGATTACATTGCAGGCAGAACCTTCAACCTCCCTACCTATGGCTGATGTGTGTTGTGTATTGTTAACAAAAGATTCACCCACCAAACAACTAGATTTTCGAAGTCCTTTTTCCTTAACTTCCATTAATTCCCGAACTCATACAAGTGAGAAAACCTTGTCATGTGTTAATCTGACATTAAAATGCCAATATGGACTACCTGTGCAATATACTGATAAGTAAATCTCTGTTGTTACTAGATGGTGGTTTAAGAAGCCGACAGGTGATATTGTAGGCTTACGTAATATGTTGGAGTAAATTTTATTAATTTAAATCCTGTCCAGTCTGATTGCACTTACTCTACCCTCAGTGACATTTACCCATGTATTTTGTTTGACTGCTGGATTTAACTTTCTCCAAACATTCACAAGATCATTTTCTTCAATCAGACTAGAGAGAAGTAGCTGTCTGTGAGTTCCCTGTTTCTGTCCACTGTGAAATGTGTGGTGCAGTTCCAGTCTCCACCCAACACTACAAGAGTGTCATGAATCCTTCTTGATCTCCCTGTATTCATTCATTCAGTTTCCTCATTTGTTTTCATGGTTACTAACTCTTAGTTTCTTCATCTGGGTTTTTTTCCTCATGCCATGTCACTACTGGGTTTGCTTTCTCATGTCATGCCACTAACTGTCCTGTCGTTTCAGATCCTGCCACTCCCACATTCCATGCTATCACCTCATTCCCTTCACCTGGTTTTCCCCACCTGCAGCTCATTCCCTCATTAGTTCCTCAGTATATATACCGGTCCATTTCCACCTGTTCCTTGCCAGATTGTCTTTTGCATTGCGCTAAGCTTTCCAGCATGTACTCTCCTGCCTGATCTTCTGCCAGATCTCCTGGACAATGATTCCCTGCCTGTTTTCTGGATGAAACCTTGTGAATCTTGAATTCTCACCTGATCGTTTGTGTCGTGCTTGTGGGTTCTTATCTGTTCTGAGTCAGTGCTCGTTACAGAGAGAGCTACTATTAATCTGTTCGAGTGTGGTGTTTAGTTTCTGGAAAAGTCTGATACGATCTAGGCCAATATTATGTGTGTATACGTTAATAAAAATTAAAGGCCTGTCTCTAATCATTTCCTGTACTATTCGGATCTTTCCCTGCTCCACTTCAAACATTGAGACATTAGTAATATTAAGGCGTTGAGAAAAAATCTCCACACTTGCACTAAGACTAGTACCATAGCTAAAAAAGCAGTCCCCTCCAACCCATTCCCCAGTCTCATTATCTACAGTACTGTGCGTTTCTTGTATAAAAAGTACATCTACAAGTCCTTGGTTTTACTCAGCTCATTTAACATAGCCCTCATGTATCTGTCTCTACCTCCATTGATATTTAAGGTTGCTATTCTTATGCTCTCCATTAAGAGGAATAAGAAAAAGAAGGAAGAAAGGACAGTAATAGTGTAACAGTGAGAGGATATCACCCTTAGTGCTTCACACATTGTTTTTGTGCTTTTACAGGAGTTTTACTTCTCTTTTCATTTACTTAGTTGTTCATATCCGACTAACTTTCTGGTATTAATGGCAGATCTAATGAATTTGTCCACATCAGGGAAAAACTCACTCACTTCTACAGTATGTTTGCCGTAGGCTTCGTCTAGAATTTTGTTTGTCTTTTAATGAATATATCTGTTCATTGTCTTGCTACACAGTATCAGAAAACTGAGAAAGGGAATCATCTGCGTTTTCTACATTGTCATTACCCGGTTCGCATGCTGATGCTCTTTCATTCTTAGTATCAGCTATTTGAGCAGCTGTTTGGGTGGATGCAGTGACCGCGCCGATAGAAGTTGGAGTTTCTGTTTGTTTGCTTTCACTTTGTTCCTGTACTACTCGCTTTTCACCGCATTCGTTATTTGTGCCACTGTTTTCCCCCTCCTCACAGCTAGACTCTCTCAGTTCTTGTGCATCTGAGTGCAGGTTGCTGCTTTCGGGATCGCCTGCTGCCAGCTCCTTAGGCTGGTCTTCTGACCGCGGGGTGTTATTTACGTTATTTTCGTCTTTATGGGGGCAGGAAGATCTCTTTTGAAGATCTCCACATTCAAAACACCTCATACTTCCAGAACTTGCGAACTCACTATAGCAACCATTCTCATACTTTACCTTAAAAGAAAAATCTAAAGTTTGCCAGGGGTCACTTAGATACATGTACACCTGCTGCAGTCTAGCATCTTTGCATACAAGCTCTTGTTTGAACAATTCATTCGGAATAACTGGAGGAACGCCTGATACGGTAATTCGTGTGGATGGTACAAAAAGTGGGGAAACGCTTATAAGTTGATCCTCCAGTAATGCCCTTTTCAATCAACATATGAACATAACATTCCTCTCGAAGGAGAAACTACTACGGCTTTATTCATCCACAATTCATAAGATATGTTTTCATGGCCAACCTGTTCTCCTACAGCTAGGAGAACTTGTTCAACAGTGTAGACGGGTTCTGTGACCGTTCTCACTCCATGTCTGATCGATAGAAATGGCAGGCTTTCTCCGGGGATGTCTGAGGCAGAACGGGCCACAGTTACCTGCGTTTCACCCGCTAATTCCGCTAGTTAGTAAAATAAAAAGCTCTTGCCTGATCATGCAGGAAAGGTTGAAAAAGTAAGAAAGAACAAGAAAAAAATAGCCCAATCTCATTCAGCAGCTCCACACACTCACCCACACCTGCTCACATTCCAAACTCCCAGCATGCAGAGAGAGAGAGAGAGATTTAAAAACCCTTTTATTGGGACATTTTCCAAACACAGAAATTACTGTACTTCAATATAAGAGAACAGACAAAGCAACAACAAGAGAAAAAAATAAACCCAAACAACCACAACAGGCAGAGAAGAGAGAATAGGTTCAGAAAGAGAGAGAGATATAGACAGAGAGAGAAAGATTATCTTCCGTTTTCTTATATAAATACAGCCCAACTGCATCAGCAAAATATTAAAAGATCAAAAACCAAGTCAAAGCCTTCCTTCCTCATCCACATGACATAGCACCCCATTGACCCCCACAAGTGCTCAAAATGTAGTTTGTTTTCCACAAGTGTATAATAGGAGAACTCTACCCAAAGCCTTGCTGCTATGAACCCACACATAATTCTTTCTGCCTCCATTGATCCTGCCCCAAGTCTTTCGTTTTTTCCACTCATCCAAGCTGCTAGCTTAGCCTGCAAAAATATAAAGTTTAGCAGACACACCCTCCTCTTCTCTAATACTGTGTACCTTGGCTCTCCTATGTACAGCTCCCTGGAAAAGCCCATGACTATCCCTGTACACCACTGCCTCACTATCTCTAGTATGCCAGTACACTTTTCTATGGGAGGCTTATAAAGGGAGTGCCAACGCTGTCTCAGGTAAGAACTTGGTCCCGAAACCCCTGGCCACCCTGACGGCTTCACCTTCCTCAGAACGGCTTTGTGATGGAACTTTACTACTGCCAGATACAGAGCTTTCTTGCTGGTCTGTTCAAAGTTTCCCAGCTGAGGTGTGCAAAGACATAGTATGGAACTGTCTGTGTCCTGCTGACTGTCACTACAGCTACAGACAATGATGGAAACCCCAGCTCCTCTTCCAAATCTGGTCAGCCATCCTGCTTGAGTGTCTGCATTGCCATCAGAAAGGGGCCAGGAAGAGAACCACGGACCCTCTCTACAACCTGCTCCACCAGACGTATTGACCGGGTATCAATCCTCCTGGCAAGCTTGCGCACCGTCCTCCAGTCTCCTCTGTATATGAGATCACCTAACTTTGTGATCCCACTTCTTATCAGGGCAGCCTGAAGACTAATGGACTGCAACAATCTGACCTCCAAGAGAGGGTTATGAAGCAGTGGCTCTTGCAACACCCATCACCCAGGACTAGTAATATCTCTCGTAATAGTAAACATTTCATACCACGACTTCACAAGAAATTTGTAAAAAAAAAAAAAAAAAAGGGGCAAGTGCAGAAAAAGCTGATGGTCATAACCAAGACCTCCAGCCCTCCTCAACAAAATCCAGGCTAAGCCTCGCCAGCTGAGCTCTGGGTGATAAAACAGCCACTGGGCAGCTTGCAACCGAAACGATGCAACCCTACTCCGCAGGTTAACCATTGCTTGACCCCCCTCCTGTACAGGGAGGCACAGCAATGCAGCCTTCCCCAATGTTGACCCAACCAGAAAAAGTTCACCTGCTGCTTTTGTGTCTCCTCCAATAGACCTCTTAGTGGCTCCAATACGTAAAGCCTGTGCCATAGTGTTGAGACAGCCAGGTTACTGAGAACCAGGTCTCTCCCACAAAAAGAAATTAGTGGCAACAACCACTGCCATTTAGACAACTTAGCAACAACCTCGTCCAACATCCCTTCCCAGTTCTTCTTCTGATAGTCCATACTACCTAGCAGAGGTGGGAGTAAGTCACACAAGTCACAAGCAAGTCTCAAGTCTTAACCTTTAAGTCTCAAGCAAGTCTCAAGTCACTGTGTTTAGACTCAAGCAAGTCAAGTCGAGTCACTGCTAAACATCAAGCAAGACAAGTCAAGTCATTGCTCAGGTCAAGCAAGTCACAAGTCAAGTCACCATGAAAGAAGCGCTTAAAACAAGAGAGAAAGGGTTACAATGGCAAGCCATGTCATGAGAAAACTGCACCTATTAGTTAGTTAGTCTCTACAACTAGGGATGGGTATGGTTAGGATTTTATCAATACCAATACCACTATCGATACTGCTTATCGATACCAATACTTATCAATACTCTTATCAATACTTCCTTTTGAGTGCAAAATACATGTTGTTAAAACAATTATCAGTACTACTTTCATATTAGTTTAACAAAATAGTTTTGTTGATAAAATGAAATAGATTGTTTTCTCAGACAAAACATGATGATGGGACCAATTCGTATAGATACTGTAAATGTCTGGTAGTTGTTGATACTTTGGAAATTCCTGTTTCTGTTGGTCTTCACTAACTTAATGGGAATATGACTGTAATACAGCGTGTGTCCACCAATCACTAGTTATTGCTACCTTTGTGAGCTGCAGGTATGTTTTTCTTTTCAACCTCATTCCTAAAAATATTGGCTGCTTTGGTTACATTAGGTTACACTACTGACATTTTAAAATCACTTATTACATTAAAACAGACATATATGATAGCATACAATATTGGTATGCTATTTCATCTCTAAGATTTTTGTCATTTTTCCTTTAAATTGGGCCTTCCACTGACAGTTTTCAACATAGAGGATAGTGAGTGACGTTAAAATAGAGTTGAAATGACTGATATTATGGTGTGGAGGGTGACTAGTATGTCTGGATGATCATGGCAGTTTTTAAATCTTTATCTAAGACCCTTTGAATGCATAAAGAGATTATTATACCCACAACAGTTTCCCACTTTGTATTTATTATGCGGCACACGCGAGTACCTACTGTATAGGCAATTGTTCAAATTGTGCAAAAACGAAACATAGTATTCTATCTGATGATTACTATTTTCTGCTGTGGATTGTGTACACTAATACATCCATTAATTTACAACACTGAATTTTTAATCCTCATCAAGGAAAAATACCATCTTGTTTGCCTGACCTCACAGGATTGCATTTGTCACACAGTTGATTAGAGAGAGGGAGAGACCATTCTGCTGTGGTTGAGTTACATTGACTTTGAATTAGTGAGGGACCGCAAACAGAATGATGAAGCTCTGTCTTGAAAAGCTGTCAATTCATAAGCTGTCTTGTCTGAATCAGAAATAGTCTGATAATATAAGGCTCGAGAGAAAATCAACACAGGTTTGGGAGAATCCTTTCAACATGCTTCCAACTCGATCCTGTCTTGCATTGCTTTCTAGGTCCTGATAGACACTGCCTTTTAAACCTGGGTTGTGCACACTGCACTAAAAGTCACCCAATCATGTTTCAAAACGGTAACTGTTCATGCTCAATATCTAGAACAAGCACGAAACCGTCCAGAAGCACGGCGCACCTGTACAAAGTGTCATGAGTAAAACTTGGCTAACTATATAGCTTGCTAGCTATGGCATGTCCTCACCTCTGTAACGTTATTTGTTGTCCTCCGTGTGTCCATACATCTATCAGTGGTACATGCTAACTAGGTTCAGGGTTTCCCCCAGAAAAGTTTTTAGGCCCGGTGGCAAGTATCTTTTGACGGGGGTCAGTGGCCAAGTGTCTTTTTGATGGGGGCCCGGTGCGGGCCAGCGACAGACTGATGGCAGCATTAAGGTAGGGCCCTATAGTTTCTGTGATAACGGAATCACGGACGGAATCGCGGAATTGAGAATTTAAAAAAGCTATAACGCAGATTCCATAGGGCCCTACATTAAGTCAGTGCTAAATGCTGACTGGAGATTTGAAAATATAACTACATAATGTGAATGTTGTTATAAATAAGTAATTTATTCAACACACATTTTAAAAAATCAACAACTATTTACAGCAAAGCATAGTCTTACAAAGAATCTGACAATAATGTACAGACTTGGAATGCTGTGTTTTCAGCAACAACAAACGAAATTAAATTAAATTAAAATAAATAATATCAAAGTTTTTGCACTCTACAAAAAACTTGAAAAAAGTCCTGATTGGCTACTGATTCTTACAGCCTTGGAATGCTGGGGACATTTAAACAACAACAAAATAAATTAAAATAAATAATATCAAAGTTTTTGCACTCTACAAAAAACTTGTCTTCAAGTCCTGATTGGCTACTGAATCTTACAAAAAGCCTTGGAATGCTGGGCACATTTAAATAGGGATGGGAATCCCGAACTGGTTCCAAGTTGTCCTATTCATTGAAATCGTATGGCTCAAAGCTTATCGATTCCGCTTATCAAAGCCAGCATGTTTTTACGACAGCTGCGCATTGCAAAACAATGACGTAACGCCTTGGGGGAGTCACGCACGCAGGCAGCCTCTCTCAGGTGTTTGTTTTGGACGGCAGCTGTTACAACAAATTTGATCCGGGCTGCCAGCCTTGAAACATTCTGTTGCGATAAAGATTCTAAGACAACTCAGCAATTTCTCTGGATTAACAGGTTATTTTCTAGCCTGAAATGCGATCGTATTACTAAGTGGCTATACATGTCATGTAACGTGCAAGTAGTTGGATATCTCCCTGGATGTGTAATAGTAAATAGTAATTATTTAAAAATATAGTAAATGTTTTTACCTATAAATAATAATAATAAATGCGATTTTATCCATGGAAATAGCTATACAAAAAGGCAAAATAAATGTCGTGTTTGCGATTGCTGTTGTAGATGTCAGAAGGAAATGTCACTTATAAAAAAAAAAAAGGTTTGCTCTCTTTGCAGTGGTTTGGGCTGGAAACAAGCTGTAAGAGGGGGATATGCACAACACTGCCTATTGATTGGCTACTGAATCTTACAACAATGTACAGCCTTGGTATGCTGGGCACATTTCAACAACAACAAAATACCTATGTATCTGTGTTACTGACTGTTTGGCTAGCTAGCTAAGTTAGCTAAATGACCACATTGTCGTGCACATCAATGTCATCAAGCTAACGTTTTTAATAAGTGAAGTCGTTAATAAATCATGTAATGTTACAATGTATCGAACGTTACATTCATGCTACTAGTTTAACGTTGCCTACACACTGCTTAAGTTAATATAAAAAGAATGTACTCACCGACAAGATGAAGTGATAACACAGTTTGTAACGAGGTTAGTTAGCCTACTAAAGAAATGGTCCCTTGCTAGGTACCGTTAGCTTGTGATAGTTGGAAGCATCAAGTGTTGAACGTCACTCTATGCACAATGAGGGTAAAGAACAGACCTGCTGTTTTCCTATAGTGAGTTCATGTTTTAACCAACAGATGTCGCTGGTGAGCTTTCCAACCGAGCCGCCCCACTGTAACTGTAGTTTAAAAGCATCTTAAAAATACATACATTTTCTTTTCTTTTTTTTAAAAATCCCCGATGCTTAGGCCCGGCGGGGGGTCAATTTAGGCCCGGTGGGCCGCCGGGCTTGCAATGCACTGGCGGAAACCCTGAGGTTAACTGAAGTAGGCAAAACGCTAACATGTTAGGGTTAGCTGAAGTAACGTTAGGCAATAAAGCTGTGCCTAAAAATCTTGTGCCGTTCGACGTGGTGATTTTGGGAGATGCACCTGCGCATTCGTCGTACTAGACGAAGCACCACCTGTGCATGCGTTCTACCAAACGTCCCTCTCAGGTCGTCCATGAGTGAGTGAGTGACCACAATTTGCCACGCATAGCCCACGGAGGCAGGCTGTCCTGCGCGCCATGGGAAAAATGCAAATGGACTATTCAGCTTAATAAAAACTGTCAAGTCCTTTCAAGTCATCTGCCTCAAATAAAAGTCAAGTCTCAAGTCATGAATACCAAGTCAAAGTCAAGTCGAGTCTTTTATCAACGTTAGTCAAGCAAGTCGCAAGTCCTCAAATTTGTGACTCGAGTCTGACTCAAGTCAAGTCATGCGACTCGGGTCCCCCACCTCTGCTACCTAGAAAAACTCCTGGACGTTTTAGCCCTTCTTTCTCCTATCTAAGCATACCTGGCAAACTGGGTACTGCCCCATGCCCTCCATCCCCCAGCTGTAAGGCCTCACTCGTTTCCCAGTTCACTTTTGCTGTGGAGGCCTTCTCATATAGCTTTAGGCTGTCCACCAAAATCTCCACATCTCTCCAGGTCTTAATAAGGACATTTGTGTCATGAGCATATGCTGAAAGTCACTGGTGGGTCCCCTGGTAACTCTGGTAAGAAAAGTCCTATTATTCTACCCCTCAGGCTACATAGCAAGGGTTCAGTGGCTAAACTGTATAGCTGGCCTGAAATTTGGCAGTCCTGTCTTATTCCCCTCCTCATCATTATAGGCCTGCTTAAACCACCCCCTACTTTCACCATACATTGATACCCCACTGTACAGCAGCCTTACCCTGCACATAAAAATCTCCCCAAAACCAAACACCTTGAGGGTGGAAAACAAATACTGACGATCAACACAATCAAAAGCTTTATCCTGATCCAAAGAAATTATGCCAATATCCGAGTCATACATTTTACAGACATTCATAACATCACGCATCTTAAACAAAGTGTCCGTAATGGATCTTCCAGGGATGTAATAAGACTGATCCTGATGGATCAGTTTTGCTAATGATTCCTTCAGTCTATTTGCTAAAACCTTGGAGAGCACCTTATAGTCACTTGACAGGAGTGTGACCGACCTCCAGTTTTTAATTAAAGCTAAATCCCCTTTTTTTGGCGAGAGAGAGAGCTGCTCATTGAAAAGACACTGTTAGTGCCCGCTCCTGAAGACACTCTAGCATCACTTCCTGTAAATCAGCTCCTAATATACCCCAGAAGTGCTTACAGAAGTCCATGGACAGCCCATCAATGCCTGGCGACCAACCAGAAGCCAGCTGCCCACTCACTTTTTCCAAGCTGAGCTCAGCTGAGTCCAGCACAGCTTGCTCCTCAGTCCCCAGCTGGGGAAGTCCCTGGAGAAGCTCTGGAGCACATTGCTGGTTACACAACATGCTGCCTCATTTTGCCTGAGTCTGTGGTCACCCTCCCATCAGGAAGGCAAAGACACATCCTGTGAGCCTCTGATTTCTTTAAATTGAAAAAGAAAGAACTAGGGGCATCCATGTCTTTTATGTTCATGACCCAGGCTCTCACTAATGCTCCCTTTACTCTTTCTTGCAAAAAAGTAGTCAACTCCTGTTGTTTCTGTTGCAAAAGGCCTCTCCTAGCAGGATTATCTTCCTCAATCAACTCTCCATATTTTCTATGTCTGTTCAAGGTTATGCACTGTTTCTTTAATGATATGATGTGACCCAACCCTTAGATTCTTCATAAAGAGAAATTATAGTGAAACCAGAAAAATGGACAGTAATAGGTAGCAAGAGAAAGAAAACACCCTGTGATGAAACCTTATAATTTAAACTTTATTTAGATTTGGCCTGTCTTTTTTTACACTAGTCACTTTTTTCCTCAATGACGTGACATGCTTTCTGAGCCTAAAACGCCTCTTCTCATCCAGAAGGTTTAATTCCACCTTCTTCCTTAAAGCAGCACATGACCTGATAAATTTATTCGTATCAGGATAGTGGTCCTCTACATGAATCTTTTTTCCAAAAGTTTCATTAAGAAAAATATTTATCTGTTCAACTGAGTACAGATCACCAACCTGCGATGAATCAGATTCTGAATCGTAGTCCATCTCTTCCAACTCACTATTTGCTCTGATTTCTGCTACAGGCGGCTTTGACAAACCCCCCTCCTTTTCCTAGACTCCACCTGACTGGACTCAGCCTGACTGCCTCTCTCACCGCTGCGTCCGATTCCTCTGTTCTACCACTTGGCACTGCGGGTGTGTCCAACCGTAGCCGTATTACCCGCAATCTCATTTTGTTAGTTTCCCAGTTGTTGTTGCGAAAGTGCTTTCTGATCACTATGAACCGAGGAAACCTATACCTCCCCCTGCTTAGACTGTACGTCTCTTCCCTCCCCAGCTACAACACTAGGACCTGGGGTACTTTCTGCAGCATTCCCTGAGTTTTCTTTTTGTAATGATGGCAAGCAAAGCACTTATGTCCCACATCCCCACACCCAAACCATTTCATACTCCCCGAGCTTGCATACACCACGTAGTACCCCATCTCATACTTGACCTGGAAAAATACATCCAAATTTTGTGTTGGAGATTCCAGAAACATAAAAACCTAGCACCATACACCACTCCCTAACTAAACTAAGACACCCTCCAGATGTGGACACTCAACAATTATGTAAAAAATTGTTTCAGACACCCCACAAAAACAGCACCCCTCTCCCACTGCTGGATCCAGGTGTGCCCTGTGTCTGTTCATGGCTAGAGTTCCATGTATAATCCTCCATTGCAGATCACCTGATCTTTTGTCAATAAGGACCTTGTACAAGACTCGCTACCTTTCAAGGAAGTGTCTGGCCCTTAAATAAACACTCTACTTGGATTCCTCCAGGCCCTGGAGAGCATGAAGATTGAGCAACTTCACACAAATAATGTAAAGGGCCCTTTTTCCAAGCACACTGAACTTGCCAGGCTCAGGTGTGCTAAAGGAGAGAATCACCCTCTACTCTTCTTGCCACTCGCTAACTTCTTCTTTGATTACAACTTCATGGAAAGGTCCCCCTTCCTGCTCCAGACTCTTTGTAGTTTCACATTGGTCCAGATAGGGACCAGCATTGGTAGGTAGGGCAGCAGCCAGGTCATCCAGCAGCTGCACCGCACTGAATGGTATCCCATCACTGCAGCTCAGCTCTGAGGTAACAGACCCTGGTCATCCCAGCTCAGACAGCAAAGTTCCTATGGGCAGGAACGGGTTAAAAACCAGCAGCTCATCCCTGGCGTTTAAGTACAAAAACCTTCCAGACCTTTAGTAGTGACCTATGTAAGGAGGATAACCCACTTGAGTCATTTCACTAAACTTCAATAGGAACAGATGCCTGTGCAGACCCAACCCTCCAACCTACCTCAGGAGGGCACAGGCAAAGTCCATTTATATGTATGGCCCGCCAACAAGTGGAAAGCCGCCACTCTGCACTGGCTATCAATGAGTCCTTGCCCCCCTTCCTGTACTGACAATGAAAGAACTGGTGCCCTCAGCCAATGCTGTCCAGGCCAGAAAAAGTTAGTCAAGATCTTCTTCTGGATCTTCTCCTCCAATCTACTTGGAGGGTCCAATACTGCTAACTTGCACTACAGTGCTGAAGCAGTTCAGTTGTTTATTACCAGAACTCTCCCCTTATAGGATAGCTGGGGTAGCAACTATTTCAATCTAGACAACCTGGTACACATCTTCTCCGTTAACCCCTCAGAATTTCTCCTTACAAACTCACATGTACACAAAAACACTCCTAAACATTTAGTTCCTCCGCTACCCCACTGTAAATTACCTGGGAGGACTGGCAACCTGGTAACATCCCCCTCCACACCTGTGCCCCACCATAATGTCTCACATTTCCCCCAATTCACCCATGCTGAAGAAGCACTTTCATTAACTGATGAATCCTGTTTCACTGTACGCATGTCCGCTTGCCCCTGAGTGATTACATTTACATGAACTACATATGTAGGCACTTTCAAAGACTTCCCCCAAACTTGCCTCTGTACAGAGACTCCTGTAAGCTTCCTCCTTAACAGCATAACAGTTAAATGGCTGAAGTGTACAGTTGCCCTGATAAAGGACACCCCTGCCTGATCCCCTTCTGAACGTTGATACTCAACCCAAGCCTAACTTTCACCATGCATTCAGCATCAGTATATAACAATTTACACCATGATATAAAATCCTTACCGAACCCAAAACACTGTAATGTTCTATTGAGGTAGCTGTGGTTGAGTCTACCAAAAGCTTTCTCCTGGTCCAAGGACAACAAACCCACATTTATCTCATCCTGCTTTAAATACTCCAGCAAGTCCCATAATAAAAAGAGTTATTGATTGTCCAACCAGGCACACAGTATGAGTGGTCTATCAAGGTGTCCAGTTGCAGCTTCACCCTATTTGGTAGTCATGTAGATAAAATTTTATAGGCTGTACAGAGAAGGGCTACATGCCTCCAGTTTTTAAGTTTTTAATCAAAATCAAACTCATACAGATACAGATTACACTAAAATCACATCTTTACTAGACTACTGGTTCTATGCAATAAGTGGACAACACCAGCAGCTGCCCTTGGAAATATGAGCTGAATTAACATTAGCTGCTGCAATGGCAGATTCTAAGAAGCCGAGATACAGTGAAACAAAAAGACAAACTGACAGGGCCCATTCAAAAGCTTGAGTCAGTTGAAGTTTGCCAATGGGATGAAAAGCAACGTGGAGTTGGCCTGTGTTCTGTTGGACCTGCAAGTCATGTTACTTTTACATTATGCAGCTAGCCTGAGGTTGGGTAGTTTTTATATCGAGTTCTGTTCTTCAATCAAGATGCCCCCCCCCCCCCTTACGGGAACCACTGTTACTGTTTATACTTGCTATTTAGATTTATTTCAATCAGAGGAACTGAGTTAGATATAGCATGCTATCTAGTTAACATTACCTTTAGCCAACTTCAGTAACAAAGCTTAAAAATTGTTAGAAACTTTGTTAAAGGCTACAGAGCTTCATGAAAAACGTCATTCACGTTTTTACAAGTAGTAGCTAGGTATGATAGGCCTATGGCCTGCTAATGTTGCTTATTCCACATGCAATTTCATGTGTATACCTCAATTCTAACTAACTGTTCAGGGGGGTATTTCACAAAGCAGGATTACTGAGTTAGATGGATAACTGTATGGAAAACCCAGAGCAGCACTTTTTACTTCAGTCCCTGCTCTAGATTTGGGAGGGTTCCAAGTTTTACACTGTGCAGTTAACCAGCTAACCTAGTAATTCTGCTTCATGAAACAGGGTCCAGAAGAGCTAAATAGAGGAAAAACACAAAATAGTCTCAACGGCACTATGGACTAATTACTGTGCGATGTTCCCACATGCCTAATTACTTTTAACGTCCATATAAAATTTGGCGTCTGTATAGAATCATTCATTCTTCACTTGACATTTTGCTTGTAGCGCTTGAGGTTCTGTTTGAGGATGAAGGAGCATACTTATTTGTTTATAGAGAGTCTACAAGGGCTGCAATTCCTACATAGTTTATCTCGAAAGAACAGTTTACCTCATGTCTTTTTTGGCACATGCTTGCAACATGGTTCCCCATACTGTTTCTCTTCTCTGGCTCACAGTGAGGCATAGTGCCTGAAATGAAGCTTCATTAGAGCAGAGGTTGAGTAACTGAAGACATTACAGAATTTGAATAATCATAAATATTTGAAGGGTTATAACTACATATGAGAGTGAGACTAGATCTCTTAATTTTGGGCACAGATATATTTTTGTATAAAACATTTGGGTATTGGGTATATATACATATAGGAAAATATTTACCAATGTATGAGCATTCATTTCACAATGACTTGATGTGTATTTAAGCATCCCTTGGGACATGTGGAATTGAAAATCCTCACAGCAAGATGTGCAAACAGTAAAAATTATGAGTAAAGTAATAAATAAAGTACAATTGAAACAATTAAATAAAACAGTTAAATTGTTCAATCAATCTGCCTTTGCAATAAAATGACGTTCATTAATGTTCTTAACGACACACACACACACACACACACACACAGCAATGCTTGGAGAAATTCAGTATTCAATAATCAAAAATTTGAATGCACAAGATGGGGGCGGACCTGCATTTTGATGTATACAGAATGAAATATTTAGATTCAGCTGAACAGATCAAAGGCCAAATTCAAACTGAGGAAAGGAAATGGGGGGATAGATCCTGAAATCTATGATTTAAATGGAAGAAGTGTGCGCACAATGGCAGAGAACATTCTGCACCCTAACAGGTGAGAAGAGCGCATTGAAAATGCATGTCTGCTGAGGTGGTTCCCCACAGGTGAGAGTAGGGCTGGGTCAGTGGTGCTTGGGAAGGCAATTATGTGCATTGCTCATTTGGATGAGCTGGCTATGTTATGGCAATGGCATTAGTCTGAGCACTGGAACACGCCCAATTATAATGGCATTTGGAAGTATAATTCAGAGGTAATTGTGGCACAGAACTGAAGCAACAATGGCAAAGTGGCCCAGTACACTGACACACAGCTCAGAAAACCCACAGTGAACGAGGTGTTTTTGAAGCATGTGGAGAGATGTTGTAGGCAGGAGGTGAGTGTGTCAACACTTAGCATCCAGCCAGCTGCCGCCACAGTACGCTTTGTATCTGTCTCCAGAAGTATTGCCAACACCTTGTTTGTACACATTCATTCAGTGGGACCTTTTGACTTTCAAACAAAGCAATTTTTTAAAGTTATTTCTTGCCTGTTTAGCAGATGGAGATACTGACTCTCAGCCATGTGTTGTCATGCGGGGTGGGTGGTCTTTTTTGCTTGCAGGTAAACCCTGGCATTTTGAGGTTTGTTTTGGGCCCCTGTCATATTTGTAAATGTTACACTTCCTTCTCCTTGGAGACACTGCCCTCATTTTTTAATACTGTATCCAGAGCGACTTGCACAGCTTGCATTTACTTTGATATAGTCTATTTATAAAGGTTGATATTTTACTAAAACGATTCAGGTCAAATGCCTTGCTCCAGGGTACAATGGCAGCATGTGATTGTAACTTATCTCTGGCTCTAGTGGTATTTGCTTATCATATGAAATGCACTTTTGTAAGTCCCTTTGGCTAAAGGCATCTGCCAAATGATTAAGTTATAAATTATAAAATGAACTGAAAAAAGTTACGTGGATGGAGATTGAAAGACAATACATGAAAATAAATTATGGAATCAATCAAATTGTATTTACAATTTACTTATTTTTCTTCTTTTTGTTCTGTTTCATTTTATTTTGTCGCAGGACTGCTACATTGATAATAATTTGTGAATGATTCAGGAGCTACACAGAAACGGATTATCCTTAAACACACTGATCTTGTACCTCAACAGAAGACTTACCTCTGGAACAACCCCCCCCCCCAACCTCCTCCGCCAATATGAATAATAATAGAGAGGGGAATTGAGTAGTGGCGTTCCAAACGTCTATATGAGGCTGGTGTGCGCACACAAGAGCCTCCCCACTTGGCCTGCATAAGAACAGGCCTGCCAGGATGAGCAATGGAGCCACACAACTTGATTATTAGGATTAATTGTCTTCACCAGTGCACTGGAGCAAGTTCGCCAGGGCAAAGCCAGGCGTAGATAATGAGGGCCAATAAGCAGTCTTATTGTTTTCTTTTAAACTACCCTGCTCAAGAGAGAGTGAAATAGAGAGGTTTGATATAAGCTGCTTTTTGATTGCATGAATGAAACTGGCTGCGATAAAAAAATTTATTAAAAAAAGCAAGAAAAAATATAACCGCAAGTGGTAATTAACGGGGTCCAAGAAGCATGCAGTAATTATGTTTTTTTTAAGCTGTAAGGACACATATTGGATGAATGGTGCAAAAATATTCTATTTCTATCCCAAAATTGGACATGGTTGTACCTAGCTTAGAGGTCAAGAAACATACAAGATTGCTAAGCCTTTCACATGCCCCCTGAAAACTGATTTTCAGTTGATGGGCATATTTTTATTTTTTATGTATTTTCTTCTTACATCGCCATCTGTTGGCAAAAGACTACCAAAATAGCCATACAGAGGTAACTATTTTATATGTATGTCAAATTTTGTGATGATCGGACAAAACATTCAAAAGTTACAGCTGTTTCAGTAAAAATTGTCATGCCCACAACAACTGATTTGCATATGGCGGCCTGACTGTTTTGAAACTTCAACATGTTTCGATAATTATTCAATTCAATTACAGATTCCACAGATTCTTTCAAGCCTAATTCAGTGACAGACAGGCTAATAGTTAACTGATTCCAGATTTTATATGGTAGTATGAAGTCAGTACATCAGCATTCTCACCAAGTTTCACGATGATCGACCTTAAAGGGGAATTTCACTTTATAACACCTCTGCTTCTCATGACTGATATTGTCCTTCTAATGAACGTCATTTTTCGATTAAGTTATTTCATTTTAAATGTCTAACGTTAGAAACAAAGACCTATTTTTTTTTTTTTTTTTTGCGTAAGTCCACATAGTAGTACGGTTTCCGGTTTTTTCTTCTTCGATTTCATTTCGCGGCAAAATCAAGAAGCGAAGCAAAAAATTCCGTTAACATAGTGTTGAAATCGAACAAACTAACGTCTGCTAGCTTTTGTTTGATGCGATATCGGTGTAATAATGAGGTGCATTGTACCTGGTTGTTATAATACCCCGGTTAAACTTGTCTTGAAAGCACATTTTCATAGTTTTCCACATGATGCAACATTGTGTCAGACATGGTTGGATATAATCAGACACCCCAACATAACAGCCGAAGAAGTTCACAAATGAGGACTAAGGGTATGCAGTGACCACTTTGAAGGCACCGACTACCAAGGCGACCATCTGAAGCTTGGAGCTGTGCCCACCGTTTTCTCATCGTTGGTCGAACTCGAGGTAGGTACTATGCGGGCTGGCTAACGCTATCGTGTCTGTCTGTGATACATAGGATGTCTACCACCAGTTGTCATTTGTCCTGGGAATAGCCAGTGGTTCCTCAATCTCGGCCCGCTCCTGACTCGCTCTCGCACGATCAGTCTGCAAATTAGCCAGCTCTTCTTCTGTGTATTCCGGCTTGAATTGTTAGGGCACAACAATCCCATGATCAAAAACAAAATCTCCTTCGTCCTCAGACATTTTCGGTTTCTCTATCTAGTAGTCATACAACACTATTTCTACGACCAAGCTAATGTTATTGTCTGCAGGTACGCCCACATCAGAAGTCGCACAATGATATGCATCCTCGTGTTCGACACTAAACTGCTTTTGTAAAGGAAAACAACAAAAATGCGTAAAATATTAACATAATGAACTAATCGAAAAATGAAGGGCGACAAACCAAAAACCGTACTACTATGTGGACTTGCGCTAAAAAAAAATAGGTCTTTGTTTCTAACGCTAGACATTTAAAATAACTAATCGAAAAATGAAGGGCGACACATTCATTAGAAGGACAATATCAGTCATGAGAAGCAGAAGTGTTATAAAGTGCAATTCCCCTTTAAGCTTTCCAATTGACTGCTGCTATCTGATTGGATGATGGTGACAATGTTTTTGAAGATATGTTTTGATCCTTGGACCCCCTGTTGTGGACATGCATGGAGATGTACAAAACCAAATTTCAACCTGGTCAAATGGTTGAAGAGTTATAGGCATATATATAACTCATGTGCAAAACTACTTGTTTACCAAACTTGGTGAGGATTGGATATAGTGTTCATATGCTGTAGCTGTTTTAGTAAAAAATGGAAAAATGTTTTTCCAGGTAAATCCAGGCATGCTCTGTCTTAAATTTGGTGAATTGGGTCAAGTTTATAGAAGAAGAAGCAAAAAAATGTCATTTTGAAAAAATTAAAAATGGCAGTGTCATTGTGATAACCTGAGTAATATCATAGGAACATAACTGCCAAGTTCTCTAGCTCTACGATTTATGGTTTTTGCTTCCAATTATGTTTTACTGGAAACAAATAATAATAAATATAATTTTTTAAAAGCAGATATGGTTTTTTGGTTATATTTATGGTTATATTTATTATATTATAATAAATGGTTATATTTATTATATAACAAAAACAATGGGGTTCCAACAGCTTCACTACTTATACCCCTAAAAAGAATTTCTGCCATAGCTCTCTATAACAAGAACATTACAGTGTGCTGTATTTAAAGGAGGGCAACTTGTGTGAATAGACCTTTTTTGAAATTTTTAAAAATAATGCTAAATGCTGTGTCGATGAAGAGGCTTTGCTCGGTGATTCTCCAGACACACCTGGCAGGCTGCACTGCACCAATAAGGACCCTACTCTTCATCATATCCCCTTTGACCTTTAACCTCCGAAGATTCCCCACCATAGATCATAATACAATTGACAAGTCCCCATACACTCTGCCCTCCCACCTACACACACATGCACACACATCCCCCATCCAAACCCTCACGCACACACACAAACTTCCCACAACCACCCCCTCCACAAACACACATAAGCATGCACACACACAAACATCCCAAAAACACCCCTCTTCCACAAACACACGTAGCCACGCACGCACACACACACACTTCCCCAAATGCATGGAATAGGCCTACATGGAAAGTTCATATCAAGATCATTTGTAATGACTATATTAGTGAAGATCCACAGTCAATGTTTTAGTAAAATGTTAAACGATGCAGTATAGGAAAATGAATAGGGCACTGAGCTTGCTCCAAGCTTGTAGGTTTAATTCTGGGGTGAAATGCTGCTATTTTCCCTTGAGCAAAGCACTGCACATGAATTGCTTCAGTAAATACCTACCTGGATATGTAATACCTCGAATATGTAAATAGAATTAGCATACACTCATATGCAGAGCTAAGATTTTCTGGATAAGAGTGTATGCTAAATGTCAAAAAAGTAAGTGTTACTTCATCTCCTTTTACTTTCTTTTCAGTTTCCCTTGTGTGTGATGGGTATATGGTGAGTTGTGAGTAGTTTCACCTGGAATTGTCACCTATTAAATTCAATAAAATAAATGTGCCATCCTGCACCTCTCCAAGCCTCAGATGTAGGTCTTGTTATTTACTAGTGGTTTACTGCAGAAATGGCCAGGATATTAGCAAAAAAAAAGTTATTTTTGTAGTCACATGTAGACTAAATCTTGATGTAATCATCACAATTCCAAATCTGCATAACAAGATGGGGAAAAAATATATATATATTGGTGAGTGCCAGTCTCACATCTGTCTTTAGGAATGTTGGTATTATTAACATTTAAAAGTGTTCTGTAACATGGTTAATGACAAGATACTAAAAGTAAAATGCATAATTGTTATTTATTATTTACCTTTTTAAAGGACATCCATGCTCTATTTATGTATTCATATAATATTGTATAGTACCAGTAATCGGCACTGGTGCTCGTTCCTCAAAGTCAAACTCATCTTAAGCTTTTTTTTCTAGCAGGAAGGCACATCCTAACAGCTGTCCCTTCCTGCCTGATTCATTTATCATTATTAAATCATAAATGAGGGGACTAGCCTCTCAACACCTCTATTACCATTGCATATTCCACTAGCACACCGTGGACAACAGGCAATAATAGGCCCCATTTTTTCACTAAATTAAATCCCTTTTTTATTGATGGCAATTACCAGCTTTGGAGCTACCGTGCTGTTCTCTTTGGGACGGACATTCAAGTTTTGGAAGGGAAGCCCCCTTTCAGGTTACTACTGAACATGTTTTTGTTTCACCTAGTTACAAAAAGTGCGGTCTTGGATCTGTGTTCCTTTCAGTGTTTAATTGAGGATAGAGTTATGTCTTCAACATGTGGTTTCAGCTCCTTCCTTAAAGGTGAGGAAACTTTGTTAACATATGAGAGGAATAAACCCAAATTACGATTAGTGGACATTTTTTTTTTATCTCTTGAATTAGAATACCATCATTTTTCATATGGCTGGTCATCAGAAAATGTGATGACTAGATGCTCGTAATCGCCTTGAAAGATATGTATATTCTCAAATATCAGATCAAAACAATTCACTGCTGTTGGTTTGCTCTTTGGAGTCAAATTTAAAAGCACACAAAAATAACATCATACTGTAAGGTAATTTATAGAGAAGAATGAGCATTTAGGCCATAAAGACTTGTGTTTTACCAACAGACTAGTATCTACATTTCAGTAGTACACACATGTACATGCACACAAGCACTTATACGTATACCTACATGTATATACACGCACACACATTCACACACACACACAAACACATATACACGCACATGTAAACATACTCATACAAGCACACATACACACACAGAAACACATAGATATGCACTCGCACACACACATAGAGACACACCCACACACATACAAATATATGTTACTTAGAGGGGGCTATCACTCTATACCTGCCAAGTGGAAATATGTTTTCAAAACAAAACGTAGACAATTTAGTTTCAAGCTCATTATTCATATTATTTACTGAGATTTACTTATTATTTACTAAATGTTTTTTTTTTTTTTTTTTTTTAGCCAAGTGGGGACCTGAATCACGTCCACGTAACAAAGTGGGGACTGAACCAGGCTGCAGGAGGACTATATCAGTGCTCTCCACAAAGGCTTTAACATTTTGTTTTAACATTTAAAGTTTTTCCAATGATACAAATCTTGTGAAATTCATTATAAAGTAAATTTTACTTTTAATATTTATTGTGTAAATAACTATAAAGGTACTCTAAAAGTAAAGTTACACACGCACACACACACACACACATACACACACACGCATACACACACGTGTACAATTACACAGGCACTGCCCAATAGTGCTATTCTGACTACTCTCTTTACACTGCAGGAGCACTCTTAAATGCACATGCACATTAGAACAGATGGGACAGACCAGAGTACAATTTGTTTTTAAAAGTTAAACTAGAACAAAATGACTAGGGGCACACCTGCCCTTTGTTTGCCTGGAAGGTGATCCTCAGCATCTGCAGATGATGGAACGCGTGATTATAATTACAAGAGGGAATGATTAATATCTCTTTAAGGCCCCAACTTCCAGCATATCAATCATCTCATTACACCCAGAAAGGTAATTGTGAGAGGGGAGGGTCGGAAACCCTGTACCGTGGAAACGAGGCCCACCCCTCGACATGTTTACTTACACCGCAGAAAAGCTCAGTAACTCAGCCTGTTTATCCTTGGCTCTATCTCTTACTGCCAGGTCTTTAAGCACTTCATTCTGGGGGTGTTTTTTCAGATAGAGTAGGTGGAAGTCTGTAGAGCTATGAGGAAGGAGAGGCTAGGCTTTAGTGAATGCAGTGCCAAAAGGCTCACGGTTCAGTTTAGCCTGTTCTATTGACATCTTTCTGAAGTACCTTTTCATGAAATGTACCTTCCCAGTATCTTAACATGGCTCTTTGATGTTTGTCAATTTTGTGTTTTTCATTCCTCACTTGTGCCATTTATTTGTCAGTAAATGTCATGTCTGCATGAATGTTCAGGAAGAAACCAAGCCAAATTTTTTTTTATTGAAAGCATTATACAATAAAGGGCAAAAAACTGCAGATACATATTAACCTTGCAAGTGTGACAGAATAAACTTTTACACAGGCTACTAAAACTACTTTATCTCCTTATGCAGTGCATTTGTGTGTGTGTGCATTGCAAATATATGTCCATTTGTGTAAGTGTATATGTATATATGGATGAGTGTACATACTTGCAGTGTGTATGTGAATGAGTGTTTTAAGGACTGAAATGATTATTTAAACTCCAGAATTCGGGGAGGTGGGTTGCACTCGGTACTAGAGGCAGCCTGGTTTGCCCTTGCCCCTCACCCCCTCACTGCCTCCCCAGGCTGCCAGAGTGTCCTCCTCTTTGCCCTCTCTGCTCTGCTGCGCCTCCTCCTGCCTCCTCCCCCCCACCCCTGTCCCCGTACTCCTCCGCTGCCTCCGCCAGCTGCTCCCACTTCATCTTCCAGCGCGTCACAGCACGGGGGTATAAATCATGTTTTTCAAGGGGGACACTCCGCTATTTATCTCCCTGACACCTCCAGCATTCAGGGGCCCGACATCGGGTACAGCCCATTGAGTAGTAAGATTACACATTACCCCGCACCATTGCCTCCCTCTGCCCTCTCCATTGACTGGCTGCTCAACGGTGGAATCGTGCCCGCTCAATTGGACATAATTTATGCCTTACATGTTTAAAAAAGACTGTATCCTCCGTTCCTCCCCCTCTCTGCCACCCTCCTCCTCCATTTTCCTTTTTTTTTTCCTAAGAGAATATTTCACACCAAATTACTCCTAGCCGTGCCATGTACGCCTGTGGTAGTATCCATTTACCTATCTGTTTTCCTTTATCTACAACCTGAAGCCTGGATAAATATGGCTTGTTATGTTTACCCCACAGCTAAAACATGGCACTGAATTTATGTGAAGCGGTTTTTTTCTTGTCGTACAGTAAATGGATGTGATAAACTGTTGTCTTTAAACTGATTTTTTTTTAACCACTCTCCCTGCAGCAAGGCAAGGACAGCATTGGAAATCTTTTGACAAACTACTGCTACTGAACCTTGCACTGTTACCTTGTCTGTCATTAACCTGAAATTGACTATGCTCTAATTATTAAGATTCTATCATGTGTTCTTTTTTTAGTGCCATTACTGCATTACATTAATAGTTTAAATGAATCATTCAGTTATCACAGTGGTGTCCAATCTTATTCCACAAATGCCTGTGTGCGTGAAACCTTTTGCTCTAGCCTGGTCCTATGACAAAATATTTAACTAATGATCTAACTGTGATCTTCAAAAAATTAATTGACAGACGCAAACCTGTGTGAGTATTTTTACTCACGACCTTCAGATTATGAGACTGAGGAACTACCTGCTGTGCTAACGAGGCCACTGCCAGCTGCGCATGCAGTGATGTCACCTGCGCTGCAGCTGCAAGTAAAGCCCTCACAATGTTAGTGCATTTACTCACTGCGGATTCCCGTTTCATAGACACCTGACTGCAGTGACAGAAAAACCATGATCTTCAAAAAAGAACTTGATAGGAGCAATTACAGGTTTCTTTTAACAAACTCTTCAGTTGGTTCTGTATGGTGTAATTTTATTATCTATACAAAATATTGCAATTAGAGTGCCTACAGTGACTCCTTAAGTATAAGAACTGAATTATAGGCAAAAATATTTCCAGGACATAGGCTCAGAAAAGACTTTTCACTGTATGATAAGATGTGTTACTCTTGTGACTGTAGGACTCATAACCACTTTTTTCAATTGGTAAAATGATTAGGTGTGACATGCATATTTCATAAAAGTTATTTGGTGTTAAGAAGCTGAACTGCCAAAATTATGATTTTTTTTCACATATTCAAATGGATTTGGCACAAATTTAAGTGTGTAGACACTGCTATGAATTAGAGTGATACATATTTTTGTTTTGTTTTTTATTTTTTGAATACAGTTATCCTGATATCTTCCAAATACAGGTCAGACAAACTAAGTCCCCCAATGTTCATTTTGCTCCATTAATAATTTTCTCGCACTGCAAAGATATTCTTATTACATTTTTCCAGAGAACGCAGACCACTTTATGAGCAGCACGGTGGTGCAGAGGGTAGCACTGTCGCCTCACGGCAAGAAGGTCATCTGTTTGGACCTCAGCTTGGGCCTTGCTGTGTGGAGTTTGCATGTTCTCCGCGTGGGTTTCCACCGGGTTCTCCGGTTTCTCCAATTTACTTCTAAACATGCTCCTATGTTCTAAAGCAAAGATTTAGGAAAGGACCCAATACTGAAAAGAAACCACATTTGGTTTTGGAGATGGGGATGAGATTTATTCCCATATAATCTGGGTTTTTGTGTTTCTGAAAGACAGAAGTGTTCCCTTAATGTAACACGCATCCATGTGCTGATAAGCTGTAGCCATAGCCATACTCTTCCCAAAACTCGTATTGCAGGAAAAAAAGGTGATTCTACTTATTTGTAACTGTGTTTCGTGTTTATTTGCATTGTCACATTAGGAGGGTGAGACAGACTAAACACTCAGAGCCCAGTCCCAAGGTCGAACCCACAACCAACAGATTACATTACATTACATTACAGGCATTTAGCAGACGCTCTTATCCAGAGCGACGTACAACAAGTGCATAGGTTTCAAGATGTAGAGGCGCAAAAGAAACACTAGAGTGAAGTAAGGATCGTAGTGCCAGAAGTGACCACATCGATCAGGACTCCAACCCTGTAGAGTAAGCTTGTTCAGCAGCAAGAATCCTACCAAGTACGTAGGATTAAGATTAAGAGACTGATGCAGGACCTACTGTGCTAACGAAGGCACATGCAGTGATGTTACCTGCTCTGCATGTGGAAGCAGTACCTTCACAATTTTAGTGCATGTATTCACTGTGGATTTCAATTTTATTGACTCTTGATTGCATAGACAAAACAGTTTTCATTAATAATAGCGTTCTTTGTTTAGCAAAAATCATTGTAGCACTTTTCAAAAAAAAATAAAACACAAAAACAGCAATTTTTTGGTATGTTTCCCTTCATTGAACCAGTGCTCCAGTCCATAGTCTTTTTCTCACCAAATTCATTTACAAAATAGTGCTGTTGTTTTTCCTGTGTGTTGGTGCATGTTTTTACATTGCATATAATATAATTAACCGTTGGACTAAATGCCCTATTATTGTTCAATGTCGTCTTTTCTGAGTTGATTTTATACCAATTATTTTGCTGTGGGTGCTTAAATCATATGCCCCACATACTATGTAACATCCACATTAATGCTTTGTAAATCATCATGTATGAAATGGCTATGAATCATAGCTCATTCATTACTGTACATAAATGAACCACAAACAAGACAGTTTCATACAATGCACACAGTATTAAAGGACAACATTCTGTAAAAGTAAACCTATGCTGTGAAAGTGAGCTGCTTTTTGTATTTACATTTGCATTTACATTTTATTATTTAGTAGCTTCTATTTTGAATTATGACAA
Source organism: Anguilla rostrata (assembly GCF_018555375.3). Classification (NCBI taxonomy): domain Eukaryota; kingdom Metazoa; phylum Chordata; class Actinopteri; order Anguilliformes; family Anguillidae; genus Anguilla; species Anguilla rostrata. Next base: position 20,745,311 of record NC_057937.1, on the reverse strand, counting down.
GTTAAAATATTGTATAATAATACAATCAGTGATTTCTCAGACATGTTGTTATAGTTTCAGTGTCACTATAGGCCATTATATACGGCTGATACAAACACATGAACGAAGCTGCAGCATACACTGTGCAGCTACCAGTGCGACAACATGACCTTTCAGTTACCCATGTCACTCCAATATGATGGAGACATGCTTCAGTTCTTCCAGGGATTTCAAGTGCAGTGAATAATGCTTACCTCATGTTTTAATTGGAGCCAGCTTATGTGTATCAATGATTTTTTCATGAGGCAATCAGTGAAAATTGAAGCATTTGTTAACTCCAATTACTTGTGGGTGACCCACTGCTCACGGTCGAAATGGCATGGAACCACAAAAAAATTGAGCCTGCTTGCTTTGTGAAATGTCTTGAAATCCTGTTTTGCATCAGGATAATATTGGGTTAAAACGGTTGTGATGACATTGATTTAAAAAAAAAGAGAGGAGCTTTCTTTTAAAAGTACATTGGAGACAACCAATAGAACAACACTCACGGTGATTCGTGGATAGTATTGATTCGTGGATAGTATTTCCTGGATACCCACGGGGCACACAGAAGTGTAGCCGGACAGTATCCAGTATCCATCATTGTCCAATTTGTTGTTATCAACATACTTTGTGAATGGTGGAGCTCCTTCTGTTTTTGACACATAAGGTGACGCTACAATTGTCCCAGCCATGTTTTACACTCCCCGTATTGAAGTATGTTTTGCTCAATGAACCTTTCCTGTTTTATGACCTGCTGTTTTATAGAATCGTTATCCAGAGCTTAATGTAGAAGCAGAGGCCCATGGAGTTTTCAAGACAGGTTTTGGCATAGGACCTTTACAGAAATTAAATATATTTAACAAAATATTGAAAAAATCCACATATTTACAATTTGTTACAATATATTCCAATTCCATTCCATTCACTACACATTCTTATGCTCTTTGGGTAAACATGTTCTGTTGGGTGTTTAAGTCAAGTCTTCAAGGAACAGGAATTCACTATTAAATTTAAATGTGTATGTATAAATGATATTAGCCATTTTTTTATGACTGAAGAGCATCCTCGGTGACAAAAAAAGGAAATCTTGACGGTATTCCCCAGGTCTTTTTGATTGTTTTACTGAACTGAGAAAATTAATGACTGGAGCCCTGTTGCCAACCCTAGTCAAACCTAGTCAGAACCTTGCTTTTCAACTTTACTGACTTTGGGTATGTGGCAAAACCAGAGTGGACACAGGGCAAGGTGGTGAAAGCGGGCCCAACAGGGCAATCCCACCTGGGTGAAGGCCCAGGCGGGTCTCAGATAAGAGAACCATGCACCACAGTAAACTGACTCCGAATGACACACTGAAAGATGTCTGGGGAGAGAAAAATACCCTGTTTTTATCTTGTAAGAAGCTGACAGAAGGATTGACCGGGCAGATAAGGCGGTCATTAAGGAGAACAAACGGCTGAGGGCTGGAAATCATTTTAACAGAGCACTCTGTCTCTTCCCTGTTCTGCTCTCTCTCTCTCTTCCTCTTCCTGCTATGCTGGTGAGGCCAAGAGGGTTGGGGGGAAGCTAAGACAAAAAAATTATGACCCATTGTATCAGCATGTGGGTGAGCTGTATCACTTTCAAATCATAACTGTTTTCTTTGGCTAAGAGACTACAATGGGTCTCCAGAGAGGCGATTACAGCACAAGAGAAAATCCAGACCGTAAAGCGAACCCCCCCCCGCCCCCTTTTTCCCCTCTCCTTGCCTTGACATTCTCAGGAGACTTGTTTTAGCCACATATGGTTTGCATTACAAGCGTGAGACAAGCCTAAACTGCAATTACTGTATTGTATAAACACTGGTGAGGAAAAAGATTTTTGGGGATTATAACTTGTTTTGCCATTAGGTTTGGTTAAGTCTTTCCAAATTATCCCATGTTTTAAAAAATGAGGAAATGTGATTTTACTACTGCTCAGTTCTAATTTTTTTTAAGTCACGGTTCCACCTCCCTACCCTTTCCTTGCCATAGGGCTTCATTCTTTATGGCACTCAATCCGTAGGCCTCCCTAATGGTAAATGGGCTGCATTTATATAGCGCTTTTTATCCAAAGCGCTTTACAATTGATGCCTCTCATTCACCCATTTACACACACACACTCACACACCAATGGTGAAAATGCTGCCATGCAAGGTACCAATCAACTCATTGGGAGCAATTAGGGGTTAGGTGCCTTGCTCAGGGACACTTCGACACGCCCAGGGCGGGGGATCGAACCGGCAAACCTCAGACTGCCAGACAAACGCTCTTACCTCCTGAGCTATGTCGCCCCCTCTCTCACTCCAAACTCCCCAAGGCCATGAAGGCCAGTTGCTTTGGATTGCTGTGCTAATATGTGGCAGAAGATGTGCATGAGGCTGAGGGAGGTCACCTGACTGCCTGCACAGTCTAAGCATTCTGGGAGAGAAACACGGCAGAAAATGGAAGGTATTTACAAGAATAAATCAATCATTTTACAAAAATCTCTCCCCTCCCTTTCTAATCCCTCTCTATAAAGCTTGTCATATGTCTCTTTGGAGATATTTATTTTTAGGGGGAAAACTATTTTTAAAATTGATGGGGAATTGCATTAAGGTGATTCGCTTTTTAACAGCTGTATACAGCAACAGAGGTTAAATGTACATTTTTACGCATCATCTGTCAGTTTAAAGTTTACTCAGTGGAACTGCTTTACTCTTCAAACTTGGCAAGAGACGTAGGAATGCTGCTAGATAAAAGCAGCAGTGTGTACTGCCATTAGATAAGAAAGCTTGGGCAAATAGTGTTTCATGCTTTTTCCTTCAGGTTCAGTAACTTCTATTGGCTTGTAGTGCTTCAGGCACTATGGGGCCGTGCTGCACAGGTAATGTGGTCAGAGGCATGTGTGTCTGTCTCTGGTCAGACCTTTGCACATGAAAGAAAATTTCTACCGGAAAATTGAGCAGTAAACAAGCTGCAAAGATTACTGTAATTAGGACCTGGCTTCAAACAAGGACATCGTAAATGATTTTCTTTTGATTTTGTGTCACCTCTCCCCATTACTCTTGAACATTAAGCAGTATGTTGCTTGGGTGGTGGTCATGCGTTTTTACCTCACTTTTGATGAACGGGGGGTGAAAGCAGAAGAAAGGACTAAAGACTACAAAAACCAAACCAAACTACACAAACCCCCTTAAAGCAACACACCAAAAAGAAACATGAAAAGAACTAGGTTGTTCGTCAAGCAGCAACAACACTATTGCAACCAGCAAAGCACACCTATTATTTTCATTAAAGAGAGAGATTTGTACCCGTTTTGGCCAATACGAATGAAGACACACATAGACACACACACACACACAAGAATTTATTACCTCTAACCCTAACCCTAACCCCAACCACTACATGCCTAACCTTAACCCTAACCTTAACCTAATTGTAACCCTAACCCTAAGTCCTAACCCTAAAACAGACTTTTGAACTTGTGGGGACCAGCAAAAGGTCCCCACCTGCGTAGTTTTCCTCATTTTTCTATCCTTGTGTGGAAATTTGGTTCTCACAAAGATAGAAAGGAAAGACAGGTGCCCGCACTCTTAATGAATGAGATATAAATTATAAATGTCTACGCAACAAAATCATTTTCAGCATATTTCTATTCCTATTTGGACAAAGAGACAGACATGTTTCGGCCTAAGCCGTCCTCAGTGTCTTGAAGTTCTTCTGACAAGCAGGAAATATGAAAAAAGTATAAACGTGACATCATAATATAAATGATTGAATAATTATATAATGAATAATGACCAAACCTGTCGTAGGCCAATGTATATGACAAAAAGGCTAGGCAGGCTAATAAGAAAATTAAGAAAAACACCATATTGTTTTGAATAGGATATATATATATATATATATATATACTAAGAGGCATCCATCTCCTAATTCAAAAACGGATACATGAAATGCAAATACCACGAAAACAGTGTTTAATTAACAATGATTCAGAAGTTAGCCCATGCAAACCACTGCAGGCCAAAGAAACTGAGGGGATCTATAAAAAACACAATAATTCAAAATCTTCATTCATCTCCGAACACCTTGTATCTAAAGTAAATTGCCAATAAGCCTCTCTCCTTAGGATATGTTTATTTAAATCTCCGCCCCTTCAGCTCATTTGGATTTTCTCTATACTAATGCATCGCAGCGTTTGCACTGTATGTTTATGTTCCAAAAAGTGTCTTGCAACTGGTGAATTCGCATCTCCCCTTCTAATTGCGCTTTTGTGCTCACTTATGCGGGTTTTAAGGGGCCTTGTGGTCTGACCCACGTAGCCCCGCCCACAAGGACAAAGTAAAATATAAATTAAATTGTTTGTGTTCCAGGTTATGTGTTGTTTAATTTTGAACTCCTTCCCAGTTTGGGGATGGGTGAAACAATCTGTTTTTACCAAACTGTTGCACGACGCACAGTTGTGACACGGAAAACAACCCGGTGGTACCGGGAAGTATGGTGACCTAGGTTTGTAGTGGTCGACACGGACCAGTCTGTCACCAAGGTTACGAGCGCTGTAGTGAGAAAATAGAGAAGGATCAACAAAAACATCTTTAAGTTGAAGATCTGTTGACAGAATGTGCCAATGTTGACGTAGAATGGATTGGATGGCAGTACTTTGCAAACTTTGTAGAGGGAAATATGACTGAGAACTTCTTTTTTTCTTTTTTAGATTTCTGGAATAGTTTACTCCTATTTTTTGACCATACAATGTTTTTTGCCTCAGAAAGCCAAGATTCCTGATACCCTCTGTTACAAAAGCATTCAATCATATCATCAGCTTGTTTCTCAAAATCCACATCCATATTGCATATCCTGCATATTTTGTACAGTTGGCTGAGGGGTAATCCCTTTTTCAGATGCATAGGATGAAAACTATTTGCCAGCAACATGGTATTTTTATCTGTCGGTTTTCAATGTAATGTAGTGCTTAGTTTGTCACCGTTCTTATAGGAAGTGACATCCAAAAAGTCGATTTTCTCTTTACTTTTTGTGTATGTAAAATCAATGGAAGGAACCCTTGTATTTAAAAAACTGACAAACTCATTAAGTTGCTCTTCTGACCCCGACCAGATTAACAAGATATCATCAATGTACCTTGCCCAATGTTTAATGTCATGTAAAAATGGGTTGTTGTTATACACAAAGTCTCTCTCGAATTTCCCCATGAACACATTTGCATAATTTGGCGCCATGGTCGAGCCCATTGCACTACCCTGTGTTTGCAAGTAATAATCAGATTCAAAGAGGAAATAATTTTTCTCCAATATCAATTTAGCCAAAACTAGTAGAATTTCTGTAGAGGGATGATCCTCTTCTCTTTCTCTCAAAAACATTTCAAGAGCTTCCAGACCTAGCTGGTTAGGTATATTTGTATAAAGGCTAGATACATCTAGTGTTACCAGCCAGTCATTTGGAGAAATGGAAGGTATCACAGCAACCCTTTGCAGTGCATTGGACGTATCCCTTAGGTAGGATGGCAATGTTTTCACTAATGGAGCTATGTGATGATCAACATATTTCGATAGATTCTCAGTAAGAGACCCAATCTCTGCTACGATAGGATGTCCTGGTGGAGATTCTAATGGTTTTTGTATTTTTGGGATAGTATACAACACAGGTCTTATCGGGTTGGGTTTATATAAAAACTTGTAGTAATACATGTCCACACACACGCACACACACACACACACACACGTTATTCTGGTTATTCTGGTTATTCTGAATAGAGAATTTTTCTCTCTCGGTCCTGATGAAGCAAATTGCAGTTTTATGGCCATGGTATGTGAAATAATTTCTCCATTTGGACTTCCCAGCAAGTAAATATTTACATGTCCAGTCTAACTTTTCAATCACCGATCATGTCTCAGTGTCTCAGTGTAAAAAAGTAAGTTAGCCTTCTTCTGTAAATGCTCATAAAAGGCTTCATATGTATCTCTGCTATTTTTAATCTTTTATTGTTGGTCTGTAGGCTAATCTAACCATAATTCCATTTGAATGAGATTATTATAAACATGAACCTTCTCACAGGTATATTTGCATCTCCGAGTTTAATTTTAAAAAGTTAATCAGAAAACCCCTTTGAAATGTATTATTATATAAGTGTTATGTTTTCTTTGTCCTATTTCAGTAATCTCACAGCTCTTCCTTTACACATCTCTCTTCATCTTTAATACAGTTAAAATAATGTGAGCTTGTATTATTATGAAATGAATGCATGTGTTTCTAATAGGTAAAATATGGTCATATTGCACATACTTATATGTATAATTTTTGTTGCAAATCATTATGAACAATCCATCCATTCACTTCAGTTGATTGCAAGAGAAGGCCTTGATATAATGGTAAAATATAACAAATACAATTCTTGTAAACTTTGCTGTGACTTTGGTTTTTAAGACCAGCATCTGAGTTTAGCAGAATTCCCAGAAAAAAAGAAATTAGTAAATGAATGAATAAATATCGATCTCAGTTTCTGTCCCAGTGGGTCTGCCACAAAGGCAAAATGAAGAAACCCTTAACACTCTGCAACAAGCAATAATGAGCTATCATTACTCAAATTACAGCAAGCACTGATTAGGTTTAAAGTAATGAAGAAAACAACATGATCAATCATCGTCATCAAGGACCTTGGCCCTCGTCTCTGCGGGCCAGCACTGAGCCCTGAACACAGTACCATGCACTGCTGGAGGACAGCACCATCTACAGGTCTGGGGTGGAGTTATACATTCTTTAGCTTCACCAGACACTCAGCTGCATTACTTCCATCCCCTTCTTATAAATAGGAGGTTCCAGCTGGGAAGAGGAGTTTCTGGTCCTGTATGGCAATTGATCACATCCCTTACTGAATTTTCAGAAGATGCCTCAAATTGATTGTTCCAGCTGGTATGGAGACAGAAATTTCAATGTTGACAATACAGAGCTGAGTATCTGGTTGTTTGTTAGAATCTGTGGTTAGGCATAAATTTAAAATTATATATATTTAATCATTGGCGAGGGACAAGGAGAAAAAATACTTTTCTCACCTCCATGTTACTCCATCCATATCACTGAGGCTACCATAGGATTGATATGAAAATGTAAAGTTAGTTTAAAGGGACTGGATTCAGTCAACATTTGTTTAACACTGTCAGTCATAGTTAAATGCTAAAAAATTATTTTTTTCTTTAAGTGATCGTCAAAGTTAACTTTCTTTTTTTCAAACTATTGTGTACATTAAGACTTGAAGTTATTTGACAGTTAAAAGTTAAGAATGAATGTTAATTGAATCCAGATCAGGTTCTTGCAATTTAATGCTAGCTTATTGGAACAAATGAAGGAGCGGAGTTTGTCTCACAGATCTGGTCCCTGGCATTGGGTTACATGTGTGCGGCTGTTTCATTCTGAGATTATGCCTGAGGCAAAATTCTCGTCGAAAATAGATTCGTGGGTGAAAGAACAAGGCTTAAATCGGTTCTTAGAGGGATCCCAGCTCTGGTGAATAGGTGTGTGCCTGGCACCTATTATCATTGAGATACCTTCAGTGCTTATTTCCAAGCTGCTGACACTGCCATTTTGAAAAGTAGGATGTTCGAAGAACAGGGAAATTATTCACAAAACGGTCAGCACAACTCTGCAGAGATAAGGAATTATAATAATGGGGGGGATCAAAGTATTATAAGTAGAAATATGCAAATCATAGTGGACAGTATGGGCTTTAATAATTATTATGAGAGGGATAATGTAATCACTGAGTCAACTGATATGCACATTTAAATGTGTTTTTAAAGAAGCATTAACTCAGTGATCATTGGCATTGATTTCATTTTGACTGTATGTATACACACTGCATGGTATGTCACTTTATGGTCTCTGTTGCCAACAGTTTCACAAATAAGGCACTGAGCACTGAGTTTAACTCACGGCCAGTTCTCAATTCACCCCCATCAGTATCTTGAGAGATTTAAAATAAATATTGTACAGATCAGCCGTCCATTCTGGGACCTTTTTACAGATTTTATTGTGTTTTTAAACATTAAATGTGCACTGTGGTGGATGCAGAACTTTCATCGCTGGTCTGTTCTCTTGAGCAGAGCATAGCTGGTGAGCGCAAAACCTCCCAAAGTTTCCCACTGTCAATAACTGGGTCTCATTTACACAGACCCCTCCCAGTGCTGATTGGGTTTTATCTAACAGCCGAGGGCCACCCTGATCAATCATCATCAGGACTGTGGCTCGCCGGCAGACATCGAAAGGTTAAGGCTGATCTGGGAGGCCTCTTGGTGTCAGCAGAAATGGGTAAGGGGGGGGGGGGGTCCCATGCGCTGTCAATAGAGCAGTAAGACAATTAGGTAATGATTAAAATAGTGGCATCGGCCAGTCGATCTTAAAATGAGACGTCCCGGCATAATTTGAGAATGATTTGTTTACCGATCCATACGGCAAGTAGCTGAGTGGAAAGAGGGAGGGAGAGTGAGAGAGAGAGAAAAGGAAAGAGACTTTTTTCTGTGCTATGCATTAAATCACCAGTCATTTGCTCACTCACCCGCAGAACATTTTTGAAAGCTTTTCTAAAGCTTGTGTTTTCTGCTATCGGAGTGGTCACTGGGTGCATAATTAGGATAAACCTGGGCCGGGCTGATGTGTATGCCACATTCATTCCCATCACTATTAAAATGTCAGTTTATTGTTTGTATTTTCTATGGGCTACGGTGAAAAAAGTTATGTATAATTTTGCTGATTTGAGCTGTTAATAGTCTGAGATTCATGTCTAGCAACTTGGTTGCTGTGGAGAGTGCCAATTTGAGTAAACACTAAACAGTGGTGTGAATGAATTATGAGATCGGAAGGACCACATTTCTTAAATTATGTTTGTGGCACAGCAATCAAAAACAGCAGGAATGAATATTTATTTGAAAAAGCAATTCCGGTTAAAGGAAAATATACATATGGATTAACTGTTGGACCTGCTTGCACACATTGGCAAACACCACAGAGATGGGGCCTAGCAGACGCCTAGCAGAGACAACTGCATTACTTGCATCCGGCTACACTAAACCTGATACACTGTTGGATTATGATTCGTTTGACAGTTCCTAAATGGGTTTCTAAACCTTTCTTTTGTCGGAATACAGTTTTTATCACAAATGCAAGAGATCTAAGAGCTTTACAATCCCAGCTCAGGTAAACAAGATGGGAGCCATACAGGCCTTCATTCAGTCAACATTTGTCCTTAACTTTAACTTAACTTTTTTTTTTTTTGGCAATTGTATCCAAGTGTTTTTTTCTATTCTTTTCAATCAACACTATCATGAACTCACTAAACTGGGTTTTGTGAAATGAAGAAAAGAAAATTACATTTAATTGTTAGCCAAGGGACAATATCAAGGACAAAAATTCTGGTATTGGGTGGAATGTCATCTAAAAGGAAAAAAGATTTCAAACAACAGGTTGACTTTACAAATGTCTGGATAGACAACATTAATGACTCCAAAGAAAATGATTAGCTTTTGATGCATTTAACGGCCAAATTTTTCGGCTTCCATCAGCTGGTTAGGGGTTTTACTTTTTTGTTTGATCACAGAAAATGTCTGTCATTTTTAAATAACAGAAAAATGGGCTGCCAAGATCTAACTAAGTGGTTTTTATGCTGAGTCTAATGCCTCGGCATATTTATACAAAAAGGAAGAAAAAAGAGAGAGAGCTAGAAGATTCTACGTCTGTAATGGCTGGGACCACGGCCATCTTCCCTTCCCTGCAAGCATGTCAGTTATCAGATACTCCAGCCTCCTTGTGCTCTCAATCCAGCCCTGATAATTGTATTGAAAACATGTTTTGTGAGAGGAAATAATGTTATTATTATCTTGTTATGGGGATCATCCTGGCCACGGGGCCTTTGATGATGTGTGAGAGATAGGTCTGTGCCAGAGAGTGTGACTGTGATCATGGCAGCATTAGAAGTGTGCTGAAGTAAGTGGGTTGGGGAGAAGATGAAGGCACTCATTTTCGCTGCTTTTTTTTTCTTTTGTTTTGTTTTTAATCCTCCTCCTCTCCCAGTCCCGGCCGCCGTGATTCCCACTCGTTTGAAGTCCAGCTTTTTGCCCGGGGTTCTGTTTGAAACAGCTCCTCGCTTTGGGTCCACACAGACCCACTCAGTGTGACAAGTCTTCAGCTAATACAAATGATAAAAACAACATACTTTTTTTTATCGCCCACAACATGCAAAGTATTGACTTTTTGTTCTCTTGTTCATCTGTCTATTTGGCTCATTTTGGTAAAAAAAAATAAAATTCCCAGACAGATACACGGCAGCTCGGTATTAAACGAACCTTTTTTGTCACTTCGTCAGCAGTCAGGGCCGCGTGTGGCTCTCTTATGACCACCTGCAGAAACTGATTAATCTTTTTCTGCAGCGTCCCACAAAGGTTCATCCCTGTGGTTTCCAAGCTCAAAGATACAAACTTAATCTTAAACCCCTCTCTAATCCTCTAGTTTGACAATACCCAGTGAATCCGTTTCTCTCCGTTAAATCCGGTTGAATTTTGGCTCCCCTTTTCTTGTAACACTTTAGCTGGTGTCTGGCTGTGGGCTCTGGCACGCTCTATGCCAGTATCGGTGAGGATCGCGGTTCACACTGAGCGCGTCCTCAAATACAAATGAGCTCCACAGGTTGGGTCCGGAGAGGGGATGATGCCTAATAGCGTGGAACAAAAGTCAGGGGAGTGGAGGGGGAGGGGACCGCCCTCTTATCTAATGGACCCCAGCGCGGACACGAGTGAGGAGCGAGGAACCCTGTGGCTACCGACAGCCGATCTCCACTTGAAGAGTGAGATTAGCGCTAGCATCACGGGCGAGAGAAAGGTCAGGAGCTTCATTACGCCCAGGAGTCTGAGGCCTCCGATGGACAGGTTATTAAGTTAAACCGCAGGCCACAGCGGTCGTGCTTAAGCCCGTCTGAGTCACCACAAGTGAACATGAGTAGAGTCCCCGCTCCAAAAATCAATGATGGCAATGTGAAGGTGTCCATATTATAATAATAATAATAATAATATAATAATAATAATAATAATAATAATAATAATTATCATTATTATTATTATTATTATTATTATGTTCCGATAATATTTACCACTATATGTATGTATGTATGTATGTACTATGTGTGTAAGTGTGTATTTGTTTACCATGTATTAGATATACACTTATCTTTGAAGTTTCTCTGAATAAGAGCGTCTGCTAAATAGCTGAAGGTGCATGGAAAATGTAAATGAAGTCTAAGCTGTATAATTTCCTTGTGATCTTGAGTAGGCCAGAAAAATATAAGCATCTATGGCATGTACCTCTAGTTACATTACAACACATTTCCAAAGCCAAAGATCCCTGTGCAGTATATGCAGTACTTCATTAGTATGTGTTTTTCTAACTTTTCCAAGTAAAAGTAGCCGACTGAAGAAAAATGCATGTTTTTGTATGAAAAATGCCTTCTGTTTTTTACATTAAGACATTGTTTTATTCAGTTGATAGTAAAATGTTTTTGATATCCTTGTCAACTTCCTGTCACTTATTTGACAAATGCCTGCTGCAAGCATGGCTATTTATATCCATTACAATTCATATCGGCTAGAGAAACCAGAAAGAAAGGTTCCTGTAGACTTCCTGTAGTGGTGTCTGTTCATAATTGACTATTATTACATCTGAGCAGCTAGATCAAGCTGCTAAAAATAGGAGTTATACAGGCTTACCTTGCTTTGGCTCACTGTCTGCACCCATGTAGCATGGTGGCACTAGGTTTGCAATAATATGGCTGAACCCAAGGCTCTTCATTGGCATAGAATGTATGTTTTTAAGGCTCTTATTCCCCATATATTTAAAACCAACAAAAACTAAATGACAAGTGTCAGTCATTTAAAAAAAATTAAAAAATGTTTATCCATGTCAGGGGGCAGCGTGGTTGTGGTGCCCCATCTCTCTGCCTGCAGCCGGCACCACAACCACGCTGCCCTCTCACAATCCGGTTTTAATAAATCATAATATAATACTGTTTCTCAACAGCTTTTGGGCCTGCACTTAGGATTGTGTTTTTGTTATAAATACAAGAGTGTACAGCTGTCTCTAAGTTTCACTCTCAAAAGGCATACCTGATGAATTATTGTCAAAAAATAAATATGATCTTTCTGCTAACAGACAGCTGTTTGTGACAGCTTTGCTGTCTTTGTCCACAGCATCCTGTCACTTTCCTGTGCAGAAAATGTGAGTTTTATATTATCTGACTGCCAACCGAGGAGCACAGAGATTTGCACATGAATCAGTTGTCATCCCTACACTGTGACAACTCTGTGACAGCTCAAAAAATCTGTCAGATTATGCACTTTTTAATCTATCATTCCACGTTTCCTGCTTCCTGTTCTTCTTCCTCCTCCTCCTCCTCACCTTGTGAGATCAAGCAGTGGAATATCGAGGCCATATCACAATTAACAAAGCGTTAACTCCCACTGCTAACAAAAGTCTCACTCAATTATGGATTCCAGCACAAAAGGTAACAAAATGAGACCGTATGGTACTTTAGCTTTTTTTCCAATTTCTTCAGCAGCCACTTGACACAAGAGATTAAAGAGAGAAGATTAGGTGAGTTTGAAAGCACCAACAACATCTGGGATAAAAATATAATAATAGTTTTTAAAATTGTCTTGCTCTACCCACCAGATGTTACTGTTTTCTGATCTCTGATGTTGAGGTTTGTGTTGGTTGAGCACTAAAATCAAACGGTTTTTGCAGGCCTGCAAGCGATATGTGTGAGCGATTAAACTAGCACTAATGATATCGACTGACACCTGAATTATGCACATTAACATTTATAGACTGTTTTTTTCAACTGTTTCATGTTAATGTTCTCTGCATCTGGAGTCAGTCATGCAGAGCGCATGAAGGATTCCTTTTCGTTATTTATTTTTTGGCTGTTTTCAAAGTGACATCATGCAGCATTATGTCTCTCTTGGGCCCTGGGAACAAAATCGACACCATGTTACCAAATGGTGGTCAGTTTATTATGATATCAGTCAAATATAATTAAGAACAAATATATATCATTCAGCTCCCACCAAGCACATCTTTAGAATGCAATAGTTGAGTTTAATGCAGAGCCAGAGATCCAGGGTCCAGATGTTCCACTAGCCTGCCCTTTGTGTGTTTTATGATTTAACCACACGTTTCATTAACGTAAGTATAGTTTTATTTATTAATTTTCAACACGGAAACCGTTACCCAGAGGGACCAACATGGTTTGCAAGGGCTCCTGAGGTTTGAACCAGCAACCTCTTAGTTACGTTACGAATCAAGGTCTACACAACAATACACCCCCATCTGGTGGGTTTGAATCCAGGAGTATGTGTGCAGATCCCGTGGGCAAATCTTCCAGCTACAGTATAAGCGCACTCAGGGTATAAAGGTAATAAACGTGCATTTTTTGGGTACTCGTCTCTTGTTTCCCTGTTCCGGTAGTGGCAAGCCGGAGTCCTTCCTGCCCAGCCCCCCCATCCCAAAGGCACCCAGTGTGCGCGAAGGCCAATCAATTGAAACGACTTTAACGTTTACAGACCTGTCAATAAGCGGTCCCCTTTGGTTCAACACTTAAGAAGTCACCCTCTGCCGGCACTGCAGGGCTTTATTTGGCCCAAGAAGGGTCGGCTCCTTCTGATCAATGAGCCTCAATGTCATAAAGCAAGCATGATCACCGTGAGGGGTCAATGGCGATTTACATTCCCCACCTTCTGCACCACCGGTACCCACCTCTGCCAGACTCTGGGTTCTGTTTGGGCCAGAACAAAGCCGACAGTTTTAACTGCCCACAGCTACCTGTGAGCGGCCACAGTCCGGAGGTCTTAGAGCCAAATGCATAAAGATGTATGTTTTGCTTCACAGTTTTATTGATTCGCAGAAGTGAACCATTAAATTACAAGAGTAAAACCGTTCTTTATAAACGATGGAAGGGCCATTACCAACATGCACGGATTCCAGGCAAGGCTTAACCAATCAATGTTTAAATCTTCTCTTGACCTGTTCCATGTTGTCTTAATTTTTTTTTCCTCCAGAAATACATTTTCCCAAAGTGGTAAAACGGTGTTCCACCTTCACTCTCAGGGCATCCGCTCCCATGGATGACCAGAAGGCCAGACTAATCTGAAGATAACTTTCAGAGTTTCCTCTAGGAGTAGATGTGTATCAGCTGAAACTGCTCTTATCTGCTGTGTTCATCAATGATCAATGAGCTGAGTGTTCTGTGGGATTAAGTAGGGGGAGGATGTGCCTGCTTACTGAATTGATTCTTTATTTGTTGCCTGTACTGTTCTTTGCTACAGAATGCATTAAGCTATAAAATCAAATCATAACTCAGATGTACAAATAAATGCAGGTATAACTATTTCAGAAACAAAGTTTTGTGAGTTATTTTAGATGGTACATTTCAAAAACTGAGTGTGGAAAAGAAAACAAATGATTGCATTTCTTCATCAAATTAAGTCAAATTAAAAACAAACATTGATCAACTCCAGCTTTCTTTCATGTAAACGCTTGCTCCTGTTGCGCTGCTTGTATTTGGTTACAGAAATGGTATTTCTTGGGGAAACACTGTCTGGCTCTCAGGGTTCAGTAGCAGTTTCTTGGTGTAAGCATTCCAGTAAGGACAAGCAGGGGATGACAAGAGTTGTGTGAAACACACAGGGAGATTGTGGGGTTAAGTAATCAATGAAGCAGTTAAATCGCTGAATTCGCTGACGGCTCTGAGACACACGGTCGACCGGCCCCTCTTTCTTTCTCATCCCTCTGCATATATTCAAAGCTTTGTCTTTTTTCCACTCTCTTTTTTTTTTGGCCTTCTCAAAATTGCACCATCGCAAGAATACACGTTCTCTGTGAAACTAGCACTCACTGATGTGCTGATGGCGAGATAAAAGTGTAGAGAATTCACTCAGAATTCTGAATAATTACCATGGTCAGCATTACTTTTTTCTCTCCTGCTTTTTGTGAGAGGTGCACCTTTGTGTGGCTGTGGAAGGAGAGGTTTTTTAAGTTGAGTCTATGAATGGATTTGGATGTACCCTTTTGGGGAGCTCATTTGATATGTGTTAGTAAATCTTTCAAAGCTGCCATCTTGCTTGTGTGTTCACCACTGAGTACCGGGACCTCTGTCAGCATTGAAGTCATCCAAAAAACCACACAAACCCACCTGGCGCCCTCACTGAACCAGAGCAAGTTTGCAGTGTTTAGACATGTCATATATTTTTAGCATTTTTCTTCCGTTATTCAGAAAATTGCTATGAATATGCACCTGTGCTATAGGACGTTTGGACATACACACTGCACATTACAGGTAGTGGCAGAAAGCATGCGAGCTAGGATGCAAAGCAGTGTGTGTGTGTGTGTGTGTGTGTAAGTGTGAGAGCTTAGGGGGTGTTTTTATGCAACTTCTAATTGTGTGGGTGTGTGTCAGTACCTGGTGCTGTATGCAAACGTGTGTGTATTTCAGGTCTTACCAATGTGCATTTGAATCATGTGTATCTTGTTGAGTCATTACTCTCGTGTATTCCTGCATATGGTTATGTGTGTGTGTGTGCATGTGTGTGCGTGTGTGTGTGTGTCTGTGTGTGAATGTTTCAGTGTTTCAGTGACATGTATGTAAGTATACTTGAAGGCCATGGAAATGACCATTTGGAAGATGGCACGGCATATGGGAGACAGCAAACAGAATTTCAATCATTCTGCAAGGATTCCCATTCCATATTTGGCCTATTTGACTCAAATTTAATGACACAGAAACCACACCAATTTCAAGTTTACAAAAAATTGCACCCATCACATTTATGGGTCTTCAGCATACACAACCCTGCATTGCTTCTTTACTGCAAACGGCAGGGATACATTTTACATTTCTGGTTAAACCCAGGGTGTATAATCGAATCTATGGAGATGGTTATGGATGAAGTCGGGGGGGGGGGGGGGCGGTTGGTGGGGTCATGGCTTTGACATTCCAGCCTCTCCATCCTGAGAAGTCTCTGGTGAATACAGACCTTTTCTGAAGATTTTCTAGTGGGAACCACAGCTTGAGGCAATTTTAAACAAACTTTCCAGCAGGAATTTGTGGTAAGGCATAATTATTTTTATTTATTTATTTTTTTTGCCTCCGTATTGAAGTTTGTCGCTCAAAAAGGTATTTAAGCTGGAGTTAAAGACCAGCTGTGTTTTCACTACTGCGCACAAGGTCATTCATGATGCATTTGCTAAAAATAACCATCTTTCAAAGGATGCTCTAATGCTAATTGTTTAGGGATTTATGATCAGATGAGCTGCAAATGAGTGTTGTTTGATAATTGCATGGAATATCATTTAGTGGAACTAATTATCAATTTTATCATTCAAAGATATTATTTTAATGCTCTTTCAAAGTTTCAGTGTTAGCTTGACTGCTAAGATTGAGGCACACAGACCCCCCTCCCCCC
Source organism: Anguilla rostrata (assembly GCF_018555375.3). NCBI lineage: Eukaryota > Metazoa > Chordata > Actinopteri > Anguilliformes > Anguillidae > Anguilla > Anguilla rostrata. Next base: position 20,728,780 of record NC_057937.1, on the reverse strand, counting down.
ACCCCCCTCCCCAGGCAGCTGTCATTTGGCAAGCAGATATACGAGAGAACATACCATATGCTAATGATGATATAAAAAATGAAATCAATAGATCAGGCTGCCTTCCTTTCTGTTTCACAGGAACACAAGAACGGATTTAAAAGTCACCAGTTATCATTAACTCTAATCTGCTACTTGGCAGCATTCCTCGCACTTCAGCGGGCTAGCAGGCTACAGCACGTAGCCAAACGATGTTTGTGAAGCGACAGCCGTCGCTGTGAAGTTCCGTCTAGGCCACAGAGACATTCTAAATGTGGAAACGCCGCGCTTTCTGGAAACTTGTTTGGGGGGTGTTTAGAGCAAGTTTTGAGCACTAATTACCCAGGGGCCCTCGCCGTTTCCCTTCCACGCCCCCAGGGGGGTCTTTTCCAGCTGCGACAAGGCCTCCCCAGATGAGCGCCGTCTTTAAACTGGGGCGTAATGAGCCCTCTTTGGCATACGGTGAAAACGTTCACGTTTTCTCAATGAAACCCGAAGGTCGGCTGCGGAAACTGGATGCCAGAGAACCCTCCTCAGTGCAAAAAAGAGGAAAAGATTAAAGGATATGTCACTGGGCTCCCAGGAGGTCACGTACACCCTCAAGTTCATAATTCAACATTTAGAAGTCATATTGTGTTTTCAAGTAGAAATATTACAATTAAGAAATGTCGCTTGAATTTTTTGCATTGTTTGTATAACTGTTATAACTTCTTGGCTAGTTGACAAGGTGTCATCCGAGTTTATATTTCTTGCACTACTTTTCTTTCTTGTGGCTTTACGTTCTACACTTGATCCCTGGCCTTTGAATTGAGTTCACACTGTAAGCTCTGGATAAGATTGTCTGCAAATTGACAGCAATGCAATCTATTGCTATTATTTTTATTTTTATTATTGATAATAACACAATTAATAGTTGTATCTAGTGACAGATGAATGAAGCTTCATGAAACATAGAACTATTAAGTGATATCAGTAAGCTGAACCATTTTGTTCTGCTGTTCAGAGCAAAATTGTTTGATTGTTTCAAACAAGTAAGCAATTGACAGCCCAATGTACCCATTATGGGAGTCCTGAACCCTCACACTCCCATCAGTAGTAGTAGTACTACTAGTAGCAGTAAAATTCAGCAGCAATGTATATCATATGAATTATGTCTGAAGCAACTTGCAAGGCCATTGTAGTAAAATTATGTATATCCCAGCCAGCTGCAACAAAACACCCAATAACAGTCAGTAAGAAAGTTCCGCTGAAATCACACCATTTTGATGTCATTTCTTTAGCGTAGCCTGCACTTTCTACCCCAACAAACATTCAGAACACTATCATGCACAGACAAATCAAAACAAATCTGTATACTTTATACAGTATATGGGTGCATAATAATGGTTGCAAAATGGTCTGACTTTTGCCAGGTATCACAGAACAGCTTTCATCAACATCAGAGATTATTATTACTTTACGATTTGTGTAAGAATCTAGGTCTACAATGAGATGAGTGCCTGTCAATTAAGCAGCTCTGATATGAGATTATATTAATTTTCTGTTGAATGATACAATGGTTGGTGCCATGAATTAGATATTGATTGATTCTCACCAAGTTAATCAGCACTTCAGGTGGGTGGGCAGAAAGGGTAGAGCTCAGAGGCAATTGCGCAATGTTTCCTTTTTTGTCAGCTTTTTGTCTTACTTTTTAGCCAAGGTATACTTCACTTCCTTTTGAAACTTTATTATCAATTTCTATTTGATTGTTCACCAAAGGCAAAAAAAAGTCCATCAACAGTTCATGTGTCCCTCATTTTTTATTTTACTTGTTTTAAATGGGCACTTCTGTGGCTGGCCCTTGTTTTGAGTGTTTTTAAAAAGGCCTGAGTGTCAGTAAGTGTCAGGGAACACTCGTTCTTTCAGCCGCTCAAAGTTAAGTTTAGGCAAAAGGGGTCTGCCTTACTGAACTTGAACCAGAGGGTTCAATTTCAGCACCTGCTAACCCGAGGGGCTTAGGCAGAGAGAGGGAGAGAGAGAGAGAGAGCTAGTAAGAGAAAGAGAGAGCGAGGGAGAGAGAGAGAGAGAGCTAGTAAGAGAAAGAGAGAGAAAGAGGGAGAGAGAGGAGAGAGAGAGAGAGAGAGAGAGAGAGAAGAGAGAGAGTGAGAGAGAGAGAAAGAGAGAGAGAGGGAGAGGGAGAGGGAGAGAGAGAGCTAGTAAGAGAAAGAGAGAGAGAGGGAGAGGGAGAGAGAGAGAGGGAGAGAGAGAGAGAGAGCCCAGCCGTACACAGACTGCGAGCGTCACGGCTCCCCAGCGCTAATGACGGCAGTCTTGAGTCCTCAGCCCCGCCGGCGTTGGGGGATAATTGCTCCCGACAAGAGGGCGAGTCGCGCACGCGGGGCCTTGATAAGCATTTCAGCCAGATGACAGAACGCAGAAGTGTATTAGCACCAGTGTGACATATCGCATTACCACCACCAATATAATAAAAGAGATACTAAACACTGTGGCAGCTTTTAAAGACAAGCCATTTCTCCTCTCTCCTGTGGGGCTATTAGCCCTCATTTATTGCTGCTGATAAGTTCCCCCCCCCCCCACTCCCCTCCACCTGTCACCTTGGAATAGAGACGCTAGCCGATTAACCATCGCCATGCCAGGCCTGAAGTCTCTGAACCTGTGACTGTGAAGACTGTGAAGGCCGACTTTGAGGGTTTTATTGCTGTGTTTTGTTGTGTGGTGTCATTTTTTTATTGATGACATCACAGAGTAAATTCATTGTGGCAGTGACTGTAACACTTGCTTTTCCCAAAGCTTTGCCAGTGAGGTTTTTTCCTACAGTTCCTGTAAATCTGCCTAACTGAAGTCAAAGAAGAAATCTGAATATACATGTGTTATTTATTTTATTTGTTTTTATGAAACCTATAACAGGCAGTGAGAAAGTTGCTGCTGAAATCTAAGTACCTAGCAGTCACTGCTTTAGCATAAGCTACACATTGTGCCTAAAAGCAATCCTTTACTACAACATACAACACACGAACATGCACAGACAAATCAATAGAGATCTATGTAAACATTGTTACGCAGGTCTGTATTTTCATACAGTATACGGGTGCTTAATCATGGTTGCAAAATGATCTCACTTTGACCAGGTATTACAGAACAGCTTTCAACAGCATGGCTTTTCAATCAATAAAATTCCAATTAAATATTAGTTTTTAGCAGTACTTTCTTACTGTCTGTTTGGGCCTTAGACAAATAACATAATATTCTTAAATTTTACACACAATGAAATGTAAGTTTCTATGATTGTTTTTATTTTTTTTAAATCTTCATCATAGATTCGTAGATTGGCCAGTTTACCAATAACCAGAGTGAATTCACCAAATTGTGCTTGTGTATAAAAAACAGAATTTCAAACAATACTCAAAACAAAGGAAAACTGAATCCAGGCTTTAGACCTTAAGGGTATGCCCATATTTAATTGTTATTTTGTATTGATTGAAAAACTATGCTAAATTAGTAAAATACTGAATATTTCTTTGATCAGAATACAGTTAACAGACAATAAAAAAATCAATGCGCATTGATCATTCTAGTTTTTTATTGTCTTGTTTTATTCACCCATTGTTTTTTTAAAAAAACCTAAATTGAAGAGTATAATCTATGACCAAGCCTTTTCCTGTCTTTCTGTGAGAAAAAGCAGATGTCCAGACAGCCATTTTCCGTAATTATTTTAACACTTGTGTTTTAAGAAAGAGACCCGTGTAACCGGAGCGCACAGACACTGAGGAAGGTTCCAAACCCGATAACTTGCACGCGCTTTATAGCCTTTACGCTATAAATGACGTCCTTGAGGGGGGGGGGAGGCCCAAGGGAGATCCTGTTCTGTCAGCTTCAGTTCCTGCTAACATCACATAATGATATTAGCAAATTTGCAGCTATAGTGTTTCATGCTTTATCTGGGAAATCTTAAACACCCATGTCGTAAATACTTGGTTATGCTATTATGGTGACTGGTCGGTTGTTTGGCTCAGTGTATCGGATGGCTGCTTCTTGAAGGGAAAAAAGAAAAAAAAAGAGAGAGTGAGTGCGAGTGAGTAATAGCGGAGAAGAGAAGAACAGCAGCCTTTCACTGTTTGTTCTCCAAGGTTCTGTAGTGCTCTGTTAAGCCTCACGTTAAACCTGGGTCACTTTCCTTCACTGTTTCTCATGCTAAATTTTTTGTTGTATTCAAAAGGTGCAATGGCTAATGGTGCTTCCAAAAAAGTTGTACATCGGAGCCTAAGTATCTTCTTTTTTTTTTTGGAAAGTGAGCTGGAGAACGTAAGCAGAAAAAGATTGAGTCGATGCTGGTATGTGTGTGTGTGTGTGTGAGCAAGGATGGGAGGGACACTGGCTATTTTTAAAAATACATAAGTAGTCGATTCCATTCATTCATTTCATTTAAAATCTGGAAGGTAAAATAAACAAATTGCAATTTTATGTCATTATTATATAGTTACATAAAAGTGTCTGTAAATCCATTTGATTTCCTGCATTAAAAATTCTGATGCTGCTCTTGATATGTTTGGAAGTTACACCTACTTAGTCTTAAATTACTGTAAAGTGTATTGCTTATTCAAATCGGTCAAAATGCACCTAATAAGCTGAAAAACTCTTGAAACTAAATTAGGAAAGTTATTCATAATGGGCGCCCAGAGCCTCTTGGCCTGTTATTTTCCGACAGTCAAGACTAGGGCTGTATAATTTGATATGGATATAGTCATTGTGGCTGCAAGATTTTGTTCTAGCCCAGCAATGAAACAGTCAGGTATTTGTCATCATGAGTTTGAATCAAACCATCTAACATTCTGTCAAGCCAGGTCCTGAAAACTCTATGGTTCTTGGATTTCAACATGAGCCCTGGTAATCTCTACCATGTATTAATTTGTGTAAGATCTGAGTTACAAGCCTAGTTCACTCTCCCACTGATCCAGGCATGACATGTGGCACTTGCGAGCGATTTCATCCGAACCTCATTATAAGTGCATTTCCATGACTCCCTTGCCTTAACCTCCCATACTTCTTTGCAAAACCACTTCTGTAACATCTATCCACAGTGCAGTCTGTAAGTATTTGGACCATTGACACAATTGTTGTTGTTTTGGCTCTGTACTCCAGCACATTTGGTTTGAAATGAAACAACATGAATAAATTGAGTTTAATGCACAAACCGTCTGTTTTAATCTGTGGGTATTTACACCCTTATCCAGTGATCCATATAGGAATTACATCAACCAAGTAATAAATATGATGACTTTATTTCAGATTATGTTAATTCGTCTTATTATTTTTGGTCCCCTATGTAAAGGGCTGTAATTCCTACATGGATCACTGGATATGGACATAAACATCTTTAAATTGAAGCTGACAGCCTACACTTAAATCTCATATTCATTGTTTTCTTTCAAATCCAATGTGCTGGAGTCTGAATGTTCAGTGACACAAAAATTGGGTCACTGTCCAAATACTTATGGACGGCATTGTATGTATATACACATTTGGTTAGATTACTACTGTAACAAACATTAATAACAACATAAATTGAATTAAATTAATTTCTAATCTAAGAGAATGTCATCTTTCCCTAAGTGAAAATAATGAGTGTTTTTCCTTTAACTTTTTTATTCTTTAGATCAAACACATCAGCACTTCATGCGTAGGTCACATTCACAGCTGAAGGATGAGAAAGAGGTTCCCGAAATCCAAAAGAGCCGGAGGATTCCTAGATATCACCGCGGAGATGGATCGGATATGTCCGCTCTCTTCTGCGCCACCAGACGTGACACATTTCACAATTCAATTTCAGACTCCGGAACTGTAGCAAAGCCATTTTCATCACAGAGGTGTGGGAGGAACAGGGATTTGCCTGGACTAATGGAGTCCCATGATTGCAGCCTGTCAGATAGTTAATAACCAAAGGGGGTCATGGGAAGTGACTGACGGAGTTAAGGTGGGGGGGGGGGGGGATCTGCTTCCATATTCTCCCGATCACATCTCATTTCTGTTCTTTTGGATTTCGAGACATTGGCTACAGAGACTTGGGGGGATACAGGGGGAGGGGAGTCAGCAGCCCTCCCTAAAATCGGTCCTGAGAGCCATGAGTGGCCCTGTCATTTCAGACAGCTATTTATGGCAGATGACAGTTTGCAAATATCTCAATCTGGGAGAGGGCATGCGGGCAGACACTGAGGAGCACCGTGAAATCGCTAGTCAGCACTCTTCTCTCGCCGTCAGGGCAAGCATCCCTCCTCAATCAGGACCTTGCTAATCTATTCCTCACCGATCAGAATTACGCCATTTAATGAAAATGTAAAAACTGCAGAGAAGGAATGGAATGGGTGACGCAGAAAGACAGAGTGGAAAGAAGAAGAGAAGAAAGGGTTTTTCATTACAGATGGGGAGAGAGAGGTGTTCATCTGAATGTGCCATGTTTCACATCTAAACTGTGGAATTATGTACCACCACCACAAAAACTTTTATATCTGTCAGTCTTTCCTCATTAAAAAATGTTTCACCCCTTCCCACCCACAGTGTCTGGCCCAGCATCCGGCATTGCACTGTTCATATTAAATACCTAAATTTGTATTTTATTCATAAATTAAACAAACATTTAATCTCCAATCTAGATCACTTTCAACATTTCAATAATGCTGATGCAGGTTGCAAAGTTTATGGTTAAATAAAAAACAGCACTGTGGCTGGATTGAATCTGGACATGTTAATGGAATGGAACACAGAACACTAAACAAAGAACACGGATAGAGGACAGGGAACCTGGAACACGGAACACTAGTACAGGGAATGTCACAGTGAACGTAAACCCTGGGAAAGTTGGGGTGACCCACGCTGCAGAAGGATTATGAGTTGCACAGGGTTTGAGCCTGAGGGAAGATTGGGGTCACAGAGAGAAGAGTCTGTACAGCGCGTCAGCAGAATGGTCTTCACTGAATTCACCACCGCTGTGTGATTAATGCCGCATCCAGGAGTAATGCAGTTCTGAATTTTTTGACTCACCTTTACTTTCGAATAATTACCTCTGGTATTGAAACATTTATAACCACATAGCAGCAAGCACAATTATGGTAATCTGTTTCATTCCTGTGTCTAAATGAAGCACAACAGTCAGAATCTGTGCTCTGAAAATATCATGTAAATGCATCCAAGCAGACATTACCTCTCGCTGTGCACCAGCTTGTTTCTGATTTTAAAATTACTATGGTGATATTACCTTACACTACAGGTTCAAATAGAAATGCAAAACAAGGACAAGCTGGGCAAAATAGTGTGGTGTATATGTTAGCAAACTGGACTACTAACTGGAATGTTACTGGTAAAAAAATCTTTGATTGGCACCGTCCAGATAAGAGCTTTTTCACCCAAAATGCATTGGTAAAAGTCCAGCTGTAAAACAATAAAGACAAGGCTAGGAAAATATGAGGCACCATAAATAAGCCCATAAAAAATTAATGATGGTTTGGGTTGGCATATTTATGCGATTCTATCGAAGAATGAGCTGATTGACAGCACTGAATATGAAATTCTGTGTATTAATTAAAAGGAGCATTTGATTGCTCATTACAAGCACAAACCATCCATTAAATTAATTAGGTGAGATTACTAAGAGGGATTCAGTCCCCTGTATTTGGCGTTTTACAGCTGTAATTGCACTAATTAGCCAGTCATCCTGCAGCTGTTAGCATGTCCACCATTTCAAGCAATCTAAGAAGCTTTGCCTCTGAGCATCTGGAGAACCTGAAGAATTTGATCAGAATTTGCCTGCTGCAGCTAATTGATTCCTTTTAAACACGTAAGAAGCATGCTTATGTGTTCATGTGCGATTGTACTGTAAAAATCTATTGTTTTTTTCCCCTGTTGGGGGGGTGGGGGGGTGAAGGGTGTATACATTGTACTTTGAAAAATTGCCCACGTTGTCTTGAATTGTGAAGTAGATACATTTTTTAAACTACATCTACTTTAAGCAATTGACTAACCTAATTGACTAGACAATTAGATTATTCTCACGTACAATAGATCACTGGTGCCATCGCAAATTATGACAAGGTGTAGTGTGCCTTCAGTGTGTATACATCAATAATAACTTTTTAAATATTGAATCTATACTAATCTTGTTCCCCCTTTTTCTTATTCAGGAAAAATGTAATTACTATATCTACCTAAAGGTAAATGATTGATGTATTAAAAGAAATTGTAGAGTAAAAAAAACCCAGAACTGAATGATCTCACAGTCCCACATGCATATACAATAACCAGATCCAGCCCAAGGCTCACAGAGGAAGCCAGTACTGGTTGCATCCCCCACATTAATGGCGTTACAGAATAAATCCAATAATGAACAGAAACTTGGCTACAGTGCCAATATGGGAAAATGGAGAGGAAATGTATGTCAGTCGGAGGGGCAGTCAGGAATCTATAGATGAGAGGAGAAAGGAAGGTGTTTTAAACAGTGTTTAACCCCTGATTTTTGAATTTTGAATAAGCAACTGTATCCCTGGCCCCATCTCATTGGTGCAATGTCCTCCATCAGTGTCATCATTCAGGAGACTGCCATGAGCTGCTGCCACTGCTTTTCACTTCACAGTCCAACAGCTGAGCTGCACAATCATTGCATCTGTGGGGTAGACTCAATGCCCAGCTGGCACAGGTAGACTGCAGCTGACTCACTTGGGACAGAGACAAAATAGTGATGTGAAAATGTCAATGAGCTCCACATGCATTGTTAATACTGAATTCTCCCGTGACTAGGAGAAACCCACTGACCGAAACCCAGATTTGACATGTTATGTTTAGTTATGTACTACACAACAGAGCTGACAGCCATGAGCATGGTCAGGATTTGCTACCAGACCGCGAAAGCACGTCCGTACTCTGGAATACAGATCCCAGTGTTTCAACAGGATGAGCTGTCCTGCTGCCTCAGGTTTGCATTGTGCATTTTTAGAAGAAGGTCACGTGCAGCTGAGTTTTGCAGCTGTACAAACAGTATTTTAAAAATTGGGCCAAATATTTTCAAAAGGAAGGCGGTAATTCACCGAGAAACAAGGGCAGCAGTGGAAAAGGAAGAGACTGGTCATTAGAGGAGCCCCCCCAAAAAAATTTTTTTTCAAGCTGCCTGGGAGAGAGAGCTTCCTGACTGATTTTTGATGCTCACAGAGATAGGGTTTTGGGTGGGGTGGGGGGGGGGGAGGGGGGTGTAGTTCAGGGGTCAGGGGTGTGTAGGGGAAAGAAAAACAGTAGTGCGTAATTAGGTTAAGTGCAGGCATATGAACAATCACAGCCTGATTCCAAAGAATCACAGTTTTATTGACCTCTGGCCCACACAAGCTATGGAACAATCCTAAGCTATCATCATCATCATAGTCATCATCATCATCAGCAGCAGCGGCAGGAGCCATTGCAACAGCAGTAGCAGCATACAGTAACTCTAGACCAGTGAAATTATATTTCATACGCACATGAAATATAACATTTTCCTTTCAGACCTCACCCATACCACTCAAATGAATCTGTGCTCCAGACATTTTGTAGGCCATATTAGGCCTATTCAGTCCGCATTGAAGATGACCAGCAAGCGCACCACTAGCAGCACATTCACGTGTGTTTAGACTCATGTTATCACAGCCCAGATAGCAACTGAGTGATAACCCAGTCCTGGCCCACACTTAGCAGTACAATTGGCTCACAAATCACCATGTAAAGACTGTGATGAGCTCATCTGAATCTGGCCATCAGAATGAAGCCACAACTCAACCTTGATGAGACCACATCTCAGGCATGATATGCATTCGGTAAATGGTAAATGGACTGCATTTATATAGCGCTTTTATCCAAAGCGCTTTACAATTGATGCCTCTCATTCACCAGAGCAGTAAGGGGTTAGGTGTCTTGCTCAGGGACACTTCGACACGCCCAGGGCGGGGATCGAACCGGCAACCCTCCGACTGCCAGACAACCGCTCTTGCCTCCTGAGCTATGTCGCCCCCCTGAGCTATTTGGGCCACATTTGGCCCAGAATTTAAATTCTGTGCTAAATCCTAAATGTGCCTGGTTACAGTTGCACTTGTCATTGCCTAACTGACTCTTGGGTGCCTAGACTCAACCATATTTGCCACAAATTGTCTATTAGGGACACCTTTGACAGATCTGTAGATGCTGTGCAGATCACATGTGAGTGTAAATGAAACTGAATCATGGGTTTCAGCTGGCTTGAGTCTTTTAGAAGTCATTGAGAAGACCATGGATCGTTCACAGCATTGATAAACATACCCTCCACCTGTTTTCATCCTTGATGTGCTTAGTGGCCTTTTTCCGTTGTATGTCTAGGCTGTTCCCTCGACAAGAATAGTTCATTTGTTAAGGAGTGTTACTCTTTTGCTTCCATTGCAGTGGTTTTGGAAAACTTTGGCAGGCCTACTGTAAAAATAAGGACAGTATGCCTGCATGAATGCTCATTTTCAGTGATAATGACACTACGTAGAGGACACCGCGTGGTGTAGTGATTAAGGAACTAATGCTATAACCTGAGATATGCGGGTTCAAATCCTGGGTGAGACATGCCCCTAAACCCCCCTACTCCACCCACCCTGCTACTTATAACTGTCTGAATAATTACTCAGAGATGGATAGAGATGTGAGAAATGGATAGTATGTAACAACAATACCCTGGTCATTACCCATAAACTGGATAACAGCTGTGTAATTGGGTAATGTAGTGTACGGGGTGGAGCTTGAACTTGAGCGGCACTTCAAAGCCAAAATTACAGCAGTGGATCCTTATGCTCGACAAAGCCTTAAGATGTATATTTTATATTTTATATCAATTAATACAAAGCAAATAGCCATAAACAGCATTGTTTGACTTTTTTCTTCTGTCTTTATTCTGTTAATTCCCTGTTCTGGAGGAGTTCTTCAAAGTTTATTTTTCAAAAACATCCATTTTGTGATCTGAGCATCGGCTGTTATTATTACAGGGAGATGGTATGAATTCCATGGGTTTTAAATGTGGTTTAAAATTCCACTTACATTCAAGAAACAAGGCAGATTTTTTCCCCCACAACTTTTCAGTTCATGGACTTAAGGCTTCGAAGGTTCTGCACAGCTCACCCGATCTTAAACAAAGACTGACATTTTCCATAGTCCAAAAAAAACATATCTTTTTTCACTCCATTACTCTTAATACCACTGATAATACAGCCAACTGGTTTGTAATTACTGTGGTAGACTGGGAGGCAACTCTGAATCACACATGAACTGTTCTGAAAGGCAATTATTCCTACAGATCTGCTCTGTGAGGCTTTTTACCAATACAATATCACAATTTCCGCGCCTTTCAAGTGGCAATGTGTAATGGACTTGCTCCATGCTTTGAATAAAAGGTGACAGGTTAAAAGCCTCTGTTCGGAGGTTTCTGCCCATTATTATGGAGAGGCGTGTGAGAGGACTTCCCGCTTCTCTCTCTAATAAGTTTCCATAGGCCCACGCTGTTTGGTCCTGGAGGAGGTGGTCATGGACATCAGAGCGAGCAAGGGAAAAAATGCTGTAGTGAGCCTGAGAGCATATACATTATCTAGAAAGGCTTGCATAGTGCACATTTCTGCACATTATCAATTTATGATGTTCTGGGTATGTGCCGAGGCAACTGGATGATGTAGTCAACAACCTCCATTCAGGACTACAATGCCTACTGCCCTTATCACAATGAACACTTCACAAGCTGCATTGACCAATACCCTAACCACACTCAATACTTTAACCACATCTTTAATGCACTTTACCACTTTCCCCAACATTCTAACCATTATCTAACCAAGCATCTTCCCCACAAGTCTGCCCCAAACAGACCTGACCACTGCACTAAGCACACTGAACAATATGTCCGAACCATGCTGACCACTACCCAAGCCACACTTGAACACTGCCTTAAACGCTCTGCCCACTACGATAAATGCGGTTTAACAACACTGTTACCACTCATTCCCTTTGTTCTAACCCCATTTTAACCACTGTCCTAGTTACACTGACCTTGCCTTGTCACAATGACCACTGCAGTAACCAGTCAGGCCATGAATCTAATCACATTCTACCCCACCACTAACTAAACTATCCATTGCCTTAATATTAAGTTGTGGGGGTTTTGTGTTTTTACATTCCCTGGCAAAGTGGCAATTTGTATATTTATTTGTGTTAAAATGAAAGACGTTAATTTGATCTAAAATATTGCTTGAAATCCCATTTTTTCCCCCCCATTCTTTACTTGTAATTATTTTACTTTCCTTGTGTATTTTTGTCTACAGACAAATACAGCCACATTCATCATCAACAGCAGCAGGAGATGGAACACATCATACCTATACTATACCTGCCTACCTCCTACCTTTCCACATCTGTTCAAATGAAAGAACAGTACAGTTTCATTCTGGATCCAAAGGTAGTGGGCAATATCATGAATAAAAAATGTAAAAAAATAAAAAATAAATAAAAAAAACTTTATGATGGGTTGTTTTTGCAGTGATATTTTTTAATTGCTTTCGACAAATTTGTTTTGAGACGAGCGTCAAATCTGGAACATTAACGCGTATTTGGACAGATGATCACATAAAACGCGCTTCCTTGGGGAGCTGTGCTGTTCTGCGGTAATGAGTGGAGGTAATGGAAGAATTCACACTGACAGATGTACCCATTTAAAATAGTAATAACCACAGTTAAGATGGCAAAGAGCAAATTACGCACAACTTTCATTAAAGAGCCTGTTTATCGGGAGTCCTTTTGGGACTTGTCATTCCTTGTATTCCCAGGGAAGGTAGGAAGCTAGCGTTAGGGTTTCATTGTCCCTCAGAACAAGGTCATATTGTCAAAGGTACTGCAAGCGGCTGTGTGCTAGCTTTCCCTGAGAACATGGCACGATGTGATCTCCCACACGACACCTGCTTCAGATTGGATGAGGAATACGGAACAACTTATTTTAGAAGCTTACATTAAAACAGGAATCAAATTCTGAAAAGAAATTGGGAAATCGTAAATGAGCTAAACGTTGCACACACCCACACACACTTACACTCACACACACAGGCGCGCACACACGCACATATACACACACACGCATATACAGTCTCGTCTCCTGTCTGCTGTCTGATTAGCAATTCTGCCACTTCCACACAGTATTAACTTGGCATCTTTCCCTGCGTACAGTGTCTTTAGAGTATGAGGTACGACCATTGTAAAGCACAAGAGAGCTCGGTGCTATGCGCTGTTTATACACAAATTGTCATTGTCTAACTGGACTCTGATGAATTGTCTGTGTTTCTGTAATATATGGAATCGATCAGTTACAAACAACCCTTTTTGACATGTGTGCAACAGAACGCTATGTCCTCTGACAGCCTGTACAATTAGGCTACACATCATATGCACCACAAGTCATTTTAATAGACGTTTTCTATCTTTAACAACGTGTTAAATGACATGTCTTATAATTACCACCTTCAGGGTAGAACACTGGATTTTGAAGCCGACATGAAAATCAGGATAATTACCCTAAATTAGTCTTGTCTTCCAATAATTCCAGTTCCCCAACACTTTTTTTATTTATCTGAGCCTGCCATATGTTTCTTATCGGATGCATCTCTAGATTAGTAGTAAATAGCTGAGGTGCATCAAAATGGAATCACACTGGACGTGCCACTTTGTCAACTCATATCTATGGTATTTTCATCCATGATGAATATAATTTTTTAAAAACACGTGTGTGTGTGTGGTCTGTGTGTGTATGTGTGTGTATTTTTCCAATTTTTCTCTCGATTTGTAATCCCCAATCATGCAAAACTCAACACAACCTCCACTGTTTGTTCAGGAGCACAGAGAAAAACAGGTGCTCTCTCTGAACAATGTCACATTCACAAGGCAGGCTCACACAGATATGAGTCAAAGGACACTTCATGTGCAACTTGACAATCGATCAGCTCTGGTGTGCTTTGAGATGATATCATCGCTGCTGACTGAAATCCCCCACCCCGGTCAATGCTAGAGCTAACTGTACATTGTCTTGCGAGGCTGACAGCTACGGTTGGAGCTGGTATGGCCAAGATGCTCTGCTCTCTGCTCTTTGGTTGAATTTAAAGCGGGACTTTTACTGATCTTCACAGCCTTTACAGGAGAGGACATTTTTATTATTTAATCGAAAGTTAGCCTCTCTCTGTGGCCATTACAAGGGAGACATGGTAATTGGTTAATTGAAAGTGAGATTCACTCTGTTGCCACTACCGAGGAGACATATTGATTATTATTATGGGCGACATAGCTCAGGAGGTAAGAGTGGTTGTCTGGCAGTCGGATGGTTGCCGGTGTGTCGAAGTGTCCCTGAGCCAGACATCTAACCCCTAATTGCTCTGGTGAATGAGCATCAATTGAAAAGCGCTATGGATAAAAGCGCTATATAAATGTAGTCCATTTACCATTTACCATTAATCAATTAATTGAAAGTTCAGACTCACTGTGTGGCCGTAACAGGGCAGACATGTTAATCGAGTAATGGAAAGTCCAGACTCACTCTGTGACCATTACCTGGTACACATGCTAATTGGTTGAATGAAAGTTAGACTCACTCTGTGGCCATTACAGGAGAGACATGCTAATTGGTTAAATGAGAGTTCGACTCATTCTGTGGCCATTACAGGAGAGACATGCTAATTGGTTAAATGAGAGTTCGACTCACTCCGTGGCCATTACAGGAGAGACATGCTAATTGGTTAAATGAGAGTTCGACTCATTCTGTGGCCATTACAGGAGAGACATGCTAATTGGTTAAATGAAAGTTAGATTCACTCTGTGGCCATTACAGGAGAGACATGCTAATTGGTTGAATGAAAGTTAGACTCACTCTGTGGCCATTACAGGAGAGACATGCTAATTGGTTAAATGAGAGTTCGACTCACTCTGTGGCCATTACAGGAGAGACATGCTAATTGGTTGAATGAGAGTTAGATTCACTCCGTGGCCATTACAGTAGGAAAGCATGAACATGCCGGAGCCAGGCGATACCTGCTGTCGCTAGTTAATTGTGTCGGAGCTGGCATATCTGTCTGGAGCTGTGCAAGCGTACAATGGCGTCAGCCTGCAGTTACATCCACATTATTACCGCTGCTGACATTAGTGCGAAGCCTCAGGGGACGCCTGCAATTCGCCACTGGCTCCCAGACTCGTGCGCTTCTGGAAATGGTGAAGGTTAGAAATTGTTCCCAGTCACAAGCTTGTCAGCTTGGCAATATCAAATTTACCTTATTTTTTTATTATTATGTCAAGGGGTTTCTTTAGCAGGACAGCTTAATCCAGCATGATTCCCAATATGGTTAAGAGGAAACGATGAATGCTAGTATGCTATGCTTTGTGTTTTAGGGACCGTTTGAAATTATAATATGAAAAGTCTGTTTTTGGGTTGTATTTAAAGTTAGTGAGTGTGTGTGTATGTAGAGGTTTGTGTGGGCGTGTCTGTGTACGCATGTGTGTGTACACACGTCCATTTTTTACTTGTATTGTCTTCACCATAGTACTTCTGTGGAGACTCGATGAGGCTCACATGCACATGTCAAACAACCTGTCAGCTGTGTGAGCCATGTCATGTTAATTTTAACCCCCTTCCCCCCCCCCCCACCAATGTATGCATTGTACGTGGGTGCATTGTCGGGGGCCATAATAAGAGCATCTCTGTGTTTGCATATGCAGACACCGCACTCAGGGTAGGAGCGCTTGGCAGGGGCAGCTGTTGGGCTCACACTGTGCTTTTGAGAACCTGTTAGGGGAGACTATAGCTAATCTGATTTACACAGAAACTACCCTCCTTTTATTCTTAATTGTCCCACTGTAGCATTTAAGCGCTCATTGATCCTCCGGAAAGGCATTAAGGAAAGGAGCCACTATTGCTGATAATATTCCCTGCCGAGCGATGGCACATCAAAGGACATTTTAATGTCATCGTCTTTCTGAGGGAATTTGTAGGCCTGTTTTTTTTTTTTTTTTTAAACAGGCCTAGCCTATGAGTGAAAAGGACACAGCCTCTGACAGACAGGCGAGAAAACGAACGCGTGTCCATGCATCGATTTTCTCTTTTCCCTCAAAAAAGAAAAATAGTTTACCATGTTTAAGGTATCCGCCAACGTTTAGAAGTCAAATATGGGGTTTCCATTGTTAGCCCTAGAGAGTTCTCTTTCTTGACCTTGTTCATAAACTGCTGTGGATAAGTAAGGCTATTGTGTAAATTTTGCTGGTTTGTAGGAGCATTGCAGTGTACAGGTGGCATTGGTTTGAAATGCTAATGAGTTCCATGAACTTGTTAAGATGCAGAGATGAATGTTGTTTATTTCAGATTGCATCCACACCAGTCAATTTTTAGAATTTATTTTTATCATGTTGATTTTGTGCTGCAAAATTAAGCTCCCAATTTACCAACTTGGATTTTTAAAAATGTAATATTTTAAGGAATTGAGTGTTGACTTGGGCCTTTCTGTGTGGAGTCTGCACATTCTCTTCGTGTGAGTTTCCTCTGGTTACTCCGACCCTGCTCAGGATAAGCAGATGTGGATGATGGATGTACAGTATATATTAAGATCCCTCAGTGGTGTTGTTTCAGATCACAATGGAGAAAATGACACATATTTAACCCTCAACGTTTCATCATGTGAAGACAAACGGTTGCCAATTTAGGCCTTGGAAATAAGGTGTGCAGACTGTTCATTGATTTTAATTAAGCACGTACTGTGGGCACTGAAACACCCCAAAAACCAGCAGACACTGCGACCCTCCAGAGCTGAAGCGTAACATGCCTGAATGGCTGAGCTAAGCCGTAAGGCCACCAGTAGAATGTTTAAACTCCTCCCCTGCCCTCCATCTGCCCCCCCCCCAACTCCCCTCCATCGCTGTCAGACATCACATCATTCACAGTCCCCAATCAGGAAACGTCTCTCTCTCTCCTCTCCCAACTCCTCTGTTTTTGTTTATTTATAGCTTGTTATGAATGTTATCTGCATGCCTTCAGGATTAGTACTTTGGTTCTTGGTTGGCATGGCTAACTTGCATAAGCACTTTAGTGATGTTCAATTTGCGCTAGCTAGTCTGGGAAAGTTGTTAGCTGAGTCCAGCACTCCCGCTCAGGTAAGCTGCTCGGCATGAAAGCATCTGCAAAACTGACGGAACATAATGGTTTCAGAAACAGTTCACACCTTTTTGCACATGCCTCAGGGGCCATCTCTATTAATGGGGAGGCGTGGCCCTTTCAAACCAACACCTCCTGCCACCCCTGCCCTCCTGTCTCCTCCCCACCACCCCCAGATGTTTTGATTAGCTGTGTTTCATACGCCGGTCCGATCCTGGGATTAATGATGGATAATTTGCCTGCGGTTGGCACGGCAGCCGCCGCCACGCTGCCAGCCTTCGGGCACCATATGTGCAGAAGCAGCTGTTTCCGTCACTCTCCCGTGCCCAGATGTGTCAAGCAGGACGCCCCCTCCCCTCTGCCGTCTTGCCGGGGTTCGTCAGGGGTGGAGCGGGGAGGAGGATGGCGGATTTTAGAGGAGGAGGAGGGATCCAGGCCTTTGCACCTAATTACTGTGTTGCAGCCGAGGACTTGTTTCTTAAAGGCCCGGTTTTAGAAGCAGCTGAGCGCCAGCTGTTGCCACAGCCAGACCGGTCACGGCCCCCGTACTGACAGGGCATCACCGTAAGCCCCGCCCACAATGCTGACACATATACACACTGCAAAAACCTCCAACAGGATCATCACATGCTACAGACTTCCCTGATATCAGGATGTATCTTGTCAAAGTTGTCAATGACTAGAACAGCTTGAAAGATCATGTAGTAGAGGGAGAGATCCTCAATGTTCAAATCCTGACTTGACACTCTTCTGGATACTTTCTAGACTGTCAGTAAATGATTACCCTAGATGACCCTTTTTCATTATTTTATTCTTACATCCTTGCATTCATTGATAAACCTCTTATCCTTATTGTCATGGAGATGGTTATTTTGTATTCTGTGCATACACAGCATGAGTAAGAAACGTGTGTTTCCTAATACATCTGACCTGTGCATTGTCCTTTTCCTCATTAAGGTAGGACACATGCTCATGCACACACACATGCACACACACACCCATGCGCACACACATACACATGCAAACACATGCACATGCACGCACTCACACACACACACACACACACAAGCACAAGCATACACTCACACCCACGCATATGCACACACACACAGACACAAAGTACTGGAGAAAATGGTCTGATTAGACACCAGAGCGTGAGACATCCATACGCAGTGTCTTAACAGAATGAGCCAACAGCATGTTCTCAAATGAAGTACGTTTTCACTTTATTATATTAGATTTATTTAGCTGTTAGCCAGAGTGACTTACAATGCAGGAGAAACATAAGTGCATTGCCTAATTAATACACTTAGGTTTCTCATATATTGTCACTCTGGGTAAGTGTGTCTGCTAAATGAATGTAAACTCAAAACAATGTTTCTTTATTACCTCATTTGAGCCATGCTGGTGGCTCATTCATACATTGTTCCAGTGCATGGATGTGCTTTATGTTCTGGTATCCAGTTGGGCCTGCCTCTCCAAACTGGGAGAAAAAATTTATTAGAAAAATTATTAAAATGCAAAAGCAAGAACCTGTGCCTGTGTGTGCACGGCATGTGTGTGTGTGTATGTGTATTCATGCAAAAGAAATGTCTCCTGGTTCACAGATAAAAAGGACCCCCAGGCTGGGTTTCGCATGACTGCTCCACATTATGATTGATACCTTTCAAGCAGAACTCCAAACGGTAGCAAGTCCTGTCATAAATACGTCAGGTTCCATTCCCAATAACGGGCCGTGCATGTAATCAAATCCCGGGGGTGAGAACGCCGTCGGCCGTCGATAAGCCTCTGTTACCGCCGTCGGCCCTGCGCATATCGCCACCTCCAAATGGCCCGGCAGCAGGGGCGCGTGCCCGCACCAAGCCCAAAGATCGAGCTCCTGCGACACTGGTTCCTCTGTGCCATTGATCACTGTGCTTCTCGTCAATAACGCCTCGCTTTTTTGCTAATGCACGTGCAGCACCTGCAGTGCTGATGTGACAGCTGTACCAAACTTCACACCGGCACTCTCCTGGCTGGGTACCTTGAGTCCCAAAAACAGATATTCACGGTGGGCCAGCTGTGTATGGTAGCGAGCTTCCAATTCAAAGGTTTCGGGCTCAAATACCAGGTGTGGCACAGCCGTTGTGCACATGAGCAAGGTACTTAATCTGAATTGCTTCTGTAAAAAATATCTTCCTGTATAAATGGATTGTAACAGCTTTTATCCTTGAAACCTCATAGCCTCAAGACTTCTGGCCCAGGCTAATATTGCAGAAATAAATAAATAAAAAATTGGGGCATGGAGGGAAAAAGTGTAACGATTAAGATATGGAGGGGGAGTTCCAATTCTCACTGCAGTCCGGAAGCTACTGTCTGTTATACAGACTTTTGCACACAGTCTCCTGTCATAAACTCTTACAACCTTAAAAAGTTGGGTTAATATGATTAAAATTATTAAATGATTGCATACAATCACAACAGGCCTGGATTCAATCAACCTTTGTTCTTAACATTGTCCTCAATTTACCTACTCTTCAAAGGGTCAATGTTCACAATGACCGCAGTGAACTCCTCAGTAGGTGACAATCAGCAGGATTTGACTTCACATATTCACTTTGTGTGAAGATACAATCCCCCTCATTGATATATTTATTTTTTTTTTTAAATGTGAAAACCTGAAATATTGCGTGAAATTTCATAAACGCTGCTGCAGTATATAATTCATGCTTTGTCATTTGTGGCCAAATTACTTTTGCTTTGTCATGATTTTATTCATTTTGCGGGTTCCGGGCTTAATCGCATGAGCTTGTCGAGTTGCGGCACTCATGGTGAAAATCGAAAAGGCTTTTCTTTTTTTTTTTTCTTGGCTAGAGTGGCGTATTCTGTGAGAGAGCCACCCACGCTCACTGAAAAGACAGCATACGCGCAGCAGAGATGGGAACTGCGCGGTATGATCCTCACGCGGTTGGTGGTTGTAAACATAAATGGCATTTTCACATTTTCGCGTTTTCCGTGAGAGGGGCGAGCGGGGCTGCGCGGCTGCTCTCGGCAGGTCGGGGCCCCCGGGCGGGCTAAGCTCAGGAGAGGAGTCCTTTCCCGGCCCCTCTCTCGTCACACTCTCGCCCTCTGGGAGCCCGCGATCCCTCTGGGTCCCATTATTGCCTTTAACATATGCAAAAAGCTCACTGGATCCTACACCACACTCACTGAGGGACCTGACACACTTACTGCGTAGTGCCCACACATTCTGAACAGGCCGTCTGTGTGTACATGTTTTTTTTTCTTTTTTCTTTAACGCCTTTAAAGTGAATTTGCTTCGCCTTTCAAAGAGCCGAAGAAGACAAGGAAGAAGAAGCAGATTGTTCTCTGCGGTTTTGAGACAGAACATGTATTCAATGCATTCTGCCACTGTGGTTAAATTCTTGTCATTATTTCTCTCATGTAGAATAGGTTAATCATTTCCTGATGTTGATATTTCCATAAACATAAAAATCTAGACAGAAGTAAAATTTCAATTTTTTCATTCTCAGATACAATTACAGAGATAAGCTCTGCCTCATTGGTTCCATGGTGTGTAGCTGTGACATTAGTCCTTTGAAATGTAATGCTTGTGACTTATTTAAAGCTGTGTGAGTACTACTGTACAATGTGTGTCTTTAGAATGTTTGCATTAGGATATGTTGGACTTTTAAGTATATATTATGAACCAAAACATTATACTAAATTATAATTATCATTGTTGTATTTTTTAGTCACTCTTTTGTATTTTCAGGTATACATGACTTTTTTAACCAGAATTTTACATGTGAGAACAGGGGGGAGTGTACTGGTAATAATTTATAATCAACATTACTCATTCTTATTATCAACACTACTAACATCATCAATGCTACAGGTTATGAATGAACTGGCTCATATTTATTGCTGTGATACTAAATATGGCCAACATGTCTAGACTGACAAACCCATTCTTGCTCAGGGGCAGCTTAACTTGCATGGTGTTTCCAGTCCTCCTGGTCTGCTTGTTCTGTCTGTAGGAAATAGTTGCTGGGACAGTGATATGAGGTTTGAAGGAGTTTTCTTTAAAAAGAAAGAAAGAAATGCTTTGATTTCAGCTATGAAATTATAATTTGGACAAGAAAGGAGGTACATATAGGAACTCATTCAGAACCATCTTTGTTCACCAAGCTGGAAGATTGGATTTTCTTTTTATTAAATTATCCCTCTTGTGGGTGCTCTGGAGGGGGGCTTTTGGGCAGGGGGGGTGGGGTGGGTTGGGGTGGCTAGATCTCATCTTTTTCGGTGTTGTTGTGAGCGAGGCTGGCATAAAGCGCGATTGTGAGGAGAATGAAGGGGTTTTGTTCAGCCTCTGCCCTCCTGCAAGAAAAGGGGGTTCGTTCACTTCTTTTTTGTGCCCCCCCCATCCCCCTCCCCCTCCCCCAGTGCTCTCCTCTCCTCTCTGTTGTGCCAGCATTAGCCCTGAGCCTCTCGCTGAGGAACAAGCTCTTTGATGTGGCCCCGCTGGGCCCTGATTGGTGGACGACGGGCAAGGTCAGCGAGGGCCGGCGTGGGATTGGGCGGGGGGATGAAAGCGAGCGGGGCAGAGACGGGGCACCTGCGTACAGAGCCTCGCACCCCAGTGTCAGCGTCTCGCCCACCCACTCTTCCATCTTCCCATTCCCCCTTTCTCTTTTACACCATCTCCCATCTACCGAAAATAAAAAACAAGGGTGACGAGGACTGGTACCAGCTCCCAAGTCTCAGTGATGCTCTGTAAGACAATAAATTTAACATTTACAATTAGCCATTTAGCACACCCTCCTTACCCAGACATAAATCTAAATAAGTGTGCACCAAAAAGGTCTGGGCTAAGAGCAACGTTGATACCAGGTTAACAGCATCACAACTCATAGTTTTAATCGTAATTATTTAATATATATTGGCAGTTTTGATTTATCCAGTTAAAAATATAAATAATCTAAGATCATTTCAAATTTAGAATTTTAATTATGACATCATGGAAAATCTACATCATACCATTAAGTGCCATAGTATTGTTGGTGCGAGAGGTAAATTGAAGATCAAGGGTTTTAAGGGTATAGTTTTGGAGAATAAGCAGGGATATTCAACTCAGAATAAATGCTGGTTTTTGAGCCAAGATGGCGCAGGAGAGAATATATTCGTCCTTATGCTACTGTTTTTGGTAGCAGGTGATGACATTAGCTGTGCAGTTATGGTGCTCACGTTAGACAGGTGTCGTTTATGTGTTATTTTAACGTGTGGTCAACCACACAGTACAGGTCATGGTAAGCTGTATCAGAAGACTGGGGCATGTTTTTGTTGCCGCATGACCTGTTCTTTTCCTGTTTGGACCAAACTGAACTCACAGTAAGACATTCTTTGATGTTTTAAAAGAGCTTTTGGTGCCTTGAATCACGTTGTTAGTTTTAATTTTGTTTTTTGTTTCAAACAGCCAGTATTTATAAGGTGCATCTTCATAACTATAAGCTTATACTTGTAGGTTTAGCTTCAGTCGAACCACAATATACTTTGTAAATTTGACTAATAATTAATTATATTGATCATTGTTTAGTTTGATCTCTAACTGGATTTATAATGAAAATATTGAAGGTGGGAAAAATCTGAAATCTGACTGTACCAATTCTACTTGGCTGAGCAAGTATTCACTTACAGTTACACCATGGCTTTCCAATATAACCAAGCATTTTTTTAAGGAAATGGATGGGCGCCTTGTCATAAAACAAAGTACAAATAATAAAGTAAACACAATGGTCAGTGTGGAAGAGTCTCTCTCTCTTCACTATAGCCACGTATCCAAAAAGAAGAGGAATTCCTCCACTTCCCCGGCTAATGTCCGTAAACGTGAAGCAGGGCTGACGTGGGCCAACATCTGTCAGGATTCCGCTCTTCGGCTCTTTAGCTCCGTGGGAATTTGATTAGCCATAAAACGGCGCGTTATTTCATTCCTATTAAGGGGCATTTAGAATTACCAGAAGGTCAGCGTTTTTAAAAAAAAAAAAAGAAGAAGAGAAAGGAAAGAAAGGCCTTTCTCAGTTTTATTGAGGCGTCTCTGCAATAATGGCTCTGTTTCAGAGCCAGACATATGCCGCACGGCAAGAGCCCCCGGCAACAATGGGCTTCTGTTGATTGTCATAATTTGGACATATTCAGCATTTTTCAAAGAAAATATGATCCCGCAGCTCAAACAGATGGGCTTTTGGTGTACTGAATGGGGTGGGCGGTGGGGGGAGGGGGGTAATAATTTATATTTAATTAGATTTTAGGGACCACATTTGTAGCAGTGCTGCATTTTATTATTTTTTTGGTGGTGGTGGAGGGAGGGTGGGTCACAGTACCTGTGTAGCTGAAAGTTGAAGCCAAGCTGCTTTCCGATTTGATAAAATTTAAAGGGGAATGAGAAAAGTGAATAATATTATAATGTGCTATGAATGTGCAATGCATTCAGTAAAAAATAAAATATAATATGGAATTGTTGGGTTTTTTTTGTTGTTGTTGTTTTCACAAATACAGAAGCATAAATAAACACAAACTGGCCAATCCAAATTCAGTTTAAACACACACACATACACATACTTTTCTTTCCAAATTATGAATCTTTCAAATATTTATTTTTCCAAGAACTAATGTTTCTTTAAGTGTTGTATGTGGCTTTTTTTTCTCCCTTTCTCTTTTTCGATGATGTTGACAGAATATGCAGTCAAACAGGTCCCGGTCAGTGCCTCTCACTGGCAGGCTGACCCGATGAATCCATTCTCAGGAAACACTTTTACGATAAAGACGTCGCTTTGGCTTTTTGGCAGCGTTTGTTGGGGAAGAAATGCAAGCTGACCTTGTGTAAATGGCAGTTGTTGCTAAGGTGACCTGCCTGTAAATGAGGGTCACAGTTCAGGTGCCAGGGGTCAATGGAGGTCCTGGCCTCTGTGTGGGCAGGGACACAGTGTTGCCAGCACCACTTGACCCCACCCCTTGGCCCAGCATGTGTTTGATTGTGCTGGTGCTGATACCCATCTTAAAGGTATTGTGAGGTCAGGCCAGCCAGCACAAAGATGTGAAAGGTGAAAGGAAGAAAGATCTATATTTGCCTGCAGACCTCTCTCTGCTCTGGCAGCAGGTCTCAGATACCTCAAACTTGAGTAATTTTGTCAATAAAACAGGGAGCAAGCGAAGAAAAAAAAAGAAAGTGTTGTTTGTACATTTTACCTGCCTGCGTGCAGTAGAACTGATGTAGAACATTTAATGGCTTCTGGCAAAGGTTTATGAGAAAAAAACCTGACCGTTTCACTCCAGCACCACGTGGGAATTTGGTTTCGTGTTTTGTGCCTTTTAATCCCTTGTTTTCATTGATCTTGCCGGCGCGGCGTCTGTGCCGAACGCCTCGCAGGAGCGGCCTGGGCCGCGGCGGAACGTGGGCGCGCAGCGGGTCCGCCAAGTCTGCGGCGCCCGGCGCTCGGTGAAGCGCGCGGCGCTCGGGACCGGGGGTCCCGCGAAGGCCGTGACTAGCGCGGCGGCGCTGCGCATTAGCGTAGCCTCGGCGATCTCCCTCAAGCCCTGGAGCGGGGTGAGGGAAGCGGGGGCGGGGAAAGCGGGGCGCGGAGGTGTGTGTGTGCGGCGCGCGGGGAGCGTCATTAAGCGCTAGCCAGCAGGCGGCCGCATTCTCAGGGAGGGCGAATGCCTCAGAGCCCTGAATCAAGGCGGGCCCTGGGGCCTCGGGGATCACACGCATTAATCAGGCCTTTCCCACCTGCAAACAGCGGACATCAAGCCAGGGGTGTCAGGCTGTGTGTACTCTTCAGTTTAGACCATGCAACAGCTTCCTGTCTTTTGTACTGATCTTTCAATAAAAATTATCGATCGCAAAAAAAAAAGTTCAGTGGTCAAGGTCCAGCTGTAAAATTGGCAGAACATGAGATTCCAAACAGAGCTCCTGAAATGAGCTCACACCTCCAGAAATGCTGTCTGGTTCCTGGAGTGGCAACCATCTCACCCCAAATTCAACCTCTCACTATGGAGGGACATTTAACTATTAAACAGAGAATGCAATTCAGTTCGCCGTTCATTTTTTTATTTGTGTTATATGACTCACTCCCCCTGTATAATATTCCCTACCGTCAGTTTTGAGTTTCACATTTCAAATTAAAACAACCCTGGCCTTTCATTCAGAAAATTAAGAGATGATTTCTTCTTTTAATTGAATTTCAGTGATAAAGACAGAGGGGGAAGTTTGCCTTTGTAATGTGAGAAAACATTCTTTAAATTATTCAAGTTAATATATTTTATATAATATATTTTCCCGCCTCCACGGCACAGTGAGAAGTATATTGATTTTACCTTTTCTGTTAGAACTGAACAAAATGAAAATGTTTATCTTTCTAAAACCATTGGGATGTGCTATTATCAAAATGAATAAGCGAGAGTGCGGAGAGAAAATCAATATTACAGTCCCTGATGACTCAGCAGCCAGCTACCTATTATACAGCTTAAGAGTAAGCTTTTACTTTCTGCTGCCCGAGATGTCAGGACCTTGAGAAAAATGAATTTGGACCATCATCCATGTGGGTGTGCATGTGTACATGCCTATGTGCATCTGTGTGTCTGTGTGTGTGTAAGTGTGTGCCTGTGTATTTGTGTACATGCCTATGTATATGTGTGTGTGTTTGTATATTTGTGTGCATGCTTCTGTGTGTGTGTGTGTGTGTCTGTGTGTGCATGTGTCTGCCTGTGTAATTTGTCTTTGAATGTGTGTGTGTGTGTGTGTGCGTTTGCGTGTGTGTGTGAGTATGCATATGCATGCATGTATTTGTCTTTTCCTCTTCATGATCATCTCCACATTCAGCACCTGAATTACATATAGCTCCTTATAATCAATCCCCTGAGGGCTTATTTGAAAATATGAAAATACAAGAAAATCTCACCTTTTCAGAATAACAAAATGCATGCGGCAAAGGAAGGGTAGAAGAGAGGACTGTCATATTTACATGTTAAAACAGGCTGAAGCCACACAAGTCAATGAAGCTGTGCAGTCAACAGGGTTCCCCCCTGCTGTGGCTGTGTGATCCCCGCACATCCCCTCTCACCACACCCGTCTCTCCCATCATACCCAGGAATGTAGCTAGGGCCTTACTTTTTAAAGGCCTCCCCAAGAACAGAGAGCAGGAGCCGCATGGCGCTGAGCGACCTCTCAACCGCACTTTCTTAGTCGAATCTCATCCAATTAGTGTGCCTGTGCCTCTCCCTAATAGTGGCTGAGGAGGCTAGCCGTATGAGCGATCACGCCCCAGCGCCGTTGCTATGCAGCAAGCTGGCTGCTTAGCGCCCGGGCGGAGCGACTGGGGAATAAGCGAGCAGAGAGCTTTTAATTTGATAGGGTTAGAATCCTGCAGGCTCCAGGGTCGGAGGTCACCAGGAGCCCCGTCTCTCACTGAATATGAAGAAATCACAAGTAAATTGCTTGCATCTGCTGCAGGCAGGCGTTGGAGGGCAGCGATTGGCTCCCGCGGGTGTGCGCTATCGCAGCTTGGCCCGCTGAAAGGGGCCGCGGTGCGAGGAAAGCTTGTAATTGGAGTAATTCTGCA
The DNA here is from genome assembly GCF_018555375.3 of Anguilla rostrata. Lineage (NCBI taxonomy): Eukaryota > Metazoa > Chordata > Actinopteri > Anguilliformes > Anguillidae > Anguilla > Anguilla rostrata. Next base: position 20,701,984 of record NC_057937.1, on the reverse strand, counting down.
TTAACAGTTTTGATTTTTTTTTAAAATCCTCCCAGCAGCAGGTTTTTAAAAAGAAAGCATTTATCAAACGGGGAGCGGATCGCATGAGCGCTTCTCTCTAGTCTTTCTGCCTGCCGCAGCAGCGTCTGGCATGGGCGCTGCCCTTCTGAAAGGAGAGCCAGACTGTGTGGAGGACCCACACATCCCTAAAAAGGGATAGACTGGACACCATGCATATGCTGCGTTAGCATTTTCACTAACCAAATGTTTCCATACCCGGTGTAAAATAAAATAGTATGCAGTGTTAAAACTCATAAATAATTTGGCTGCATTTTGCATCTCCTGCTCTTGGCTATGCACACAATTTCATATTGAAATTATTCATAACTAGGTGGTACATTATACATACCTATTACTTTTTTCAGCAAAAAAATGAATTACTGGCTGTGTTTTAATTATATTTTTTAACATGCATCAGCATTCGGTGATTCATGTTTAAAGATGAATCTTTTCTTTGCATAGCTTTCTCATACTTAATGGAAATGCATTCCTGTGCACAGTGTCTTATTCAGCACAGCGTCTAAAGCCGAAGAGGAATTAGGCAGGCCGTGAATGATTTCAGATGTTCAGGCAGATGACACTCCCTTAGAAGGTCTCCACAACCAATTACATGTCTATTAAAAAGCAGTCAATCAGTCAGCATGCAAATGGCTGATCTACCCAGTGGTACGCTATCAACAGGGAGGTGCCAATAGCCAATCAGATATGATTTAACAGCAATGGCTTGAGGTCATTCAGGGCCTCAGGAATCCTGTAAGGCATGGCAGCTCCTTTCTCTCTGATCATTACTGACCACTCCGGAGGTTCAAGACCAAAAGCCAGCCATGATAAAGAGTGATCAGGAAAATCCTACAGCAATGCTGGTCCCCTCTTTAACTTTGTTCCTTAATGCAGTTCTCAGGCCTTCAATAGCATTTACCACAAGGTGGGTAGTGCTATTTTATTTCATTTAAAAAGGTACTAAGTGTCAGTGTGATGTCTTTGTAACAGAATGGGGGGGGTGGTAGGGTGGGGGTAAGATCGAGGGGACAGTGTTGAATTTTCCGCCCCCTGAGTCTGACACCACTCAACACAGCAGCAGCTACATTTGACTAAAGAAAACGCAAATTGGATGTCTAGCAGACTAATTTGATTTCCGAAACAGTGAAACTGAGACCCTGTTAGCGGCTTAAAATGATGGACACTAATATTATGTTCTCACGTTGTAACTGCAGATTTAGTGGGTATCCCTTCCTAATCAAAACAGCAGCCTCCAAAACATTATTGCATTATGGTGCCATTTGGAGACAAATGACTGCGGGCTGGCTCCACTTAACCACAGAAGGGTATGCACAAACGCATTACGATTATACTTCACTCTGTTTGCCATGGTATGCCTGTCTGCGACAGGTTCTGACAAACTTCAATTAAAGCAGCCAGTTGAAGAGGATCAGACGCGTGATTGTCGCCTGTGTGTGTGTGTGTGTGTGTGTGGTTGTGTGTGTGTGAGTCATTGTGACCTAATTAAAGTTGGACACTAGGGTTTTGAATTCGCTGACCAGGATAAGGCAATCAAGAAATTGGGAGGATTTTTGCATCTTTAACTTTTTAAAAATAGAAGTGTTCATTTCCAGCAATGTTTATCAATATATGATGAGGTGAATTACAGACATTTCGCACACATTTTGCTGATCTTATGGGATCAAATTTTCTTTATGGCTTTAAAATAGAGTGCTTCAAAAGAACTGAAAATTGAAAATGACCAGCATTGTTAACTGGAAATTGAAAATGACCTGCATTGTTACAAAGATGCAGGTGACTTGCTTCCCCCAACCATTAATACTGTAATCCTGACCATTTTTGTAGGCAAAGGGATCAATATGTGTCACTTCGAGAGCGAGAATCAGTTATGATCCTTGATTCATAGAATTGGTATTTACATTGTAAATATGTGTCTGAACATGGCTGCTAGATATTAGAAAGACCTCGTGGTTCAGATCACTGGTTCAGACCACCCAATAGTGAAATCCAACTCCCTTATTTCTCGTTTTCAAAGGTTTTTAAAGGTTTCAAAATGTGACCCGTACCTCAATATCTCATATAAAAATTTTGCTTAGACACAATTGGAAATAAGCAGCTGTAGAAAATAAACACCAAAACATAGGCCTAGTTAACTTGCAAAATATACTTTGATGATGTCACAACCCTTGTTATTAATATTAGCTGGCAGCAGATCCTTTCAACCTGAGTAGCCTAAAAAGATGCATCTCCGTAAATCTCAGTATGTAAACCCGACAGCACAAGCCAAGCAAACCATCTTCCAGATGCCACCAGAGTGATGAAATCTCCCCTGAACAAGCTTTCCCCCAGCCTTCTAGAGTACAATGATGTGTAATTGCTAGGAAATAAGCTTCAGAATTAAAGCGGACACCTTAGTCTATGTGAGTCGCTTCCACTGTGATCTCACTATCTCCACTACCACGCAGTAATTGACAGAGAAGGACAACAGTGTCTCGACACTGTCAGGGGACACACTCCGGTACATAAGCCGCATGTTGGTTTATGCATAGAGATTTTCATATACATCTATATGGGTGATAGGAGATAGCAAAGCCATGCCGCTAATGTGATTTCATAAATAAATACTGGTAATTAAAATACTCTCTCCTCACTGGAGCACGAATCACATGCTCAGGCTGCAGTCAGAGTAGCTAAATAAGCTGTGTCTTAAACAGCAGAGGAGGGGGTAATAGCAATATCTTAAGGTCAATCAGGGTTCGTGTGTGTTCCACTGCAGGAAATGAGCTTTTCGGTGCGGCGCGTTCCCAAGGTAATGAGCGACGCAGAGTTTAATCTTAGCTAATATTGTTGTAATAACTGGATAAATTATTAAAAACAAGCTAGCAGGACTACATTATGGAGACCACCAATGTAAAGAGGGCTTCTCAGGCAGTCTCTCCCTCTCTCTTAGATTAATAATGGTAAATGTGGCCATGTACATTGGGAGGCTGGTCATGCTTTACTCTTTACCCAGCAGGCATCAGTGGGTCCATACAAGCAGGTTGAGCCTGTGAAAACCTCTCAGCACCTTGTGTCCAATCAGATTCCTTTTCCTCTTTAACATGAACGAAGCTTTCTCCTTGTTTTATATACAAGAGTTTAAGTGTGAAAGGCCATTCTCAGTGTCCTGTGTTTTATCTGTTTAATTGTGCAAGAAGCATTTGAGTATGACAGGGTCAGGTTTTATAAACATCATTCCATAGCGACTATTACAAATCACAACTAATGTTGCATTTTCATAGAGCCCTTTTTAGTAATACATGTCTGTGACCATAAAATATTATATTTTCAAACTGGCAATGACTGGTATGTGTGTGTGTGTGTGTGTGTGTGTGTGCAGGGTTGGTTGTAGGCATAAGCAATATAGGCGGCCGCCTAGGGCGCCATCTGTATGGGGGGCGCTAACCATCTGGGGGGCAGCAAACGAAGGGACTACGGCTGCACAAAGGCTACAGACAGCCCTGCCTGTGTGTGTGCGTCTGCATATGTAGTATGCTTTCTATAGGTATTTATTTATATGCATTGTATTTTGTATCAGTTTGATTCGAAATTTTACACTGTCTTTACTTCATCTGAATTCCAGAAAAAATTTATACATATGGCCTAATATAAAAATGCATTCCCACGTTTTTTTGGCTTGTACACCTAGCATTCTCACGTAAAGAAGTAGAATTAAAAATACGCAAAAATTTTCTCGGCCAAAAAATAATAAAATAAAATAAGAACTGTTAACATACGTTGGGTTAGTTGTCTCTCTAGGGCGTGTACGGAGACACTGAGAGGAAGAATGACCACAAAGATAGAGTGTTGGAATGAACGGAGAATCTCTGAGCTCCGATTCTCTTGGCGCTTTGCTCTCAGCCGGCTCCACACAGACTGAAGAGTCGCACGGGCAAGAAGAGGCAGACGAGCGAACTCTCATCCACAGCGTAAATACTTGCACACAATTCTAATTTCAAACCATCACTTTGATCACGTCGCTTTTCATAGAAACTCGCTGGAGAGATTTTTTTTTTAAAGTCAAAGAGCAGTATCTGTTCCGCATTTCAGGCGCTCATATTAGTCAGTGTGTCATTGTGGTTTTCATCATCGCTAATGGGTTGTTTCTTTAATTAAATTTGACGGGAGGAAGTCATATCTCTCGGTCTGTTCCGTGCAACCGTAAAGTTATAACGTTCCTTGTATGTTCCTCGTAGTGGCACACCGCCGAACCGTTTTTCACCGCGTTTATTTAGAACTATTGTACCTATGAACCCGGAGCACCACCGCGCTGTGTCAGCAGTGTTCCACTTTAAGTCATTGCTTTGATAACAGCGCAAGTAGAAAGCCTTGCAAGCTACTTAGCAAGATGTGCATCTCTCCACATTTGCAATATAGTTCTCACGTATAACAGAAGGAAAATACTTTATTACAGCACAAACATTTTTATTTCTCATCCCGAGCCATCTATAATTTTAGCCACCCCCCAAAAGCCTAAAGACGAATGTGTGCCTGTTTAAAAATCAATAATTTCTTTTGTTAATTTTGTAATAATAATGTTTGATTTCCAGCTAATTTTTGCTTTTTTGTAGCCATTTTCCAACTCAGGTGTAAGTGGTATGTAATGTACGGCTGTAATGATCACTGTTTGATTCACCTGAGGCCTAAGCTCCTTCATTTTCTGATACTTCAGAGCAAAGCCTGTAACTTAGGTCTGTGTGGGTAAGACAGAATGACAGGGAGGCTGTTTCTAAAGCTCATATATAGCCTATAATTCTGTCTTTCTTTTACACTTTTTACTGTCTTCCCATGCAATCCGTACTGGACAGCTAGCATTACTTATGTTGTGTACTAGTTTTGATAGCATGCAAACACAGCAGCAGTTACACGTATGAATAGGGATTACAAGGGGTGTTTCACTGTGTTTCTTTTTTTACAGATGTTTCAGGGAATTTTAAATACCCCCAGTGATGCATCCATTCACTGTGCTTCTTTTTATTTAATAATTTAAAAATATATATATACTACACAATTACAAGCTGCAGTGAACTGGTTTTATAATTAGTTGCTGGAAGTCTATGGGTTTTCAGTGACAGCTAAGGCCCTGCTTTGATTGGTTGAAAAGTTGCAATGGGACAATAATCCCTCTCCAACAGACTGTTAAGAAACGTCAGGGAGGCAGCTGAGGAGTTGTATCTGTTTCTGTCTAATTAAACCCAGAAACCTGTTCCTAACTGGAGCTCTCTTTCCTTCAGACTCCACTCCCGTCGTTTTATGGTAGAATAGTGCCCCCTGTAGTCATGAACTGAAATGTCTAAAGATGCAGAGCTTTCTTTGTCCTTTTTATTCAGATTTGAGGATTTGAATGCAATATGGAGTTGTTCAGCCCTTGATTATTTCCCTTTGTTTGCCATTTCAAAACCTTAAGGTTTGTTTTCTTTATTTTTTCATTAGAATAAAATTTGAATTGCCAAACCCCACTTCACTTTCTGTGTAATACCACACCAACAGAAGTACCACATGATTGTGTCTAATGGGCACTATTTCAAAAGCAAACATTCTGTCTTTTTTATTTATGGTATGAGTTTTTGAATAGATGCATGTCTTTCTATTAATATTATTTAACATCTTCTTGAACAATGTCATTGGGACACAAATACAGTGCTGCCCGTTCAGTAGCCTACTGGATAAGTGTAATTTCCATGAAGTACAATATTCCACACTCACCATCATGTGCATGATCTTTTAAAATATCAGGTACAGTATGTACTGCACATTGGAGTACACTGTGTATTGATATTTGAGTGCAATAGAAATTACTCGTCTGCCCAGTTTATCCAGGACTCGACAAAAAAAAACTGTTATTTCTCCAGTTTGGTTTTAGACTACATTGATAACAGCATATTTTTTATGTGTGATTGCAGTTATACCATATGGTTTGTTGATAGAATTAAATGATCCTCAGATGTATGAGTGACTAAACCACATACACAGCAGTGGACAAATGGACAGTGGACCCTCAAAAATGTGGTGGTGTGACTCGCTGATGGGTCGCCAGATTTCTATGAAACCTCAAATTCATTCCCGTACTATTGTATCTGGATCTGACCCGAGATTGCTTTCACAGTCTGGCAGCCTGTCCAGCACAAATGCTGGAATCCCTGAAGACTACTTTTTTCTTTTCTTTTTTTTCTTTTTTTTTTGTCGAAAGCATTAAGGGCAAAACTGTGAAAACCATTTGTAACAGCATTATCACTAGTAACAGCATTACTGCTTAGATAAGATAATTTACAGCATGTTTCAGGCTTGTCTGAGGCAGTCATTTTCTTGTTTTCTTTGATGTGATCTGGTCTGAGAAAGAGCAGGGCTTTTCAAGTGCGCCTCAATGTCATGAGAAGCAGAGGAACTCTTGGACCGTAAAAGCAGACAGTTTAGGATCTGTTGAGGGTGTCTTTTTTCATGTCTCCAAAGTGTGTTTATGATGGCTTGTATTTTGTGATCATTGCTGCAAGGGGAGACTGTTTGGCTAACGGCTCTCTTGATGGCTGTATACAGAGAAGTTAAATTCTTAACAGCTTTCTACCAAGAGCGAGGAATTGTTTGAGTATGGGTTTTTAACAAGTTCCAAAAACATTATCACTGTCTGTGCATAGAATGTGCTGCAAATCAGTCCACTTTACTAAACAAGGGTTTTTAAATTTAACCGAAAGGATCCCGTGAAATTTTTTAAAATCCTTCACAATTTTTCATATTTTCATTTAACAGATACAGTATTGCATTTTATTAAATCCCCTTGACAAATTGTTGGTTTGATGCATTTTCTCATGTTCTGGTTTTTGTAATGGGCTCAATGATCTTCTCTGTATATGTTGAAAACAATAAAATGTGAACAAATGCCTATTTATAATAATTATTGTGAACATGAGTGAAATTAGACATTAATGAGTCCCAATTATGGGGGGAAAGCTGGGGAGGAAAAAAACTGCTGGTTTTTAAGGATGTAAAATTCTAGAACAGTGTTTACATTGTAATGAATATTTGGAAGATTTAACAGTAATAAGGCTGAATGTGGTCATTTTCTAAGTAAGAAAATAGAAGAATTGGAAGTAACTACACAGGTAATCATTTTGGTGCTATATAATTAAGACTCCTTCAAACTAATATTAGCTTCTATGATACTTGTATTTTAAATGAATCACATAGGAACTGTGAAACTCTGAAAGTGCTGTTCCTGAGTCATAAACAATATAAAAGTCCTGCTAACCCTTCATAGAAATAGTTAGTTTGCAAATTTCCAGTGTCTGCCTTGATATTTGACAGCATGCTGACATGAAATGCACAGTGAGAGTGTGCATTTGTCTTATTGTAGGGTGCTTGCTTTTTTTCTCTTTTTATCTGTCCACTGATAAAGTCATTTTATAACAGAGAGCACAAGCTCTTTAGCGTGGGCTCTATTGTACGTAACCCTTCTGCAGTTTTTCTCCATACAATTGTTAAACAAACGTAACTAGGAAAAAGTTGTTTTTTATTTCCAAAATGTTATTTTTGATTTATTGTTTTAATTTTTTGTGGGGTTCCGTCAATGGCTTAATGATCTTGGTTTTTCAGTGTAAAGAATACGACCCACCAAAAAAACAATGTGAGAGAAGAGCAACTATATTCATTAGCTCAGTGTTGGAAACTCTGCAGGGGCTAGAAGTATCGAAGAGCTCGGTGTCTGCTAACCCCCCCCCCCCCCCCTCCCCCATACACACTGGCCTATCACTGATGCTTTGTAGCCTGCCTTTTCTTGGTGGCTGTGACTTCCCGACCTGCTGCCCCCTCCCCAATCCATTCAGATTGGACTCAGTTCAGTGAGTTCAATCTGAATGGATCCCTTGGATACCCTGGCCTGTGCACCAGATCAGAACCAGAATGGAGGGGGGGGGGGAATTATGGCAGTGGCTGACATGTCTGGCGTCCACCATGGGCATCCTGATTTTATTGGAATATCAAAGTCATTCCCCTCTGCGTTCCTCAAAGGCTTTTCCCTGCTGTCCAGCCATTCCTTCATTCTCATCCCCTCTGCTAGCATAATGAAGCAAGAGGAACAGTGATACGATCTTGTGAATGAAAATCACTAAATAAAGAGGCTCCTTGAATGGAAAAACATGTTCCTATTTCTGTTAGTGAATTTGAAGGAGACTCTGGTGAGTAAAACAGGCTGCTAGAGGCATGCTGTTGGTATGCTGTTGGGCTTTCAATTGCATTGTGAGTGAGTCAGATGTGGACACAGCAATGAGGAATTACACCCAAAAGGTCATGTCAAGTATTTCAGTTTTAGTTGCCCAAATTCAAACATACAAATGGCCATTCATTGTGTCCTCCCAGGAGTTGACTTTGTATTGCTCAAGTAAAATTTAAATGACAATCAAAGACAGTGATGTCAGAATGGAGTTAACATTCCCAGACTCATTTCTGAGCATTCCAGGCCGATCCTAAGAATTCTGTTTTCCATTTCTCAGCATTTTTAACCCCTTTCCCAAACAGTTCCAGCCCCATTCCTTAGCATTCCCAGACCTATTCCTCAGCCTTCCAAATGCCATTCCTCTGAAGTCTCATTCCTTAGCATTCTCAGCCCATTCCTCAATATTTCCAGCCTAATTCCTCAGCATTCTCAGCCGCATTCCTCAGAAATCCCAGAAATCCTCAATTCTCCTATTTTCTGGGAAAGTTTTTTCCATGTTTGTGAGAGCCCTAATACTCTATGAAAGGTGATCGCACACAAAGCGATCCTTGGTCATTGATAGCCTGAGCTCGAGTGCTGTGGGCCTGCACACTTATTTTTTTATTGCAACAAAAAAGCAGGCATTAGCAGCCAGGGACTTTTAACCATCGGCAGGTCCGTTAATAGCAGCCCATCTGCTGTGTGGAGAGTAGCCTGGCGTTATCAGGCAGCCTGGCTGATGAGAACAGGCTAGGTAGAGGGAGCGGGCGCTGATTTCCTGTGACAGACCGCTGTTGTTCTCCGTCTAGTTAATCCCTGCCTTCTTCAAATTGCGTTTCGGTTCTAAACTGTCAAAAGGGAATATAGCCGCTTAGAGCGAGCAGGAAGCACAGAGCTCTTTAGGCTTGATTGACAGGCTCCCTGTTCCACGAGTCATCCCTCCATCGGAACCACCTGCTCTGGGCCTGGCAAGACGCAAAGAGGAGGAGGGGGAGGAGGAGGCTTTATTTTAATTATGCTGAAGAAAAAAAAAAACTAAACACAATTAACAGTAAAAAGATTATTTACTGAGGAGGGACCACCAGAGACTCACTCTCTCTCTCTCCCTCTCTCTGCCTCTCTACTTCTGCTCACCATCAAATAATGCCATCTTTAGGACTGACTTTGACTCTGTGTGCCAAATACAAAAAGCAGTTGCGATATTGCAAGACACTAAGCACTGTTGTCCTGATCATAGGAATTCATCATTCAAAGTGTGTTGGATGATAAAAGATTTGGTGGATCATAACCATCTGAATATAGTCATAGCAGTTTTTTTCTGTGCAGGTGGCTTGTAAAGTGTTGGTCCGGGGCCAAATTTCTGTGCCTATTGCAAGGTAAATTAACCATCAAATTTTTGATCATGAAAGCCTACCCTACTTAATCACTAAAGCTCTAACGTTCCTAAAAGTTCACATTGATTAAACATGTACTCTTCATATAAAAAAACCCAAATAATTAACTGCCAAGGACATCTAAATTTGAAGTGAATTCTCAAATTTCATAATTAAATTAAATTTAATTATGAATCAGGAATTAACATTGAATAAATTAATTTACCTACAGTAGCTAGCTAAATAACGTGTTCACTTAGGAAGTTGGCTGACATTATTTTGCTAACTACTTAGCAAGCAGTACATCCAGGATGGAAATTAAAAGGTGATAACCCTTAAAAAGCTAACTTAATACCTTAAGTTAACTAATGGTTACGCTGAATTATGGTTATTCCATAAATGATCTATGTTCACCTAATTTAAACAAGAAAACTACACTCACAGGGAGTGTTGCCTCAAAATACTTCAGAATATTTCTTCAGAATCCTTTCTTGTCAGTGATCACAAATGTCCTTCCCCTCTCAGTGCGCACTGACTGTCTGTCTGTATTGATCGAGTGTGCACCCAAGATATTCCCATTCCCATTGGACTTGATCGCAACAGCACTTGACAACACAGCTCGAAGCGGTGCAGAAACTGAATCAAAAGAGAGTCCCAGAAGAGAACATGCATGCTGTGGTTAATACGGGGGCCAGGTGCAGTATACCATGTGGCTGCGCTGCCGAGTCCTAGAGCAGCGGCACCCTGCATTTGTTCAGTGGTACAGGAAGCAATGCTCTATATTTACCCCCTCATGTATGCCAACGCATGCTACATTCAAGGGCACCTTATTAGTCTGTTAAAGTTTTTATATTAGAAGATCTTGACTGAATAAAGGCTCAGCTAAGGGGATGCTGGCACACAGCACTATCTATGATATGACACTGAACACAGCTCCATATCACTTTCTTCAAATAGATCCATCCACATAGACCCTTATAGACTCAGCCAACTACGAAAATACTATTTCACATAGAAAACATTAATGGACTGTAGGGTGTATTCTTCCTCAAGCTAAAGTCGGAATCTCGTGGGGGCTGTGGGACTCCTGTATGGGGTTGTGGTCAGATTCCTGCTTTTGGTTGTGGGCGGGGTCCTATAGGGTTCACAGGTCGAGTCCTTTAGAGGTAGTGGATAAAGTTACGTTGAGGTTGCAGTTGGGGGCTCTGGTAGGGGCTGTGGTCTTGGCGGTTGTAATTAACATGTAGAAGGAACAGCTGTATGAGATGGAGGATTCAGCTGAGTGGAAAAGTGCCAATTTCCTGAGCTGCCTTTCATACAGGCCAACTGCAGAGCGTTCAGCAAGCAGGGCTTCCAACAAACAAAAGAAAAGGCCTTTACATTATTTTTTATTAATGAGGCTAAATGCCTGGGGTGAGTGCAAAGGTGAGAAAGCACATCTGGGCTGATTTAGAGAAGTAATCCACAGGCCCAACCCTCATAACCCCCCCCCCCAAGAAAAGGCCATTGCAGATCTCCTGTTCCAAAAAACCCAAGATCAGAGCACCAGCAGGAGGGATCAGAAGACATTGATTAAAGTGGGTCGATTGACAGGTGTCTCTGGGGTCTGAAACAAACCGGAACTGTCCCATGTACTCAGAACTTTCCTGTGTGCTCAGAACTGGCCCGTGTGCTCAGAACTGCCCCGGGTGATCAAAACTGCCCAGTGTGCTCAGAACTGCTCTATGTGCTCAGAACTTCCCTGTGTGCTCAGAACTGCCCCGGGTGATCAAAACTGCCCTGTGTGCTCAGATCTGCTCTGTGTGCTCAGAACTGCTCCATGTGCTCTGATCTGCTCCATGTGCTCAGATACCTCCATCAGCTCAGAACTGCTCCATGTGCTCAGATATACCTCCATCAGCTCAGAACTGCCCTGCATGCTCAGATATGCCTCCATCAGCTCATAACTGCCCCACATGCTCAAAACTGCCCTGTGTGTTCAGAACTGCTCCGTGTGCTCAGATATGCCTCCATCAGCTCAGAACTGCTCCATGTGCTTAGATATGCCCCCATCAGCTCAGAACTGCTCCATGTGCTTAGATATGCCCCCATCAGCTCAGAACTACCCCGTGTGCTTAGATATGCCCCTATCAGCTCAGAACTGGCCTGTGTGCTCAGATATACCTCCATCTATACACTCGTACATCTTATTCAACATAAGTTTAGCATCAGCATTCCTTCATTATCGCTTTGCACTCATTAATTATGTCTTGCGTGCATCATGTAACATATTCTGTTTGCCCTTTCCTCCTTTCTCAAATAACAATTTACAAACTGCCCACGAATACAGAAATTGAATTTCCTGCATTAGCATGGCTGTGTGGTATCAGTGGAAAGTGATGAAGTCCATGTAATGACTAGTAATCAGTCCTTTTAATTAAGGTGGCATCATAGTTCATTTTAGCTCAAAATATAAACATGGTGTTTAAAATAAGTTGCCTAACAATTATTTAAACAAATGGAATATAATACAGCCATACTTAGAAATGTCAAATAGACAGCTTTGATGATCATCTAATCACCATAGACAACTTCTACGGAGAACTAATTACTCAGCTTTTGATATGCATTAGTGCTGCAGGCTACTCAGATTCTGAAGTAGCTGTGAGTGCCATTATGGCTCTAAAGGTACTGTTGTGATTAAGTATGCATCTGTTCACATGGATAGATTGGATAGGGAGAAGGACACCCAGTGGCAAATAATCTCACACATCACTCTCCTGGGGAGATGTCTCATCACGGTGAGATTCCTGCTAATAAACTGAGAATCAGGACAACCTTGTGCCAGGAATGAGTTTCAGCAATACCCCCAACAATTAAACTTTTCTGCTTAGCAAAAATCTTTTAACTTTCAGAGAAAGTTGTAGAAAAAAACACCTTGTACTGAATTAGTGAATCCAGGCAAAATGTTTCCTATGAGCTCTGGTTTGCTTTTTACTCCTAAAAAATGACAAAAACAGGAGTACATTTTCTCATTTCAAAATAAAGGTTAAATTACCAAAAATGTATAACCGGTTGCATGCCAGTTTAGCTTGGGGTTATTATTCAGTGACACCTTGATTGAATGTTCTCATGGGGGGGGGTGGGGGTGGGATGGAAGTTTACAGAGGGCCACATGCAATGCCAGAAGACCGCAGGAGTCCAGCATTGTGTAGATAGCTCTGTAATTCCCCCAGGCTTTATCACATCCGATGTCTCGCACCCAATCTCTCTCACTGCTAGGGCAGATGGGATGGATGTGTCTGAGATTTGGATGATTCACTGTGACATTAAGTAATCTGCAAATCAATTAGTCTGGTTTTTTTCTCTTTTTTTGGGGGGGGGGGTGGAGTGGGTTTAGGGGGTGCAGGGCCAGGGGCAGGCTGGGTGTAAGAACATATTAAAGATGCATTAATGTTAGTAGCACATCCGTCTTTGTGCAATCTGAGCTTTATCCATATTTTAAATTTTTCATGCTCTGTTTGTTATATACTGTAACTTAGCCAACCAACAAAGTGAATGCTGGAAGGCCCTCCTTTTTGGCTCTCAAAATTTAAGCAAACTGCATCCCTAGAGATTTCACTTCTTTGAACAGATTCAGCTGCAAACATAAAGTGTTTAAACTTAAGTGTAAACTTACCCAGAGTGCTGTGTTTCTACTTGCCCCTGAGTAGGATGACCTGCTGTGCTTTAGCATGTGAACCGTGGAAAAAAAAACAGATCAGATTTAGTGTGTGGGAGCCACACAGAGATAAAAGGCCTAGTTCTATCGCAAAGAAAGATTTTACAGAGACATTTCTTTATTGTTGCTGTATGTCCACGTTCCGTCAGCAGCCTTTCTATTGTAAATACTCTAAAATTATGGTTTTGTTCTCAGAGTTTGATTTTTCATGTATATTCTTTTAAAGGCTATAGTGTGTAAATCCCCAAAGCTGTTGGTGCAAAGAGAAGCTACAGCTTCAGGGATTTCCTGTAATTTGTCACCATATTTTCCTTTCTGTAATTGAATTCAAACAAAGTATACCCAAGTTATCTTTTAAGCCAGCTCAAGTACCTTCACAAGAACTGTGTGGTCCGTGCAGTTCAGTGAGCTAGCTGAAAAGCTAGCTGTAAGAGGGGTGATAAGTCCGCAGGCTCAGACAGGGGTGGTTTGTATTTGCCTGAAGTCCATTGTGCAATATCACGCATTGATAATTTCACAAGTGATTTCAATAATGCCGTTTTGATAAATGCCACACCACCATATGTATAATAGTGGGCATTACACTATGCAGAACTCAGGTTAGCATGATCAGTTCACGTACATACAGACTGAGACTGATGTATATATGTACGTTTATTTATGTATGTTTGCCTGCAAGTGCCGCTTGTTTTCTGCATGAATTCAAGGGTCTTGTAATGTCATCCACCACATAGTTTCCACCATGAAGAAAACATTGTTTGGCAGCCTTTACAACATGCACTCATACCATGGAAGTGAGTGTGCATCCATGCAGTGTGTATGAGTGTGCATGCAAGTTTACAAGTAAGCATGCATGCAAGTGCAAGTGTGCTTACCCGTTCATGTGTATAAATATGTCCATGTTTGTGCACATGTGTACGTGTGAGTGTATGCATCAGTACATTTGTTTGTGTGTGCACATGTGAGCACGCGTGCAGGTGTTAATGCATGAGTATGCATGTGCATGTATTTACACATGCATGTCCATTTCTCTGTGTGTGTATATGTGTGCGCATGTGTGTGTGTGCGTACATTTGTGTGCATGTGCGTGTGTGTACGCCCCTGTGCATGTGTGTGTGTGTGTGTGTGTGTATGCACATACATTACTCTCTGGCAGGGAGAGGAGGCCACTTAATAACTATTTACAGACAACAATAAATGAAAGAATGTGGGAATCAATAAATCAGCAGAGCTGGGGGACTGGGCAGGCTGCACCCCCACTTCTTTATTTATTTGGGTGTTTATTTGTTTTCTGTTTTCCGAGGCGGCTGGCAGAATCCCAAATGGTCTGGGGGGTAAGGGTGCGAGTAACTCTGGGCCCCTGGGCCCCACAGCAGAGGTAGGGAGTACAGGGGCCCCGGGGTAGAACGGGAGGGGCATGGGGGAGGTGCAGCATGCTGCATACTGATGCCGAAGCCATGGGGCAGTAATTGGAGCAGCGCTGGAAAGGGTAGAGGGGGCCAGCAAACTGGGGCCACAGGCTTTGTTTTCTCTCACTTTCTTCTCCTCCCCCTCTGTGCTTCTCTCTCTCCTTCTCTCCCTCCCTCCTCCTCATACTCACTAAAAAGAGACACTTGCTAATTGGTCTCTTGCTGGTTGCTTATAGATTTGTGTGCATTCAGGTTTAAACAATTCATTTAGAACTTGTTTTTCTTCTTTTTTTTTTACTTAAACGCAGCAAACTGATTGCCTTGAGTTGTATGTATTATGTTAAGCAGTACATGGCCTTCTTTATACAAAAGGTTATTACATGCAGATGCAGCACAGTGTTGGTAGCTGGTGCTAGAGAAATGGCTGGTATAGGCCTACGCAGTATCTTTTCTAGAGGTTTAATAAGTATACTTTAAAAGGTTTCACACATCTCCATAAGCCAAATAGTGTAAACCCCTATTTTGGAAGACAGGCTATTCCAGAAATAAGAACAGTGTTCAGAACAGAACTTACAGTTCATAGTATGAAGACATAACAAAACAAGACCGGGTTAAAACCTAGAATATGGCTGGACCTAACACACGTGATCCAGCCGACCAATGGTGTAACTTCATGACTCACTCAGTCACTCAGTCACAGACATTCGTGTTTGTAGGGCTGGCCCCGCTGTTGCGGTCCAGCCAAAAAAATCACAATAGAGGAAATTGTTTTCTGGTCTTTTGTGTAAATTTTGCTTCCATAAACCGCAGTGTGAAAACCGAAGCACACGTTCTCAAGACGTTCTCTGGAAGACCATCAGAAACACTGAGCCAGCGTTCAAGTGCAGGCAAATCAGTTGATTTCGGCTTAATCACGGCACATCTCAATTATTCAAATGGAACTGCTCTGACAGCATTGTCTGGAGAAAGGGGAAAAGCGGTAAGTAAACCTGGGTAGCAGCCGGGCCCTTGGTTCTGCCGCTGCCCGGTTTGTTAGCGTGGCTTTGTGAAACAGTGACACTTGTTTGTGCTTGTGCACATGGCCGGTAACATCCATGCAAACAAAGAGCACTCTCCAGCTGCTCCAGGCTTCCGCTGCATTTCTCAAGCGTCCGTCAGCGGGAGGGTAAGACATCAGAACCACGATGCAGATAAACCCTCTTTACCCGTAAGAGCGTGCTCCTCTGTCCCTCTCCGATATCGCTTTCCACGTTACGCGGCTCTAAGCTCCTCAACAAAACGAAAAGGAAGGAGCATCGCTGAAAAGCACTGCTAACAAATTCGACACGCCCGATTTGCGTCGCAACGCGCTTGGAGTTGCGCTCGAAACGGGAAGGCGCACTGCGTCGCTCAGCTGCTGAGGGTTTGGCATCGCCAGGAGAGACGCCCGTTCAGCTTTTGAACCAGTGTGACGCGCGGGATGGTATCGGCGATACACAGGTCGGACAACGGGAATCAGAACTAATGACACACATCTGACGTGTGTGGTGAGCAGGGTTTTCGTTTGGTATCTAAGACCGGCAGGTTTAACAGCGAGCTAATTGGGCTCCAGTGAGTAACGTTGCAGCACGGTAATTAAAACAAACAGGACCCGGCATCTGTACCACTGCTCTTTCTCAACCTTGATCACAGAGAGCTTCCTCGCCATAAAAGACCTGGCTAATTACTGCAAGTCTGAAGGGGTTATTCCTTCTTATTTTTTGTGCGCTTGTAATTAGTGATTATTTTTTACTCCGTGTTGTTTTTAATCAGATATAAAAAACGTAATTTTTCTATCAGCCGAAGGACATTTCAGAACTTGGTAATTAGTCATTACTGTCTTCTTAATGGGGCCTCAGGTCCTGCAAAGCAGGTCTGGTGTAATGACTGTTGGGAGATCTGTGCTCTGCTCGCCTCTTATAGTGGTTGTCAGTACACACACTACACAACTACACAAAATCTGTAGATACACACCACTAAATAGACTCTGTTTAATAGTTCCCGTTGACTTGGCAACATGTTGCTTTTCTAAGTCACTTTGGGTAGAAGTAGCTAAATGCTTAAATGTAATGGGATGTGGTTGCAAAGGGCTAGCCTCAGGTCTATGATGAATACCGTAAAACACAACAGCAGAAACCAGCACGATCAAAAACGAACTAATTAGACTTTTTATAGTTTTTTTGTGTAGAACAAAGCCATCAACCATCAGAAAAGGAAACCATATGACGTTATTTATCTTGCAGCCATTAAGCAACACACCCAAGTCAGAAGCCATGGTGGTGTGATTTATAAATACCTTTCTCACGTCCATCCAAACAAGTTCCCTTGGTTTGCTGTCCGTTTCACTCACAGAGCGTAGTGAGGTCAGCCTATAAGACCAGAGCTGTACACTGAGCTCTGTCCGGAAGTGGAGAGGTCGAGGTGAGAGAGCTGTGATTAGCTCACTGTGGTAGCTGGCACCCTGGTATTTATTTGTTTAGGTGATGAGACATTGATTGACAGGCTAGACGTGAAGTTCCATTTGAGGAGTGTTGGTTACTAGCAGTCAGCCTTTGGGGACAAAGGATTAGCACGCAGAATTATTTCTAATTTGAGAGTCGAATGTGAGGTAATTAAAATTTGCATGTTCAAAGTAATTCTGTCATCTGGGAAAAAAAAGAAAAGAAAAAAAAACGCCCCTCACCCTCAGAAGAGTACATACAGTAATGTTTTGGGCCACACAGCATGTCTGCACATATCTAAGTACATAAAATAAAGATTCAGTGTTAATTCAATATTAGCAGTGTTTGATACCTGCCAACCTTTGTTATCGGTTACCTCACTTGGCCCTCGGTGCACGTGCAAGCCTGCGTTCTAAAGCGCGGTCTCTCATCAGGCAACAATACACACAGAATAATTTAAGCACGTATTTCGTTTTAATTAACAGTGATATACCGCAATGTGACCTGAAAAATTGGGAGACTCAGCAAATAAAGGTGGGGGGTCTGGAAGACCTCTCCCCCCAAAAATTACTTTCAAAGACTTTGATTTATAAGTATGAAAATAACAACAGCAAAAAAAGCACACTGCAACTACATGTTTATGTGAAATGGACCTACTTTTCAATTTAAAGCAAGTTTCAACAAAAATCCAATTTAAGAGTGCCCGTTCAAGTTTTACAATTCATCTTAATATACCGCTGAAATACAGTGAAATAATGAGGTATTGGGGAAGCTCCTCAGAAAATGCAGTTAACTAAGTTACAAATTACTCAACACTGGAAGTAGGTAAAATTGAAGTCACTTTTTGAAAGTTGTTACTTTGAAGCTACTTCATGATAAAACGTAAATTACCTCACCAATGGGAAATGGCAGACGTTGGCTAATGCTACTGTTGTTGTGCTCAGACCCTCTTCAAATAACATTATAAATTAATTCAGAAGTTAACAGTTCATTAGCTACTCGTTTTTCAAGGTGATTTTAGGGTTTCCATGAACCAAAAGTGCTGTGAAAAACTATTTGCCCCCTTCCTGATTTCCTCTATTTCTTCCTTATTTGTCATACTGAATGGCTTCTTATCTTTAGACAAAAAGTAATATTAAACAAGGGAAACTGAGTAAACACAAAACACATTTTTAAAATTATTTCATGAAAAAAGTTATCAAACACCCATATCACCTACAGTATATCAAAAGTAATGGGGAAAAACCATGCAGATGACACATAGTGTAGCTGTATTGACATCCTGGTGGAATTCTTGAATCAGAGGGCTTATAATGTTGCACTGACAGACAAAATGTAAGTGAAAATGTGTCCTAAAATTAAACAAATCCAGGAGAATTGTGAACCCAGGAGGACACCGGGAGAGGGCAATGGAATTCATGATTCTCCCTGGAAAATCAGGAGGGTTGGCAAGTACGCAGTGTTTAGTACGAGACCACAAAATGTACTCTCATGGTGTTAAATGAGTTGATTTAACAGTACGGATTTTGCTGTGTATCGATCACTGAATTTCTTCTTCTTCTATGGGGCCATGTGAATCTGATTTATTTGCTTCTTTTCATTGAAGGACTGTTGCCCAACCAATTAGGTTCTGCAATGTAACATTTTTACAAACTGAGTGGAGGAAAATGAGGACCAGTGGAAAGGTAAAAATATATTTGTATGTATTTTCTGAGTATATGCTGTTTTAAAGATTTTTAAAAAAAGAAGAAAAAATAAATAAATAAATTATATATATATATATATATATATATATATATACATATACTCAGGATACATATGTGCATGTGTGTAAGTGCGGGTGTACATCCTTATGTTTATGTATACAGTTTGCCCTAGGCCGTGAATTAAGAAGGTTTCTTTTAGTTTTAATCAGTCTCTGTTCGTCTTCAGAGAACTCATCACGCGCTTAATTCACAACGGATCAAGCTGCATCAGTCCTTCACATTGTCATTTCTTCGCGTTTCCTCCCTTTCTTCCCAGCTGCCCCGCGATTTTACTTTGTAATTTCGCAACATCTCATTCCGTTCGTCTCCCTTATACATATTCATACAGATACCATAGATTGTGTCACATAGAGGTGCCCTAATTGTGTCCTTGATGAAAGGCTATTAATATTGAACACTTCGCAGTCGCCCTGGCGCTAGCTCTGTGGAAATTCGCTTCTTTTTTAAAAAATTCTCTCTTGGAAACAAAAAGCAAATGTGCGCTTATCTTTAATGATACCTGATTCCCTGGGGTGGCTGCTGGGACTAACAGGGCTTTGGCAGATTCATCAAACCCAATATCGTAGCCCTTTTCCTCCTGAGAATGTGAGTCACATTGCGGTATATCACTGTTAATTAAAACGAAATACGTGCTTAAATTATTCTGTGTGTATTGTTGCCTGATGAGAGACCGCGCTTTAGAACGCAGGCTTGCACGTGCACCGAGGGCCAAGTGAGGTAACCGATAACAAAGGGCTCCTGCTTTTTCACGCTCTCTCCCTCTCCCTTCTTCTGTGTCTTTCTCCGTCTATCTCCAACGGTTTCAGAAACAAAGATACCCAAGGACGATCCTTTCTCAAGGATTCTCACAGAAGATAACCACGGAAAAAAAGTGGAGCATTTCTAATGGCTAGAGAGAGAAATCACTGAAACGTACTTACAACACACCCTGTTTTTAAATGTGTTTTAATTGATATGAAACTTATGGTTTCAGCAGTTTCAGTTGACAGGCATTTCAGCATGAATGGCGATACAAAATTGTCACGCCTAGGACACATTTTGACTAAATGGAACCAGCTGACATATCAGACTGCATCAGACTTATAATTAGCTGAAGAGGCTTAGTGTATAGCGAGCTGAGTTCCACATAAAAACCCTGTCATATTCATAAACGTCCCCTTCCCTCCTTCATTTTGGACATGGTGCAGGTTGTGCTTGAGCTGTTTTGGAATGTCAAGAGGCAATTGACTCCAGCCGCTCTGAATATGTACCAAATTGAAAAAGGCAAAAAAACACAAAAATGAGTTGTTGCAAAATACCTACCAAATAAATCCATCAGTAAACTAGAATCAACACAGAGGTGCAGGAGACATTTTGTATCACTCTAGTGGAATGATACAAAATGAAAAAGAGGCACTCAACCTCTATTAAATATGGAATACTAACACAAATATGTCTAGTTGTGGTAATTAGTATCAAAAACACTAGGCAGCAAATATTCCCCCACCCCAATTCCAAAACCTGGGGCTGTCAAGCCCCACTGCTACCCGGCCCAACCAGCTCTCCAGAGACACCCCGCAATCTCAGCTGTTTGCTTCATTTTAATGCGCTCTGAATATTATGAAAGCAGAATCAGTGGAATTCATTAACGTGATCCGCCCCATTGAGACATGAGTTTAAAGGCTACTGCTCAAATTCAGGCCCTTCAAGGACCTATTACAGCAGGAATTGTGTTATAAACCACACACATTACACAGAATGTCAACCTTAGTCTAAATATGAACTGTACAGTACAGTAGGCTACAGATGATTTTTGAGGGGTGATCACATGCCCAGTTGGGGACTGGGATTACTTGAAGCATTTTTGCCATCGTTATTTATTAAACTAATTATTTATTTAAAATGTAAAATAATAAAAGAATATATTTTTAAATACCCCCCCCCCCCCCCTCCCCCAAGGATTGCATCAAATAATTTTTTTTACAGCAGAAATAAATCTTAACACTTGAATATCTTTGACAGTTCAGGAGCAGGAACAGTTTTATGAGGACGGCTACTTTTCCGGGGCTTAATTTGCACACTAGCGCTGTTTTAGGGCGTTCGACGGTATTTTATTTATGAATTGGAGACACCGGTGTTCGTGTCTTTGTGTCCTTCTTCCAAACCCACGCAATTAGACTGAATAACGGAAAACTTGGTGCCGCGCCTGAGAAACAAGTTAGCGGGACATAAAAAGGGAACTCTCTGCCTCTCTGCCTAACCCTAACCCTAACCCTCTTCCACACAGGTCGGAAGACTTAGGCTAAGACGCTGAAATCATAGTATAAATCACGGAGGATGGAAGAGGCGGGGACGGAGTGAGTTTGCAGTGTTTTGAGCCAGGAAGGAGAGACTTATTAAAATGCATAGATGTATTTCTTTGTTTTCCGTTTTGGGGAAGAGGCCGGACACCTGCGAGCGGAGGAGGGGGAAAGGCATCTCCTGTGTTCAAGTTCGCTAGTTTGCCGCCTGCTTTGGGACTTCCGCACGTCAGAGCAGGGCCTGCCGGAAAGAAAAACAGGTTGCAGAGGGGTCCTCGCGTTCGGCCTGCCCACGGTGCCGCCTGAATGACTACCATGGAAACAAGGACTGGCGACAGGCTCTGGGGGATACGCGCCAGCTGCAGGCGCTTCCTCCCTGACAGCTAGATGAAGACATCACGCGGCGCAGTGGAACCACGAACAACTGCGAAAAACATCCCAACACCGTTAACTGCTTTGTGGCTGAAACGTGAATTAGCAGAACTACACGCACACACATACGAAACAATAACGCATGTAGCTTGGTTTTGTTTTTATTTAATGTTTCTTTCTCCCCTGGAGGATCAAGCACTTTTAATGAAAATCAGTTTAATATGATAAACACACCAATAACACAAAATATTACGTAACAGCTCGGATGTAATATAATTGCCATGGCTCAAGTGTGGTCAGAACATTTGAATTTTGTCATCATTTTCAAACATCATTTTCTCTCCTGTATTTGTTCCATTTATTTGCCCAAGTTACAGGGTGGTGGAATCCAGTGCTGGAATGTGGCGCAGCATGCATGAGGGCTGCAGAGCAGAGACACGCATTCGCCCCTGGGACCTGTTAATGCCAACATGGTCATTTATCTTAATAATATTTAAACTGCTGACAGCCTCCTTCTCTGACATGTAACTTAATGCTATATGTCACTGATAAGCTATCTGTTTGCCTTTAGCATTATGTATATAAACAGGTGCAGGAACACTGGAGTGGAAGTGGCCACAGACACTGTTCCCACTGACAGACCTCCTGTCCCCTATCATTTTATAAGCAGTTATTTAACGATGCGTCCCCCTACCCCGTTGAGTACTGCATGAGATTTTGCCAGTCAAAGCATAAAATAAAACTTTAGAGATTTTTATTTTCTCCATTC
Source organism: Anguilla rostrata (assembly GCF_018555375.3). Lineage (NCBI taxonomy): Eukaryota > Metazoa > Chordata > Actinopteri > Anguilliformes > Anguillidae > Anguilla > Anguilla rostrata. Next base: position 20,679,594 of record NC_057937.1, on the reverse strand, counting down.
TTTTTAAAACCTTCTTTTGTCTGTCTTTGTATCTCAGAGCCAACTCTTGAGAAAATCCCGGACTAAATTTGTTTCAGAGTTGCTTTGTAGCTCTCTCTCTCTCTCTCTCTCTCTCAGACATAAAATATTAATAAGGATTTCAAAACGTTGCGATGGAGTTGGCAGACTGTGGCTGGTTCTTAGCTGAAATTAAATAAATCTGACGCTGTTAGGGGGATTTTATTAATTCCCCCCAACCACTCCCCACCCCCCTACAGTGGGGATTTTGCACTGTTTCCAATCCCATTAGAGGAGTTTTGGACATACTGTGGAGTAACTGCGAGATTAACAGTATACTCAAACCATGCAATTAATTGGTCCCTCACTCTAAGACCCACTGGTACAACTCAGTCTAGGTAAGACCATAACAGGAAAAATGATAAGGGAACTGAGTAGGGAATGGGAAATGAGATTGAAAACTGTGCACCGGCAAGCAACTCTGATCGCTATCCGCCTATCTAGAACTAACTAACCAGGCTAGTCTTTGAAGGTTTGTCGAGTACAGGGTGGCTTTGTACGCTGAGCTTCAGGACTCTTAATCTGCAGGCTGAGACCAAGAGTCCAAATAGTGCACCCCCAGCAGAGATTTTAATTTCCACCCTTCAAAAATTATGAAAATAGCAAAGAAAAATAACTAAATACTGTCCCAACGGAAGGATTTGTAATCCAGCTGAGAACGCTCTAACAGGAGTCACTATACGACAAGCAGAGGGGCAAAATGAGAGTCGCAGTCGAGTTGAACGAACAGAGTCAAACACATAAATTCTGCTGGGCAAACAAACTAGGAGGGCTAAGGCAAGAATTGGAGTCAAATAGAACACATCAGTGGTCAAGCACAAAATCCAATTAACAAACAAAACAGATTCTGATTCTTGTCTGATTCTAGACAAGAATCAGAATCAAACAAAATAAGGTTGAACACACAAAGTCAAACAAAGTCCCCAAGTACCAAGCTCAGAATTCGAAGAGTTAATTTTCACTGGTGAATGGCAAATGGCAGCTTTTTCAAACTGAATGACCAGAGACAGAATGACCAATTTTATGATGAACCAGAAAACAGAGACAAACATGCAGCAGAGAGAGATGTAAACATGAAACTTATGACAGAGGTTGTAACACCCCAGTTGTGCACTCCCACCCCAGACTGAAACAATGAAGGCGTTAAGGCGCTAAAAGCACTAGCCTTTGTGGGTGCTCGTTTTGTCAGAGGCTGAGGGGGCAGGGTCATTTTGACTCCCCCTCACTTTGAAACAAACCTTCTGTCGGCAAGCCAAGCAAAAGCTCAAGCTGATGTGTCTATCATTCTGTCAGAGCAATATCTCCGGGCTTCGAAAGGTCCCAGTGAGCCAATCATACTTCAACAGAGTCCCAGTGAGCCAATCACGCTTCAGCAGGGTCCCAATGAGTCAATCAAACGTCAACAATACCTCTGCGCGGTCACCCGTGAGCCAGTAAAAAACTTCAGTATCACCTCAGCAGTGTGCCCTTGAGCCAATCAAAATTCAGCCTTGCCTCAGGGAGTGCTCTTTCACTGGCCTGCACCTGTGTTGAGGAGGAGGAAGGGCAAGCCAATGACCTTGGAGCTATTCAGACTCAAAATAGTCAGAAAGACCCCCTCTTTCTCTCAGGCCAAAAGCTCTATGCACCACCAGCAGCCAGACTGAGACAGCGCTCATGCACAGCAAGTCTATTTTTGCAGCAGCATTATGTATTCATTATTCGACACCAAACAAAGACACATCACCTTTACACAAAGTTTTCTCTTTGGTATTTTTTTTCCTGCTGAGTGATGCCGTTGTGCATATAAATGAAAAAGTAGGGGAAACCATCACTTTCTGCACCTTTTATGTCCAACTCATGGTGTGGTACATTGCCTCTATGACCAACATGAGCTGAACTATTGTCGCACAGCGGTTCTTAGAAAAGAAAGTAAAAAAAAAAAGCTTGTGTAAACTGAGGTTTGCTGTTGGTGCTTATTCAATATCAACCCTTTGTGACCCCTGAGATTTGATTCTCCATAAAAATTCACATTCATAGGCTCAGTCATCAACTGATAAATAATCTGTAACATTTCATTAAAGACAAGTGTACGCATGTATGTAAAAGATTTAATGATATTTTATTTGATCAAAGGATCTCAGCTGTGTTAGCCCAGGGAACAGTTTGCAGTGAGATTGCCATCAGTTAATTTCCCTTCTTGGCTCAACTCTCACAAAGCAGGATGTTTGTATCTTAACTCTATGCAAAATGGAGGAATGTGATGTAATAATGTGGCACATATTAATGATTTCCACTAATGGTGACTAAACATGTTTTATATATACAGTGCCCTCGAAAATTCTTCACACCCTTGATGATAAAAATATTTTAATGTAAAAAATGATATATATTTTAATTGTCAAATGTAGAAAATATACTTTAACAATTATTCAATGAATCAAACAAAAAAAAAAAACTTCTCAAATTGTCACCAATATTCACACCCCTGTTTTCAGCACTTTGTGCACCCTCACTTTTCAAGGACAACACTACTGAGTCGTCTTATATAATGTTTAATAAGATTGGTGAACATAGTGGGGGATCTTTAACAATTTCTTGATGCAGAATCTTCCCGATCATTTGGTCTTTGATTGTGGATTGCCTTTTTCCATTCAAATCACATTTTTTTCAATCAGGTAAACTGAGATTGCCAATGCAATACAAAATTCTGAGGTCATTTCTTGGTCGATCTTGTAGTATGCTTGGGATCATATTCTTGCTGAAAGTTCCACTTGTAAATAAGTATTAGATTCTCAGCGGAAGTAACCAGGGTTCTGTACCATGTCTTTGGACTTTCTGAAATTGAGCCCCATAACCAGTGATACTAAACTACCCCATAACATCAAAGATCCACCACCATATTTCACCATAGGTATGACATTCTGGCAACACCAGGCTCCTTCAGCCATAAAACTCACTGCTAGTGTATGCTGCAAATTTGGTCTAATCTTACACCCAGTTCCAAAGTGCTCCGCCTGTCCTCATAGTGCTGAATGACACATCCTTAGGCTTACCAGGATTTCAGAGCTCACCAGTGGTGTCTTCCTAATAATGTTCCAAACAGTTGATTTTGGTTAGCCTAAGTTTAGGCCTATGTCTCTCTTTTTTTTCTCTTCTCAGCCTCATAATGGCCGATAACAGATTACAAAAGCAATGAAAAGGCTATAATCAAAACTAGATACTGAAAGCTCTCATACCTGCACTGAACATACCTGACTAATCAGAAACACCTGTGATGCCATATGTCCCAAACGTTATGATACCCTGAAATCAGGGGACTATGTATAAAAAGTGTAAGTATTCTACATGGTGAAACCAAAATGTCCGTAAAAGCTGAGAATGTGCACTTTAACCACAATTGTTTTATTACAGATCTGAAATTGTGGAGTACAGAGCCAAATAAAATATATATATATGTCTGTGTCTCAAACATAGCACTCACTGTGTATATATATATATATATTATAATATATATATATATATATATATATCCAGTATACACACACACACACACACACAAATTAAAATGTATGCATGGAAGGTGGACCTACTCTGTACTTTTTGAAATGATCAAGGATTGCTTAACATTGGTTACAAAAGGCTTATGATACAATATGAGTAAGTAAGAAAACTGAGTGGGAGGCCACAATTGAAGGCATAATTTCCCTTAATTAGAAGCCCAGGCATTGCACCCAGTACAGCAGTGCGAATTGGGCTATGGAGACATTAGGCCCAGTCATATTTGAATGGAAATTCAAAAGCCGCTAAGTGCAAAGAATCGAGAGTGCTGTCCGCGAAATGGCTCTTATCTGGACTCTACTATTGTGAGAAACACAACAAAGCCCACTGCAGCCACTGATCTAGATAAACAGAGCTTTGATGTACTCCGTTACCACGGCGAAGTGGCGACCAGGGTCATTTCTAGGATGGAGCATCCACGTGAAACCTGCCAGTGTTGGGAGCACAGGGGGTTGTGTAATCAGATATGTTTACTGTCTGGAGTGATGGAGAAAAACGAGAGAGCGAGGGGAAAGAAAGAGTGAGTGAGAGAGAATGATTTGGCAATATGGATGTATCGTGTCAATGTAGCAAATTGAAACTGAAAATTTAACCGAGATAATTGTTTAATAAATTCAGAATAGTTTTAATGATAGATGAAATAATTTTGCCTGCAACTCCTATTGACTGCTTGTAATCATAATGGCAAAGTTTAGTTTATAAACCAAAAATGCATGTAAATGATATGGATATAGCAGCACAATTTGTAATTCCAAATTACTAAAAATAAAACAGATTTGTAATAATGAGTTTGTAGTTACTCATCGGAACAGAAAGATCATTGTGACTGATTATACAGAACACTCAGACAATCACAAAAACTGCTGGGACAAAGTTAAAAATAAATACATTTATTTTGTGTTGAGCAGAGAAAATACACAACAATCTTAACCCTTAAGATGAGTGTACAAGTATCTTTAAATGGTGTTTGACCTGAAATGATAAAGAGTGTAACATCCAATGACACAATCATACCATACCATACCTGGAAACATAATATAATGATGATAATTACAGTTATCATCATTAAATTACTGCTATTTTACTGTCTCCACCATCTTAAAACCAGAAAATTACAAATGTTACATGAATTACAGAACTGTGAATAGAAATTCACCTTATCAGTAAAATCTTGGATGTTAAGCACCTCCACTGCTTTCCATAAAAACGGAGTTGTGCAAGAAATGTATTCATTTATAAAAAATATCCTCCCATTCAAAAAACCACAGAAAACCAATAGTACACTTTGATTAAAATGATATATATTCAAGAGTCTTTAAAGTAAAATTTTATGGAAATCAATGACAGTTCCACCATGCTACTTTTGGACAAGATTCAGTTTCTTGTTGTGCCACCAACTGATATGCTTTTGGCTTAATAAATAGATAAACTAAATAAGAAAACTCCCACTAAACACAGTGAAATAGCAGTTTAATCAAGTATGCTAACATACTGTAGCTACTCAATAGAAAGGACAGTTTCTAAACTCTTCAATAAATTATACATAAACTTGTGTCGTGGCAGTTATTTCTTTTTCTGTTTGGCAGAAAAAAATAAGACATTCATTCCATTATGTCAAAGCAATCAGTATTTCATAAAACCAATAAAACTACCAGAGGGAAGCAGTGCGAGTGGTTACTGCTGCAAACTACAGGCTTTGCTTTGACAGCATTGCTGTCGGTTCCGCAGGGCCCCATTTTGGTTGCCTCCAATATGTGGCTTCTCATTTATAAATCAGCTCACGTGGCAGGTATAGGCATCTACAGTGGCGCTTATGAGAGGGGTAGAACGGTCAGCAGTTCGCCTGGCCCTCTGGCTCCTAAACTACTTATAAGGCCCGAAATGTGCAGCCTCCTGTTTGTGCGTTCATTTTCATGACTGATAGGTCTTCGGCGTGGCGGGTGGGCTTGCTGTTCCAAAATGCCTCCTCCTCCTTCACCACCGGCCAGCATCATCGAGGTGACAGTCTCACATGAGTATAACGGGTGCAAAATGCAGCATTCAGGGGATACAGACGGTCAGCAGATACTCCCGCCCCCCCTCTCCCCCCCCCCACCCGACCCCACCTATGGAGCGCGAGGCTTCCTCCTGAGTGGCGTCTGGCCGCTGGCCACCCTCAGTTCGCCGTACTGCACCTGTGAAAACAAACATGAGCGCAGTCAGAGACAGGTAATCCGAGCTCAGTGGAGCATACAGAAACGGCTCCCTGGAGTAGGGGGGGGAAGACCTGGGGGAGGGCTCTCAGGTAATGAATCACTCTATAAGCACAAGAACAGAGGGGATTAATCAGAGCGAGCGAGGATTTCACCAGCCACACGACCCTCCCCGACTCCTCC